>NC_064827.1:26461491-26786134 GCF_024166365.1 Elephas maximus indicus | reverse complement strand
TTTATTCATAGTATGATCGTTATTGTTCCTGCTAAAGTCTTTGGAGGATTTCAAGGTCATAAAAAACCTTGTGTTGAGAAAATATAAGAAGAAGAAAAAAACTCGGAAATACAAAGAATTGTGTAGGGAAAAGGCTTGGATTTTGAAGTCTTTTTAAACTAGCGTATGTGGGGAGATAAAATTTTTTGGGGGGGAGTCAGAAAACATTAGCAACAACCAGATTTTTGGCAATTATTTTTCTCTTGTGATTCTAAAGCTTAACTGCCTGATAGGATAGATTCTTAGTTTTTTTGTGCTTTTATGTCAGAAAGAGGAGAAACGGAACTGCCTTAGAAACATATTTAAGGCACATGATGAAAAGGAAAGGTTTTCTTTTTTTAATAAACCTTTTAGCATCTATTTTCTTTGTGCCAGGTACCAGATGTTGATGTTGGCTGTGCTTAAGAGGGTCACAGGGCATTTAAAATCAGTAGGCTGTGGGGAATAAAATTCTAGGTCTGTTGCTTTGAAAATTATTTAAAACTTGTGTTTACCCAGCAGTAAGTAGTACAAAAGTACTTTTTCTATATTAGACTCTTTTAAATAGTTTCCTTAGAAATATATGATCAATGAAATTGCTGTAAAATATATTTCTGTTCCAAAGCTCTTCTTAGCATTAGAAAGGTCGGTGGTTCCATTCAAGTCTCCATTTTTCGCATGTGGAAAGCAAATTCATTTCAAATTACAGAGGAGAGAGGCTGTGCTACCTGGTTATGTACTTGTGCAGAAAGGACATATATGCCATACTTAGGTTATATGTCTTTTGTATCTTTTAGAAGTGTAATTTTGAGAAGGAGATAGAACCTTTTGTCTCCTATGTCGTTTCTTCTCGGGTGAGCTGAGGCTTCTTGTCTCTCTCATTGAATAGTAAAGTAAATATTTTCAATGAAAACTAGCATTTTAGATAACAAAAAGAAGTTCTGTAGAACAAAACAGTTTCTGACCGGCGTGCCGCTTTGTATTCATTGTAGATTATTGTTTCTGCTGGTTTTGTGGGTGTAACACTTGGAAGAGTTCAATGTTGACCTCAACGGGCTTTTCCAAAGAAATTTTCTGCGTTTCTGTCATAGTTATCATGGAGATTATTGTCAAGAAATTTGAATTTATTCTAAAAATACAATGGAATTACGTTTTTCTAAACCATTTTGCAAGAACCCTTGTGGCACAATGGTTAAAGCACTCAGCCACTAGCTGAAAGGTGGGTGGTTCAAACCCACCAGCCACTCCGTGGTTAAAAGATGTGGCAGTCTGCTTCTGTGAAGATTAACAGCCTTGGAAACGTATGGGGGCAGTTTTACTGCGTCCTATAGGTTCAGTATGAGTTGGAATCTGCTCGATGGCAGTGGGTTTTGGAAGTCATTTTGTCCTTCTTCTTACTGAGGCAATTAGATATTTTCATTTCTTGTAGATGAAGAAACATTTCAAATAGTCTAGCTGGTGGGGGCAGGGGGAAGGCATGAAGGAAAAAGGCCAATATGTTGTCAGTAGTTGCCTCTGGGTGCTGGGATTATATAAGGCTAATTTCTGCTTCACTTTTTAGATTTTCTTCAGCTAGCATATATTACTTGTAAAATCAGGAAAAAGAAAAATATATGTGTGCATTCTAGTTGATTGTGATGTTTAAGGAGTCAGACATTGCTTGTTCCAATTTCAGAAAGCACAGCCCTGCTGATGTTTATGTAGCTCTCAGAGATTTGACTTGGTGGTGCCTAGTCATGGACCACCTTCTCATGGGGTTCGCTGATGCTCAAAGGAAGCAGTCATGTTTCCAACTTCAGTGGCAGAAAGCGCTTTCCATTGTTGCCCTTACTACCACATGCTTTTTTACCCTCTACTACCCTGTATATACTCTGTGGGCTTACCTTTATTGTATTTATCATGCCCATTCAGTGTTAATTGTGCAATGGAAATAGATTTATGGGGTGGTGGGGAGCAATGTGAGGTAATCTCAGAATTTCCTCATCATAACTGGGCAATTGAGTAGAGAAAGCAAAGTGAACACATCTGCCTGCTGGGTGGATAGTACTTAGGATGCCCTTCTAATTCATAAAGTCCCTAACCTAGTTTTGAATGTTATTTCCGTTGGGAGGGCTATAGGAATGTGTTGAAGCCACACAGCAAGTTAGTTACTTGGAAAATTTACATAGAAATCTAGTGTTTGGAGCAGAAAATGGATTTGTCACTCTTGAAGTGTGGACTTGAGGCCAGTAGTTTTAGCATCTAAACTTTGTTATTCTTATCTGTAAAATGAGGATATTAATAAACACCTTCTTATAGGGTAGTTGTGGGATATATGAAAGTCTTTTGTACATCCATGTACGTTTCATTTATTGACTAAGCTTCTCTTGGCAAACTACCTGAATTAGAATGGAGGTAATTTGGATCAAGTCCCTCAATTCACAGCCTAGAGCCAAATTGCATTTGCATTTGTCCATTCTACTTGAAATAGGGGAGGTCAAAGATGTATGGGTTTAATCTTAAATTTTTGTGAGAGCCTGTGCCTACTCTAACCTGCACAGTTTCCATTAAAAAGCTAGAAAACAGTTCTTCATTTTCTGTTCTTAATTAGTTGGCAGAACTCTAGACTAGAAAGAGAGAAACTAGTAACAACCAATCACCCTTCGTACTTCCAGGTCAACAAAAGGGATTCTTTGGTCCTAGAGACCAAAGAAAGAATCAGCAGGAATGCCCTAGGTGAAGTGATGGATTGCAGAGTCTGGCTGGTAATTACTTTCACTGAGCTAAAACATTAACTTAATACATGGGAGAAGGGCCAGATGAAAATCAGGATTTGGACCTCTTCACCTCCTGTGGATATCCCACACTTTCCTTCTGGGGGCAGTCTTCTCTTTGGTGGGATTGCCCTGCCTCCTTTCCTGGAATTTGGCATGGATTTGCATGCCCTTTCCTGGTAGACTGGAGTTGTACTTTTTGTTCTGGTTGTCCTGGCAACCATAGATGGTGGGTATATAGCTGCTTAGATCTGCCAGCTCTCTGAGATGATGAGAAACTCTACTTTCTCAAGACTCTTCAGCTGAATATCGAGAGACTTGGAGTTCACTTTTCCAGAACCAAAAAGCTTTAGCTTTTGAAATGTTGTGATACTCATGTAGCACACACCTAGTCTTCACCTAGGCGATATTATGTCATCCCTGGGAGATCAAGGAGGTTTCACTTTAAAGACCAACTCATATTGAATGTTAATAACTTCCTAATACACTGTGAAAGATTGTGAAGTGATAAGAAATTTGGTGACATGATTATTTAGTAAAGTACGTCTACCGTGGGTTGGCAGACACACCACCAAATATATTTATAGTTGATTGTCAGAACCATAGTGTATGGGAACTCGTTTAATCTGTAGTGCTTTAGCCTCATCCCATCTACGCGCAGTGGAGAAATCTGATTATCTAGAGAAATGAAGCTATTTCCAACTCATGAGAGCCAAGAATGGGCTTGAACTCGTTTTCAGAGTTCAAGTTACTTGTTACTTTATGAGGATAATAATAGTAGCTCCTTTAAGGGACTTGGAGAGAGTTAAATCCCAAAATCCATATTAAGTGTTAGGAATAGTGACTGACACTGGAAAAGACTTAATAAATGATAGTCACCATCATTTTTCCTCTTATTGTTGCTATCACACTAAATCACTGCCACTGCTATATCCTACATTGGTGAAGTGCCCAAACAATTCTTTGGTTTGTGACATAGTCTAGAAGCCCAGCATTTATAAGCAAACTGGAGCTAGTACTTAATTTATCATGACTTTACTTTGTTTAAAGAAAATACATTTAACACTTTTGATTTCTGTAGATAGCCATGAAAGTCTGTGTTGGTAGAAGAGAATTTAATGATAATTAGCAATCCTCATTTTGAGTTTTGTACCTTTTGTGTGTGGGGACTGATTATATTTCCAACATAAAAAGATTAATTAAATGTGAAGTGCATCCCCTTGAAACAGCAGGGATTCTGTGGAATCATGATTCATTGTTGAGCAGTCTCCTGTACTTCCTTGTTTCCTTAGACATCTACGTGGAATATGTAATATTTTAGGTTTTAAAATTCCCTAACCCTGTCAGCACAAGGCTGTAAGTTGGAACACTTTGGTTATGAAATATGTTCAGAATACATATTTTAAAGATCACTCTTTTCGGAAGTTTTTAATGACATGGAAATATATATTAGTTTTAAAAAGTAGATATAAAAGTATAACTAGTGTATGGTCTGTCACAATTAAAAAGATATATATGTAAAAAAAAAATGCCAGAAGGAAATAACCAAATTAGTAATAATAGTGTTCTCTGTTTTCTTGATAAATTACAAATAATTTTTAACCTTCCCCAAACTACTGTAACTTACTTTTCATTATGAATTATTTAAGAAGAAAGAAAACAAGTCACTGGTGCTAATGTAGGAGTCTCTTATTGGGGCAAATGGTTAAGAGCTCAGCTGCTAACTGAAAGATTGGCGGTTTGAGTCTACCCAGAGGAGTGTTGGAAGAAAGGCCTGACAGTCTATGTTCAAAAGGTCACAGTCATTAAATCCCTGTGGAGTATAGTTCTACTCTGAACACACATAGGGGTCACCATGAGTCTGAGCTGACTTCTCGGCAACTGGTTTGGTCTTTTGTTGAGTTAGCGAGATAGTGAATGGTTAATGCTACTTTGTGTCCTAGCGATTCTCTATTTTTGATGTAGTTGCTCTTTCACTGTCAGTATGGCTTTGGAGTAAGATAGACTTGAGTTTCCACCCCACTGTTCTGATTTATAAACTTTGGGATTGGGCAGGTTGGCTCTCTGGACCTTAGTTCTCATTAAATTGTGGTGCCATCTCCCTTGGCAAGATTTCTTGATCCTGAAAGTGGCTTGCTCTTGGAGGTGCTAAGTAAACGTTAGCCCATTTTCTTCTCCTAACCGCTGCCCTTCACCCCCCATCATTCCACAAGGACCAATTCAGGGAATAAAGGCACTTGGAAAAGGGTGACTCTTGTTTCACACTGACATTTTCAGTGGTTTGTCTTTTTCATCATCTCTTTACTGTAAAAGTCTTGGTTGCTATAAATCTCACACTCTTGGGAACCAAACTCATGACAGTCATGAAGTGTCTTACTTCAAAGGATGAGAAAACCAAGCAAACCAAAATGATGACGACCTCTCTGGAGCAGTGTGTGTGTGCGCATTCCTCTCCTCTAGGATCAGCCTGGGAATGTTGAGTAACAGCATCGCCATCTACCTCTCACTGTCAGTGATGTGGAGGGTGTGGAAAGGACTCTGGGGCTGAGGTAGGGCTCATAATTGCATGGCCGTCTGGCCTTCCCCGGCATTCTTTTCCCTTCCAGGATTCCTGTAATTGTCATCAGATGGCTCAGTCTTCCAAATGTTTCCGGTATTGCAGTGACTTCTGGAGTGTGTTTAAAACAAAACAAAAAAAAAAACCCGAATGTGCAGCCATCATTTGTTTGTGTCTGTTATGTTGTGTGTGGATGCGTGCAGATCAGGCCTGTGGAGTGTGGAAAACCAGTCGGATGTGGACTCCTTTACCCTCTTCTCTTGAGCCTTCCCTCTTCCTTTGCTGATCCTTTCCCACTTGTGCTGCTTTAAAGAAGAAAAATAAGTGAGGGAAGATGCAGGTAGTGTTCATACTTTCAATTACAGTTAGCCTTCCTTTTTTAGTCCCATTACTTCATTCCTTCTAGGGACTTTTATAGAGCATTGTATCTTTCTTACAACCAGTAGCAGTTACTGTCTAGTCAACTCTGACTCCTGGCAACCCTGTATGTGTCAGAGTAGAACTGTAATCCATAGGGTTTTCAATGACCGGTTTTTCAGAAGTAGATTGCTAGGCCTTTCTTCTGAGGGGCCTTTGGGTGTTCTCGACTCCCAGCCTTTCAGTTACCAGCTGAGTGCTTTAACAGTTTGCAACAGCCAGAGACTATCTTTTGAAGGGTCTGTCAATGGCCTCAGGGAGGTTGAGAGTCGAACAGTGAATGAACCCTGTGAAGAATGATTCAAAATCTTGGGTAATTCCCACGCATCAAGATAAAGGGAGTATTTGAGATGGACCCTGCATTTCATCTGATGGAATTTGAGTGACAGAAATGCTAGCATTAATAGGTACACATATTGAAACCAGTGGTCACTGGTGGTTACCAGGTATGGGGTGGGGTAGATTTGCTCTCTAGATAGTAGACACTTGTTATTCCTGGTGATGGGAAATATAACACCAAATGTGGATAAAGGGTGCACAGCTTGATGAAGATAGATGATGTCACTAAGAAGTACACAAGAAAAAATGATGTTTTTGGCAAATGCTATGACACATACAGCTGTATGTCAACAACTAAAAAATAGGAGTGTGGTTACATGTGTATGCATGTATGCATATGTGTGGGTAGGTATGCATACCTGTATACACATGTGAGCATATATAGAACCAGAAACCAAACCCATTGCCATTGAGTCAATTCTGACTAATATGGGGCATATATATGTAAGTGTATGCATCCATGTATATTCATATATACAGTAAAACACATAGGGGTAGAAACATGGATTCTTCTTAGACTTAACCATTAATTCCTTGTGGGATGGGTTCATGGGGTCTGAAGGCTTAGGACCATAGTCTCTTGTGGGACAACTCAGTTAATTGGCATAATACAGGCTGTAAAGTTTATGTTCTACATCCTAGTTTCCTGAGTAGTATCTGGGGTCTTAAAAGCTTGTAAGTGGCCATCTAAGATACAACTGTCAGTCTCTGTTCATCTGGAGTAAAAGAGAAAGAAACCAAACACTCAAAAGAAGAAACTAGTCTGCAGGACAAATAGTTTACGGGAACCAGGACCTCATCTACCTGAGACAAGAAGAACTAGATGGTGCCCAGCTACCATTACTGATCTTTATGATCAGGAACACAGTAGATGGATCCTGACAGAATGGGAGCAAAATGTGGAACAGAACTCAAATTCTTAAAATGTCTAGATTTACTGGACCGGCCGAGACTGGAGGACTCCTTGAAACTACTGCCCTGAGGTAGTCTTTAAACCTTGAACCAAAACTATTCCATGAGGTCATCTTTTAGCTAAATAACAGATTAGCTAATAAAATAAACAGTGTCATCCCTTGAGTACTATGCTCCTTTAAGAAATCATCCATATGAGACCAAAGGGTCAACATTTACTCAAAAGCAGAGAGGAAAGGGAGCAGGGAAACTAGATTACAGAACAATCAGAATGGAAATAATGAGAAAGTCGACACAAAAATGTCACCAATGTCACTGAACCAATTGTGTAGAAATTGTTAAATGGGAACCTAATTGGCTGTATAAACTTTCACTGAAAACACAATAACATATTTTAATAATAAAAAAAGAAATGCTACTATTAATTGGCAAAGCAGTTATAAATATGGAAAGAACAACCATAGCATACAGGTGGAAAAGACAGACTATGTTTGGGGAGGAATGTGTGATCCAGTTGAGCTTTAAAAGAAACAAACAAAAAGCAGATAGACACTTTTATCAATTTGCATTTGTACTTTGAATACGAGTCAGCTTAATGATTACAGTTTTAGCATGGATGCTGTCTACAAAGTCAAGATATAGAAGGAATGGCATGTGTTCTCAAAAAATGTTTGCGTTCTGAGTCTTTTCAAGGTATTTGCATTTTCCTTCGTTATAAGCCTAGAACTGAAAACCCCAATGTATGAAGATATTCTGCTTTGGGGGTATTTTTTTCAAACAAGCTCTTATAATTTGATCTTGACTGCTTTTTTAGGAAGGGAAAAATTGCCTAAGTGTGAAAGGGCCAATAACTTAAAGCAAAAATGGGGTGATTGACAGATCTAGACCTATATGTTCTACCAACCCCACCCCCAAGCAGAGGCTGACTGAAAAGGTGAGGTTGGATAGAATTGATCAGCTAGATCACATTGGGAAGTATAAAATGGAGGGAATTGAGATAATTCTTCTGGTTCGTCCTGTTTGCCGACAAATGTGCTTTTTAGAAGCCACTTTCACTTACTGGTTCCTGCTCACCTAACTAGTAAAACAGCTCATTGCATTCTGGTGCCCTGTTAGTTTAATGGGGGAGTATTCCCTACATTTTTACTGATACTGGCTGTCACTTTATATAAAACTGCCCTTTTATAGTTGTCGTATTAAAATAATTGAGGTGTAGAGATACTGATACCTATTCTAAAAAGCAATCTATCTTTCTCTTCCTACTGTTATTGTCCTCCCAGGTGGTCGGAAAGCCCTTGATCTCAGCAAGGATAGGAGATATCTCATTATTAGTATAAAAGTCATAATTTCATTCCCCTTGGCATCAGTTGGTGTAAGAGTAGGCATGTGATTCATTCTAGCCAGTAATATAAGGGGAAGCCTGCTGGTAGTGGGTAGTAAGAGCTTTCCCTCCTGGAATGTGGCTGTGATGCTTAGATAGAGTGTCTCAGGCTGTAACAGAAATACCACAGGTGGGTGGCTTTAAAGAACAGAAATTTATTTTTTTACAGTTTGGGGGCTAAAGCCCAAATTAGGGTCTCAGCAGAGTCCATTCGTTCTTTGTTGGTAGCCCATGTGTTCCTTGGTTCATTGACATTCCATGTCTTCTAGACTATCTTCACCTGGCCCCCTACCCCACTGTCTATGTGTCTATTGTGGTCTTTTTATAACTCAGAAGTGATTAGGTTTAGGATCCACCCTGCAATGGTATGACCTCATCAACACAACAAAAGAAAAACCCTATTTTCAAATAGGGTTATACCTGCTGGTACAAGGGCCAGGAATTCAACACATATTTTGCCGGGGGGTGGGGGGCACAATTCAATTCATAGCAGAGACCGTGGGCCATCTCCTGAGCATGAGGATGAAGCCTGAAGCCTTATAGTAAGAAATAAGGAGCCGAGTGTTTGAGACCTGCATCATTGATAACCAGCACTGGGCTGCTGCTTCTGACTTTTTGTTACAAGACAATTAATTACTATTTAAGCCTTTGTAAACTGGATTTTCTGTTACCTGAAGGTCAAGCTCATCTCTTCTCTATCTAATAAAACACTCCTATGTTTTAATCATGTCCCTTCTTTTTTCCTCCTTTCAGATTTTTAAAGTGCTTCTTAGGATCTATAACTAAATCACACAGTCCACTGTATATAACTTTAAGAATTTTTTTTTGTTTCAAGGCATGAAAGGCACGTATTCCCTTTCAGTGGGATTGGACCCTAGAACTGACCTTTCCCAAAGCAAGTGTACACCAGCCACTGTAGTCATCTCATTGACCAAGAGTTTGCACTACTGGCAGTACCTTGGTGAAAGGTGTGAAATGAAAAACACGTTGGTGCTTGGTTGGTATTAATTTTTTTTCTGTTTCTGCTGTTTGTAAATTGGGTACTATTCGCCTAGGTGATTTATTTGTGCTTTGGATTGTTGTGATCGATAATAAGAGAAAGAAGGGTAAACATTGTATTGTTAAGAGTGGTTATTCAGTTTTCACAGTTGGTATTCCTTTGTGTTATTAGGTTTGTTTTGGTGTCTGGCTTTGACAACCCTGTTACTATATTTAAGCTGTTTCGTACAAAGTGTTTTCCCTTTTAGTCAGGAAAAATCACTTTATTTTCTAAGGCGGATTATAATTAGGACCGCTTGGTACTGAGAATCTTTTCTCACTTAATACCCGTAACGAGATACAAATGTTCTAAATGTGTCTTTATGTGTGGATTATATTTGGAGAGGAATCCACTTATTTTAGTTAACTAATCCCTTTGCTTTAGTATCATGCATCCTTATTAGGCTCTCACGTTCCTGTTCCATATGGAATTCCTTGTGAAATCAGACCTCAGCAAACAGTGTTATTAACTTTCAGGGTCAGTGGTACTGAAAATGTCAATGAGGTTTGTTGGCTCTGCATATCTTGTTTTTATAGCACCCTTGCCTTTTTTTTTTTTAAGACACTCATAAGTACATTTCCCTCCCTATTCTTGCAAAGTATTTTTTGTTTCTTAATTGGTTCTTTTCTGGTTTTGTAACTTCCACCTCTAGCATAAAATAATTGAATATATTTGAACTTTGTCATGCTTACTCTTTGACTTCTTCTGCAGCCTGGAAGTGGTGTTCTTTGCTCCTTGGATCTCTGGATATCGCGCATCCTTGTTCTTTTTCCAGAAACCTGAAAGTGTCCCAGCAGAACTAACTGGTTCCTAGTTACTAGGTTGTGTATTAGTGAATTTGGTTTTTCCAGCTCCTAGAAGCCAGTGTTTTATCTTTCTGTCTAGTTTCAGATCATTTATTTTCTTTATCCCAAAAGGAAACCTGTACCCTTTAAGCAATCACTCTCCATCTCCCCTGAACCCTGGCAACCACTGATCTGATTTCTGTCTCTATGAATGTGCCTATTCCGGCTATTTCATATAATGGAATTGTACAACATAATGGTCCTTTGTGTCTGACCTCTTTCACTCAGCATAGTATTTTCAAGGTTTACCTATGTTGTAACATGTATCATTACTTCATCCGTCTTTATGAGTGTATGATATTCCATTGTGTGGGTATACCACATTTTGTTTATCCATTTATGAGTTGATGGACCTCTGAGTTGTTTCCAGCTTTCAGCTGTTGTAAATAGTGTTGCAGTGAACATTCGTGTAGACGTCTTTGTTTGAAAACCTGTTTTCAATTCTTGAAATGTTATCGCCTTTCAGATAAATAAAACATTTGAATTCTCAGTGTTTCTAATGTTTTAAGTTACAGTGTACTAAACGTTTTACTATTTTTTTTTAATTCTCTTATATACATTTTTAACTAGCAGAAAGTTTGGACACATTTTTAAAGTTCACGGAACAATCATTTTCCTACCGATTGTTAAGATAGCTTTAATGGTTTCAGCTTGCATGGTCATTTTCATGATCTCGCACTGCCACACAAAGTGAGGGCTGCCTGTCTTTATTGAGCCAGGCAGGCACACTTGTAGGTGCTGGGGGTATAGTGATGAAGTAGATAGGCATAGCCTGCCTTTATGGAACATTTATTCCAATATACTTTAATTGAATGTCTGCCATGTGCCAGGCTGCATAAACACATGGGAATAAAAGTATCCTTGGTCCCAAAATCAAAGAAGTTTCCGGGATAAAATGAATGCTTCAAAGGTCAGCGGAGCAAGGGCAGCGGTTTGGGGACCATGGTTTAAGGGGACTTCTAAGTCAATTGGCAAAATAATTCTATTATGAAAACATTCTGCATTCCACTTTGAAATGTGGCGTCTGGGGTCTTAAATGCTAACAAGCGGCCATCTAAGATGCATCAATTGGTCTCAACTCACCTGGAGCAAAGGAGAATGAAGAACACCAAGGTCACACGACAACTATGAGCCCAAGAGACGGAAAGGGCCCCATGACCCTACATCATCCTGAGACAAGAAGAACTAGTTGGTGCCCGGCCACAATCGATGACTGCCCTGACAGGGAGCACAACAGAGAACCCCTGAGGGAGCAGGGGATCAGTGGGATGCAGACCCCAAATTCTCACAAAAAGACCATACTTAATGGTTTGACTGAGACTAGAGGAATCCCGGCAGTCATGGTCCCCAAACCTTCTGTTGGCCCAGGACAGGAACCATCCATCCCCGAAGACAACTCATCAGACATGAAAGGGACTGGACAGTGGGTAGGTGAGAGATGCTGATGAAGAGTGAGCTAATTATATGAAGTGGTCACTTGAGACTGTGTTGGCATCTCCTGTCTGGAGGGGGGATGGGAAGATAGAGAGAGTTGGAAGCGGGCAAAATTGTCACGAAAGGAGAGACTGGAAGGGCTGACTCATTAGAGGGAGAGCAAGTGGGAGTACGGAGTAAGGTGTATATAAACTTATATGTGACAGTCTGACTTGATTTGTAAACGTTCACTTGAAGCTCAATAAAAGTTAATAAATAAAAACAAAAAAGAAACAACAAAAACAAAACAAAACAAACAAACAAAAAAGTATCCTTGGTCCCAAAGAATTCATACTTCAGTTGATTGGTAAGGGAGAAGATAATTATGTCAGAACATATGCCTATATAGTATAGTTCTGTGAAAGCAATGATAGGGAAATGCCAGGCTTTCTGAGAGCCTAGAGGAGCATCTGACTTAGTCTGGGGACGTGACGGGTATAAGAAGCAGGGAGAGACAGCATGAAAGGAGTTAGGAGTCAGTTTTGGAAAGCTGTCCTGAAGAGAGGAACAATGGTGAGGAACTTCTACATGGAGAGCACTGGACATTTTTAAAAGTTGAGTGTAGTTAGAGTGTGGAGGACAAGATAGGGGCCACATCAACAGTGCCCTGGAGCCTGTAGGTAATGGGATGAATCCTTGGGATTTCCTCCTCTCATTTCTCTTTAAATTGAGGTGTAATTTACACACGTAAATTCGCTTCTTTTAGTGTACAGTTCTGTGTGTTACACATAGTCCTGTCATCACCATAATCAAGATGAAGAATTTACATCATCCCCTAAAACTCCTCAGGGCTCTTCTGTAGTCACTTCCTGCCCACACCCCAGCCCCGGGCAACCACTGATCTGATTTCTGCTCCTTTACACTTGCTTTTTTCAGAATGTCATAAAAGTGGAATCATGTAGCGTGAAAGCTTTGAATCTGACTTCTTTCACCTAGATAATACATTGAGATTTATCCAAGTTGCTGCAAGTAATAACCTTTGAGTTTTAAGTAGAATTAACCATGATATTTGATTGGAGGATGGATTTGAGAAGCGTGGAGTAGAAAGGAGCTCTGGTGGCGTTGATGATTAAGTGCTCGGCTGCTAAAAGAAAGGTTGTGGTTTAAACTCACCCAGCAGCTCTGTGGAAGAAAGACCTGGTGATCTGCCTTCCATAAAGATTACAGCCTAGAAAACTTCATGGGTCAGTTCCCCTCTCACATGGTGTTGCCATGAGTTGAAATTGACTCAGTGACACATAACAGCAGCAACAACATAGAGTTGGAAAGGAGCTGCTTGGTCTGAAAAGTGTTTGTTGTGTGCCACTGGGAAGCATTTAGGAAGTAGAATTTATAAGACTTGATGATTGGGTAGGTGATATGAGAACGTGGTTCAAGTAAACAGCATTCTGGCTTTCAGGTGACTGGTTAGAGGATGTGATGGTCACCAGTGAGGTAAGGAATACAGAAGCAACGACAGGTGGATTACATTTTGGAGGCTCTGCACATGGAACCTCTTGAGCTTCGGGAGTGTGGGGTTATCCCAGGGTGAAGCTCAGCAGGTGTGGGACATGTAGAGGAACTCCTTCCTCTTTTTCTTTATCCTCTGATTATTGTCTGAATCAAATTTCCTAAAGCAATGACCTTGGTGAATTAAAAAGCTCTTTTTTCTCTCTATCCACCAAATCGTCACAAATAATTGTGGACTGTTGTTGAATGAACTTACCACTTTTTATAGGAATGTCCTCTTCATACTATATCAGCTAACTCAGTTCATCTGCTCTTAGCCTTGTTTTCTATAGATAAAAGTAGAATAAATGACTCCAGAGAAGGCATGGTTTACTTGTTACATGGTGCTGCTACAGGCTGGGGATTCTCTTCTGTGAACCAAAAACCAAACCAAACCCAGTGCCATTGAGTCGATTCCGACTCATAGCGACCCTATAGGACAGCGTAGAACTGCCCCATAGAGTTTCCAAGGAGTGCCTGGTGGATTCGAACTGCCGACCCTGTGGTTAGCAGCTGTAGCACTTAACCACTACATCACCAGGGTTTCCATCTCTTTTGTGAAGATCCTGGAAATCCTCGAGGATCCTACTTTTGAAACAGTTTGAACCATATGGGATGCAAGCAGTGATGAAGGACTACAGAATTACCCATATTTCGGATGTGGCTGACTTAGAAATCTTATCTTTTGTGCAAGCTGATTCATTGAGAATTCTGAGGCTGCATCCAGGCTAATGGGAGAATTCTGTGCTTGGTTAATAATGCCTGCCTAAGGGAGGGGAAGACCCTCAGAAGTGGTGGGCAGAGTATTTGCCTCTCTGAGGAGCTCTTCAGTAAGGTGATTTACCATACAAATATGTTAGTCCAAAAGGTATTGGATACAAAATAATCCCATGGCTGTAATTACAGTGAACGTAGCATTTCATCCTTAGGCCACCTCTATGAGGTATAGACAGACAGTTACTCTCCTTTCTTACAGATGGGGAAATTGATGCACAGAGTGGTCAAGTGACTTGCCCAGAGTCAGACAGAGCAGGGATTCAAACACAGGCATCCTGGCTCCAGAGCTTTTACTCACATGTATACTGTACTCTCTTTAGAATTCTAGAATGCTATCATGGAAGGACCCATGGACATGATTTAGTTTCCCCACTCTTTATTCGACAGTACAGAGGAGTTCAGTCTAGAGAGAAAACTGAGTAACTCCTTCAAGGTCACAGATGACAGGAAAGGCAGAACCAACTCCCCCCATCCCCCACCCCCCAGACCACTTCTCTGAAGTGTTGTACCTTTGTCTTGGTTGATTACCAGTTTCACATTGGTGGAGAGAAGCATTGCTGAAGTAGGCAGATTGAAAAATTGGTGTTTAATTCTGTCCTTTTCTTTGGCCTCAGCTCTCTTTAATTGGCTCCCTTCCTGTCCCCTCTGCCACATTATTATTCTCATGGGAGCCAGGAATCACTGTTACTGTCCTCCAGCCTGTCCTCTTAGAATCATTCATTGTTGGCTTTTTTACTCTTCCCAGTGTCTTCCCACTGGTGGTGTTCCCTAGCAGGTAGGGGAAGGGGAAGCTGCCTGACTGACTGGGTGGGATTTGAATCTTCCTTGGCACCTTGGCATGGGGAAGTGGAAGAGGAGTGTTGTGGGATTGGGGATTTTTACAGCGTACATGGAAGAGCTTCCCTGGACAGTCCTGAACGTTGTGATATTGATCCCCCTGTTCTGCCAGTACTACCGTCATCACCCTGTGGGCTCCCATCAGAGCTTACTCCCCACCTTTGGTGCAGGGTATCTCACCCTCCCTGCAGTTAGGGCTCAGAGATAGCAAGGCAGTGCCAATGAATTTTGCTTGCCCCAAGCATGCATCTGCATGGAATCTGGATTGTACAGGGCACCTGGGACAGAAAAGGCAGGCTGACTCCTTGCCGTGCTATCTGTTTACATTTCATATGTGTTGTAATTTTATTTTGATGAGCAACAATTTGGGGGTTAAATTGATTTTTTTTTTTTAAACATTTGTTGATTTTTCTTTTAAACAGAAGTTCCACTTACAAGCTTGTTCAAGGAGAGACTGCTTCCTTCCTTGTAGAGTGGGTCTTTGTGTGTAAAAATTTTAGGTCCTGTTCTAGTTCATTCTACCTACCCAGGAATGAAACTGAATATTAATGCATTATGGTCACTGTTCTCCAGTGGCTTACTCTTTCTTCATATTTTCTATAGTTAAAAATATCCTTCTCAATTTTGACTCAGAATACCTGAAAAGACTCCTTGTTTAGTTAAAAGAAAGCAAATTTCCCCAGGTAAGTTCCCATATGTTTTCTGTAAAATCTAGCACACACTTTCTTTGTATCTTACCTCCTCCCCCTACCCCCCAATCAGATGAGATCCTTAGAAGAGTAATCAGCAGGTCTAAGCCACTGGACTCTTTTTGCCTATATTTTCTTGGGTTGTTTTAACTCTTGTGGTACTGTCCTGAGCTTTTTCCTATAACAATGGAAAAAATGTCTGTGGTTCTTAAGACTGCCACCTTCCTTTCAGTTTTTTTTAGCCCTTGAACTGCTCCAAGCTCTACTGGATAGCTTAGTATCCCCAGAATTTTCCTTTAAGGTTTTGGGAAGGGCCCCCTAGCATTGTTCACATGGTCATTTGTTTTTGTGAAGTTTGCATGTTTTTGCCTTATGAGGGCCTTAAACCAACGAAAAAAACCTACTGCGGTAGGCTTTAAAAAACCTGCATCCACTCTTGAGTTAGCCCCCCTTTTAAGAAAACATAGCAAGAGCTTCTATCACGTTAGTCACCTAATACATCTGTTTATCAACACTTTGGATAGGGATTTTTTTCCTTTGTGACCTCAGTCCTTCTAGTTCTGGTATAACTTCCTATAATTCTGATATCCATGAAAATGCAGAAAAGTTGCCCAACTGTAGTGTTAAATGGGAGGTAAAGATCCTGATAGCAACTTTGTCTTTGTGATACTTTAAGGTTTGGGTATGTAAGTCTTGCGTTGCAATGAGAGGCTTAAATATGGGCACAGACTAATCTTACTTAGAGGGGAGTAAGATAAGGGTCTAGTTGTTTTCCTAAAGTGCAAGCATATTGCCTTTCCAAGAAAAAAAAAAAAAAAACAAGATGTCTCTGTGAAATGCTTTGTGGCCAAACACATAGACATTGTTATGGGTTGAATTGTATGCCCTCCAAAAGATATGTTGAAGTCCTAACCCCTGGTACCTGTGAATGTAATCTTGTTTGGAAATAAGTCTTTGCAGATGTAATTAGTTAAGTAAACATGAGGTCATACTGGAGTAGGGTATGACTAGTATCCGTCAGAGAAGAGACACAGACACAAGGAAGAGGAGTGCCATGTGATGCTGGAGGCAGAGATTGAAGTAATACATCTGTAAGCCATGGATTGCCTAAAACCATCACAAGCTAGGAGAGAGGTCTGGTACAGACTGTCCCTCAGAGCCCTCCAAAGGAACCAAGCCTTCTGACATCTTGATTTTGATTTTTGGCCAGAACTGTGAGAGAATAGATTTCTGTTGTTTTAAGCCTTCCTGTTTGTGGCACTTTGTTATGGCAACCCCAGAAAACGAATGTAGAAATCTTAGTCATCCTCTAGAAGTGACCATCGTGCTTCCGACCCCAGAGGCTTAGTATTAATACTCCAGTGGCCATCTTCTGTTTCTTCCCCCACTCTTGTCATTTGTCAAATCCTGAAAGTAGATCATTTTCATTGGCATTATCTCTTGGAACTGCCCCCTCCTTAAAACAAGTCTCTGATATAGTTGCTGTGGAGTTGGGGTTGGGTGGTTTATAGAGTGAATTTATATCATTCTCTTACTGCTTTTTATTCTCACTGTCTTGCTGCAGGCTCCTTGCAGTAACTGGTCAGTTCATTCACCTCCAGCCTTTCTTTGGGACACTCTACCCATTGGAATTAAAGTCTTTCTAAAAACAGCTCTGACTTTATCACTGCCCAGAATTCAGTCCCAAAACTTCATCCAGTGTATCATCTCTTTGGTCAGAAATGAGTCCTTAGTTTCGTGTCCAAGGCTCTTCTTGAGAGTAGGCTGCTTTTCCACCTCCTTCTCCCTGCCACTTTTGATATTGTGTCCTAGTCACACTGTTTCCCTTGTATACCCTTTATTTTGCAGTTGTTTTCTTAAGATACCATTTTGTACATTGTGGGACAGTTTTTTGTATGTTTGTGGAATGCTCTAAACTAGATTTAAAATTTCTTGAAAGTACTCTGTCTTATTTATTTTTAGCAATGAGTGGTAGGTGCCCAAGTACCAGTGAATAAAGTAGCCCCAGACTACTAGTGACCTTAGGGCAGCATCCTACTGAACACATTGAGGTGAAATGGTCTGTTTACAGCCCTCCTTTACCACCACACCAGGAGTGACTGCAGAACTGGGACTATGCATCCTTGAATCTCCAGTGCTAGAGTAGAGGAGCTGCAAAGTCTCTCAGTCTAAAAAGATACACACATTTGTTTTTAATTTATATGATGCTTTCCTCCATTCCCTGAACATGGATTTTTTTTTTCTTGTTTTAACCAAACATTTTGAACTTCTGTCAAACTCTTTGGAAAAAGATTGAATGCTATTACACTGTTAGTTGGGATGTCACCAATAATTTGTGTTTGCGAAACCTAATTCTTTTTTTATTAAGTGTCAAAAACACTTAAAAATTTAAATGAATTTTAAAGTTTGTTATTTGGAAAATTCACCAACTACCTTTGGTTAATTGGTTAACTAAGGTTAATAATCATTGACCTAGTTTAAATATGGCCTTTATATTTCATTTGAATTACTTTTTAACATTTCTAGACAGCATGGAAACAAGACAACTATATTAGTGGTTTAAAGAAAGCAGAGGTTTAATTTGTGAATTTTTAATTTGAGTCTATTGTATAGCTCTTAAGATCAAGTGATTAAGTAAATACACATTTCTCCCACTGTCTGAAAGTAGATAACCTACCAAATCATATTAAATAACATAACACATAAAACCCTTATGAACTCTCTTAGGCTTTTTTCATACCTTAGGACACATTTTGCTAACGGATACACAAAATAAATCGAGATAAAGCAAATGCTCACAGATGCTTCAAAGCTCTGGTGGGTTGATTTTGAGGTGCTGAGTGTAGTTCCTGGGGAAGGAGCTTGAAAATAGCTCTCTCACTGCTTTGGGGTACACATTGCTGATTTAACGGCTCTCTGCGAAACAAACATTGAACCCTATTTCTGTTTTTTGTCTTTTTTCATAATAGCAAAAATCCTCTTCTGATTTCTTTTGGTTAGCGAAAGCAGGTACTAATGTAGGTCTTTCTCAAAAGCCAGGTGGCATAAAGCAAACTTTTGAAAAGTGGGGGATACCTGTAATATAAATCTGGTGCATGTTGTTAGAAACTTTTTTCAGTTCCCAAACAGGCCTTAAATCTAAGTCAAGAAACCTAATTTGCTATGTAAACTTTCACCAAAAACACAATAAAATATTAAAAAAAAAAAAATCTAAGTGACTATTAAAACTATCCTACATAGTAAAATTGGTTCATTAGACAACTTGAGCTTTGGGTAAATTTGTGGATGTTTGGACCCTACAATATGCGTAAAAATGAGCTTAGATATAACACAAGTAAAAATGATTGTAATTTGCATAATTTATCTCTTTGCAATAAATATTGTGCATAAAAACTGCTGTCCCGAAAATCAGATTTTGACTGTCTGAGTATTGTGGGACTGGAGGAGGTTTTAGGGTTATGTTTATGTTTAGATTTAATTTGAATGGTAAGTTAAGATTTATGGTGAGTAGTTTGCAGAATGTTTTATTTACTTTTTCAAAGTTTATGAATAAAAGTAACATCTGAATCTGATCTTTGGAAACCAAGTTAAGGAAATATGGTGTAATTCTATTTTAATTGTCTCCCTTAATTGCACCTTACTTCTGCATATTTGCAAGTTGTATATTTAAGACATAAATGTACTTAATACCCTGTTATTGGATAGATCTTTCTACTAAACTCATGCTTTCAGATTTTTACACTTTGAAAATAGGAATAACATGAGACCCGTCCTTTTTAAAAAAAGTACTGCATGATTATATACTGATGTTTCCATTACATGAAACACACACCCCTGGTTTATTTGAGAGCAAAGGCTTCTTAGAATTAGGCATGTTTAGCTACTGAGAAGGACTGTTTATTGATTCATTCATCTGCTAACATATCAAATTTTTTCAAAGCCATTTTTTCAAAAATATTTATCACATCCATATGATATGCTGGGAAGTACAGTGGATTTCAGTGATACAGTGATGAACAAAACAGGAACATTTCTTGCGCTCAAAGTATCTTAGAGTCTGGTGGGGGAGAAAAATACCAAACCAGGGAATCACAGTACAATGTGACAACTGCTTTGGAAGGGGTACCCAAAGACTTTCTAGAGGAAGTGACAACTCTACCTCCTTATTCTTAGCGTTAGCCAGGTGTAGGAGGAGTGGCTAGTAACGTTCCTGGCACGGGGGGGACAGCATTGGTAAAAGCCTGGAGCAAAGTGAGGATTTGGTATATTAGAAAGCAAGAAGGAGAACTTTCACTCAGCACATACGTAGTATGTTAAATCTTTAGGCAGCTAGAACGCATATAACCAGAATTCTGATTTGGATCAGAAAAAATGTCCTCTGCATTTTACTTTAATGAGAAGATGATAAATGAGTACAGATTTTTTTGTTAGATTCCCTCCTTGATTATAACAGAAGTACACATTTATTTTAGAAAATTGGATTTGAACATAGATGAAATAAAAATTTAAAATCTGTGAATAGGACACTACCCAGCGGTAAACTCACTTCTCGTTTTGTAGCTATCCTTTGAGATTTTTTTCCCCATGCATTTTGGTTATATAAATTGAGATGGTACTGAACACGCTATTTTGTAACCCGATATTTTGTGTTTAATATAAAAATCACATTGATTTTTTTCATATTCTTGGAGTACTTGTAAAATACTATCAACGGCCATATAGTATTCTGTTGTGGACCATTATTTATTTATTCAGCCTCTATTATTAAAAGCGTAGGTTGTTTCTAACTTTCTGCTATTTTAAATATTGCTGCAGTGAATATGTTTTTGTTGAAGCTTTTGGCGTTGTCTCTGGTTATATTCTTAGTGTAATAAAAAGATAAGGTCTTTCTTTAATGCCCCAACCTCTTTTCCCTGATTTAACACTCCCCTCACCCTCCCACCCACCACTTCTGCAACAAAACGATGATTAGCCCAGCACTAATATCATGAGATCTTGAATCCAGATCTCCAAGCCTTTGGCATTTTAGACTAGTACTCTTCATGGCACCTGCTTGTAGAGGATATTTGAAAACATGTAATGTAAGTTAAACTAGGTGTTATGTGGCTGGATATGAAATATAAAGCTAGTGTTGTTTTATGTGAAACTTTGATATCCAGTATTATTAAGAGCTCACGTCTGTGTCTCTAGAAGCGTATTGTTGTCAGTTCCTGTACAGTTGATTCCAACTCATATAGTCAGGGATTTTTTTTTTTTTTAAACCAAAGGATTATATCCTTTACAAGGAATATTCTTGTAAGTGCATGATTAAGTAACCTTTTTGTCAGCAACCTGGAATATATCTGTTATTAAATACTTTTGTGGAGGTAAGAATTAAAAGAAAAATGGAATTGTTTCACAGGCAAGCATTTTTTCTTAAAGACGTCAAGAGGGTTGTTTTGCAGAGAACTAGCTAAAAGAGCAATAGGGACCACGTTGGTTCACAGGGGGTTTATTTTTTGTGGATTTTACACTATTCCAGGGCTAAAGTCCTGTCACATTCACCTGCTCATCCCATGTCCACCTTAGTGCCCAGTACATCATAGATACTCAGTAAGTATCCAAAGAAACGAACACGTTTTAAAAAAGGGCTTTATTGAGGTATTATTCATATACCATACAATTCGTCTATTTAAGGTATATAAATTAATGGCTTTTAGTGTGTTCACAGAGTTGAGCAACCATCACCACAATCAAATTTAGAACATCTTCATCACCTTAAAAAGAAACCCAAAGCCGTGGGCAGCCACTAATCTACTTTCTATCTCTATGGACTTCCCTATTCTAGAGTTGGAATTGACTCATTGGCAATTAACAACAACAGACATTTCATACAAGTGGAATTATATAATATGTGATATCTTGTGTTTGGCTTTTTTTTCTCTTAGCATAATATTTTCAAGATTCATCCATGTTGTACCATGTATCAGTAGTTCATTCCTTTTTTTTTGCCTAATAGTATTTGACTACATGGATATACTACATTTTGTTTATCCATTCATCAGTTGATGGAACAAATACTTTTTAATATACAGTTACATTTGGGTAGTTGTACATCATAAAGATTAAAAACTCAGGAAGAAGTGAAGTTAAAATATCCCAAAATAGCGATGCTCTCAAAGCATGTTTGTATTGAAATTTGTTTAGAAGTTCGTCTGATTATTGGGCATAAGGGAAGAACATCAATTAGTAGATCTTGTCAATTCTACCTCAAATACTTCCCACATCTGCTCTTTTCTGGTAACTTACCTTAGCCAACATCTTTTGTTTGAACCATTGCATTATCAAAAAACCATTTTACTGTGGAGTCACCTTTGACCCATGGTGACCCAATGTGTGTTAGGGTAGAACTGTGCTCCACAGGGTTTTCAGTGGTTGATTTTTTAGAAGTAGATTGGCAGGCCTTTCTTTCAAGCTGCCTGCTTGCCTTTCTATCATTTTTTCCCCCTTCCCTTACCATTCTATGTTTATTTTGTTTTTAACAAAGGACAATGGAGTCCTTCCTGAAGTGGTTGCTTACAGCTTATACCACCTCATGAACTTTATGTGTTATGGACACGTTTTGGAGCCTGGCATACTGGAAAGAGCTTAGGTTTGAAAGTCATATATGTGAAAAAAAAAACAAACAAAACAAAAAACCATTGTTGTTGAGTGGATTCCGACTCACAGGGATCCAGTAGGACAGAGTAGAACTGCCCCATAGGGCTTCCAAGGTTGTAAT
This sequence comes from Elephas maximus indicus, assembly GCF_024166365.1. NCBI lineage: Eukaryota > Metazoa > Chordata > Mammalia > Proboscidea > Elephantidae > Elephas > Elephas maximus. Next base: position 26,763,849 of record NC_064827.1, on the reverse strand, counting down.
CTTTACGGGAGCAGACTGGTGGATTGGAACTGCCGACCTTTTGGTTAGTAGCCGATCTCTTAACCACTACACCACCAGAGAATTATGAACTCGGGTCCAAAATGCATCAGATGTGGGCTTGTCCCAGTGAACCTTGCAAGTTGTTGTGAAGATTAAAGGAAATATCACATAAAATATTATGTGTTCAATAACCTATGTTTTTTCTAATTGGATTTTCACTTTGAATGTAGTGGCTTAGGTCATTTTGTCATTGTTGGTTACTGTTGAGTTGATTCTGATTCAGGGCAGCCCCATGTGTGTGGAGTAGGACTGCTCCATAGGGTTTTCAAGAATGTGACCTTTTGGAAGAAGATTGCTAGGCTTGTCTTCTGAGGTGCCTCTAGGTGGGTTTGAATCCCCCAACCTTGTGGCTAGTAGTTGAGTGCTTACCATTTGCACCACCTGGGGACTCCTGTGTAGGTCATTTTGATACCACTTTTTTTTTTGCTGAAAAAGGGGATCAATATTCTGTCATAATTAGCTATAACCTGTTGCCGTCGAGTCAGTTCCGACTCATAGCGATTGTAGTTTAGTTTTTTCTTCCAAAGTCCACATCCTTGTCTCAGAATTCTGTTTTCATGGATCTGTGGAATTTTATCAGTGTTCTAACACCTCTGCCTGGCAGCAGTACTCCCATGGGTCCCTGCCTGCAGAAAACATTGATTATCTTTTTCAAGCGCTTGTGGCTGTGTGTCTTTATGATTTTTTGATTATTAAAGTAATTGCTATTCATTTATAAAACAAGAAAATTTAGAAAATAGATAAATAGGGAGAAGAAAAGAAAATTCAATCGCAGTCCAGTCACCTGCTTTGGCTATTTCAGCGTGTAGTTTTTAAGACTGTATTTTTTGTGCATTGTATGTATGTGATTTTATATTTTTTTAAATAGAAGTTGGACTATATTATGCATTTCATATAGCTGCTTTTTCCTTTTGTCAATGTAGATGATTTTCAGTGTTAGCAACATGCTGTACGTAATTTCTTACGGCCTCATGGAATTCCATTGTATGGGAGTATTGTAATTATTGTTACCAGTCCTTCTTGAATGAAATTTTACGTCATATCCAACTTGTGTTTTTTATTAGTGATTGCTCAGATTTTGAAGTTGGGAGTGATTTTGACATGCATTTTTTTTTTTTAACCTCCTGAGTAACAGCTCTCATGAAATAATTTCCCTGAGGTTTAATGTTAGATACAGTTCTAACTTGCTTCTTTTATTTTTCGCGTCTTTTGTAATGTTACAAGGAGTCCTGGTGGTGCAGTGGTTAAAGTGCTTTGCCGCTAACTGAAAGGTTGGTGGTTCCAAACACCAGTGGCTCTGCTGGCAGTGGCAATCGGCTTCCATAAAGATTTACAGGCTTGGAAATCCTATGGGACAGTTCTCCTCTGCCCTCTAAGGTCACTATGAGTTGGAATCGATGCAATGTCAGTGGATTTGGTTTGGGTTGGTTTTTGTAATGTTACTACTCCTGTGACAGAATGCCCCAGTTTCACTTCTATTACTTCTTATTTTCGTCTTCATCTGGTGCTAGTTATCCAGTTTCTTCATACCTCCACTTCTACTTACCTTGGCAGAGATTCTTCATTTTCCTTTGACTGCCCCGTACAGCTCTCCTGTCTGACCTTTAGCTTTTAAATAATTACTCCTTTATATTGGTTATGTTTCTTTCCATTTTGCTGTTGATCCTTATGATTAGATAAATTAATTTGTTTACATTATATTTTCCATTGCTTCATCTCAAATTTGGAATTATTTAAGTGTTTATTAATTATTCTGAAAGAGTACTTGTTTTCTTCCAAACGAGAGAATCAATGAAGTGTTTGTATTGCGTAGCACAATCAAAAGACACATCTTTACACTTAATTGTCTGTTGCCCTAAAGAGGGATGTTCGTAAAGTTAGTTTTAATCCAGGATTGTTTTTCTGCCCTTTGGGTTATATTTTTGGCCCATAGCTGGTGGATTATGTCCCTAAGGAGTATTAGTCGTTATAAATAATTTTAATTTGGAGCTGAATAAATCAGAGCATATATTCTGAAGCCACGGTTATTAAATAAACTTGAACTTGCAGCGGAATCACCTGGGGGCCTTGTTTAAACATTACTGTGCTCCACCCCAGATCTTCTGATTTGTGGTCTGGAGTGGGGCCTGAGAATTTGCATTTCTAAGAAGTTCCCAGGTGATGCTGATGCTGCTGGTCCAGGGACCACACCTTGAAAATAACTGTGCTAGAGAAACACTGAAATTGTTTTTGGTTTATTTATAGTCTTTCTTTTTATACTGGTATATATAATGTAAAACCAGAACCTAGTGCCGTTGAATCGATTCCTACTATAGGAACCCTATAGGACAGAGTAGCACTGCCCCATAGGTTCCCAAAGCTGTAAATCTTTACAGAAGCAGACTGACACATCTTTCTGGCATGGAGCGACTGGTGAGTTCTAACACCGATGTTTCAGCTAGCAGCTGAGCTTTTAACCACGACCCATTGTTGTTGTTAGGTGCCCTCGAGTCGGTTATGACTCACAGCAACCCTATAGGACAGAGTAGAACTGCCCCCATAGGGTGTCCAAGGCTGGTGGATTTGAACTGCTGACCTTGGTTAACAGCCAAGCTCTTAGCCACTACGCCACCAGGGCTCCAGAGCAAACCCATTACCATTGAGTCAATTCTGACTCATAGTGAGCCTGTAAGACAGTAGAACTGCCCCATAGGGTTTCCAAGGAGCAACCGGTGGATTCGAACCTCTGACCTTTTGGTTAGCAGCTGATTTCTTAACCACTGAGTCACCTGGGCTCCTTATATATGATATAGCTGAGCGTATTTAGTGGAGCAGGCACTTGTTAAAAAACAAAGAAACAAAAACCCTTATTGACTGAATACAAGGGGTCCCAGGATATAGAGCTGCAGCCTGGTATGGGCAAGGACACTAGACAAGGTCTCTGGAGTCTTTGTTTAGGTTCTGGAAACTGAGAGTAGAGTCTGTTTCCTTGCAGAAAAACTGTGGTTGCCACTATGTATCTCTGGACCCCTGGATCCAACTTGTCAATCTGCTGAAAGAGTATAAATATCTCAATTAAGAAATGTTTGTGTGTGTTTTAAGGAGTCCTGGTGGCACAGTGGTTAAGCACTCGGCTGCTTACGGAAAGGTTAGCAGTTTGAACCCACCAGGTGCTCCGCAGGAGGAAGTCCTGGTGATCTGTTCCCGTAAAGATTTCAGCCTTGGAAACCGTATGGGGCAGTTCTACTCTGTCTTATAGGGTCGCTGTGGGCTGGAATCAACTCAAAGGCAATGGGCGTGTGTGTGTTTAGTAAATGTTAGTGATGATGGAGGCGTTGTTTTAAAGTGTTATCACAATGAGGAAATAAACGTTGAAATTATAGATGTCCTAATTGGCTTTGGAAATCAGAGCTACAGGACTGGTGACTTTTGTATGTCAGGTCTGCTAGAATAAAAAGTTGGTGTTGTTAGTTGCCATTGAGTTGTGGCAATACAAGGTTGAGGCCCCCCAAAAATGAAGAGATGAGAGAGGAGTTAGAAAATAACGGGAATGGAAACTTCCATCTGATCCAGGTTCAGTTCACTATGCAGTGTACAGTTCTCTGGTTCCTTGGCAAGTAGTAGCAGTGTAGTTTTTGCAGTTACTAGCTTACTGGTAATTTGGGCCTTTGGGTTTGAAGTTCTTTCTACTTGACAGCAAGGGTGGGGTTGGGATAGAGTGGGGTGGAATAAAACCTTTAGCAGCTGGCTTGATAGGCACATTATATGTATTTGAATAGAAAAAGCTACATGATCAGAAAAAGTGTAAGAAGAAAAGAACTTCTGTAGAGAACCCATAGGCATGCAAGTGTGTGTAAGGCGAGGCTGAAGCAACACCCTGGCAGCTGATCAGAACATAGTGCAGCTTAAGATGAACAGGGAGTCTCTTTTAAGCACCTAGGATGCTGGAGTTTAGACTTGGTGAAAAGGCCACTAATTTAGGTAGAGATGCTTCAGTCATATTGGAGAGACAAGTGCCCTTGTTATGAGGCTGTCACTGTGAGTTGGAATTTAAAATCTTTTAAGAAAGCCTTTTTGCTATTCTACTGTGGGGCAGTTCTACTCTGTTCTATGGGGTCGCTACGAGTTGGAATCGACTCGATGGCACTGGGTGGATGGGATGGTTATTATTGACTCTCCTTCGTCCTTTTTTGATGGCATGACATGTGTGGTCCTCGTTTCTTGTCAGCAATTAGGAGAAAAATCTCAACAGAGTAAGAAAATTTCACAACACAGAGAACATTTGCCTGAAATGTTCCCATGTGAGCAGTGGGTTTGGGGATATACTGAAAGGGGGGCGGTGGGGAGGGAGGCTTTTCCTTGAGAGTGACAGGCAGGCAAGACGAGCAAAGTTTAACCTAAATCCTTTCATTGATATTGGGAAATCATAAGCCTTCATATGACACGGCTACATTCAACTCACTGTGTGATCTGGAGCTTTATAGCTTGTACCACTGTGCATGCGTGTGTGTGTACAGTGTAAACATTTTATGAACTGCAGTGTCTGATCCATCCGTCTGTCTGAGCAAGAGTGTCCCTTGATAGTAAAAAGAACAGCAATCAGGACAGAATTGGTCAATGTGGCATGTCTAATGGTGGGAAGATATTTGAAGGACTCGCTATAGACACAATAGTCTCTCTAAATAGCCTCTTTGCACCCGGAGTCTTATTGCAAACAGGTTCATTAAGGAGAGACATCCTGACACACAGAATCACAGTAATGAAAGTAGCTCTGTTTTTCTAATATTGTATCTTGCCACTTCAGTTATGCTGCTAGTACAAGATTTCCCTTGTGTTGTTGTATATTTCTCCAGAAAAAGAATCAGTCTTCATAGAATATACAATTATTTTGTACAGGAATGTATAACTCATACCTAAGATCCAGTCTTCCCTGTTTATGTGCACTAGTACAAAAATAATTGGCAAACACATCTTCCAGACCAGAAGATTCCGGCACCTTCAATTTGTTGGGCTAGAAGATGTGGTACCAGAGTTATAATAAACTTAAAAAAAAAAAAGCGTAGTGTTCAAAATGGATTTGTGATCAATCATAAAAGAAAAAAAATATGAGGACAGTTTCCCATGAGGTGTGATTTTTTTTTTTTCCTAGGGTTTTAGCCACCTCCAGTATAGTATCTGTTCAAAAAGGGGAAAATGCAAAAGGTTTTCATCCACCAAGCTTTACATAAAACTACTATATGATGACTTAAGCTATTGGATTTTCTGTCTGTTAATGTACAGCATGAACATTATGAACAAGGAAAAAAAGGTTATATTGGTTTAAAAGTGGATATGGAAAATTTAATGTGCTCAAGTGGGAACAATGGCATATTAAAAAAAAACACTCATGACACAGATCTAATAATTCACTTGCCCCTGTAGGAGAAGGGTATCAGCTCTGATACTGGCTCATAGTTTATTTTTATATACACCCCTGGTCCCTGCAGTATACCCTGTGTATGGGTTCCAGAGAAAAGACAGAAAATAACCTGTAGGGAAATCAGCTTGGAAACCTTTTATTAAATACATTGTACTTTGTATTGTGTCACTCACAGAGTCTTCAAGAAATAAAGAAAGGAAAAAACCTGTTATCAGTCTGCATGTGTGAAATATTTGAATACTATCGTTTGTTTTATAGTTAAGGCTGAGGCTGCAGACATATTATTTTTCACTTACATCTTGTAGATAATGCAACATGGATTAAAAAATTTGTCTTCCATTTCTAGTCTCCCTCCTTTGCCCCCATGGTGAAGAAGCTACTTTAACTAAAAACTATGCTGACCTAAATATTTTCATGTTGAAAATGTTGTCTTTTTTATAGAGCGTTGGGGTGGTGAAAGTAATAAAAGCAGCCTAAAATTCTTGGCAGAGTTTACCTGTCATTTAGCAAAGGATGTATTTCTAGGGAAAATTGAACAAAGTGTTAAATAGATTCTTGAGAAAAATACACGTTAGGAGTGTAACTGAATGGTGACGCCTTTATCAACTTGAACGTCCTTTGGAGTGAGCCTTTGTCTTGTCATTATAGTTCATGTATTGCTGTTGGTGGGCCTTTAAAATCTATAAACGTCTTTTTTGCTGACTATTTATGCAGGGTTTGCTAGGCAAGCCAACTGTGACACATATTCTGCCTATACTTGTAGCTGTCTCATGGACGAAAATGAATATACATCTTAAAACTAAACCTTGGGTGCCATGTAACGATATTTAATAAACTTCTGGAATAGCAGACGTTAAAAGTTCAGTTTTGATATCAGACACCAGGGAACACATTATTATCCTACACAGTCTGTTGAGAGGTTTATTGTTTTTGAAGTAAGTTGTGTTAAAAACCTTCTTTTAAGTAAAGAGGGTTATAAGCCTATCAGTCTCACCAAATTGATACCTTTTTCTACACCTGCTAGACTACCTCTTGGCCCAAGGACATGTACAGCATATTCCACTCTGGATTAGGTCACCTTGCTAAGGAAAGAATTTTTGTATGAGTTGGGGGTCGGGTTTTGGAAAAGTAGGATGTGCTCTTAGATGCAGGACTTTTCAAATAAAATAACTCCTGGGAGATGGGTTATCGTGATCATTGGGAATAAAGTCCTCGTTTGGAGACCGTTGTCTCAATATTCAGTGCTGATTACTTTCCCACGTCAGGCCCCTGCCCGTTGTTTCTTTCACCATGCTGCTTTTAGTCGCCTTAGAGTTGACTCTGACTCATGGCTACTTTATGAATAGCAGAACAAAAGGTTGCCTGGTTCTTGTGCCATCTTGGTATGTTTCAGTCCATTGCTGTAGCCATTGTGTCTTATCCATCTCATTGAAGGTTTCCCTTGCTTTGCTGGCCCTCCACTTTACCAAACATGATGTTCTTCTCTAGCAGCCAATCCCTCCTGATGGCATGTTTTTGTTGTTGCTGTTAGTTGCCATGAAGTTGACTCCAACTCATGGCAACCGTATGTATAACAGAACAAAATACTGTTGGTCTTGTGCCATTTTCATAATCTTAGGTATGTCTGAGTTCATTGTTGTGGCCGTTGTGTCAGCCCATCTTGTAGATCAAGTTAATTTAGAGATGTACATGTCATTTAGTACTTATGATTTGAAAACACTTTTGATTGTCAGGGTTGTATTTTCTGGTGGTGGATAAGCTTTGGGGACAAGTTTCTTTATAAACTGAAGAGCACAACCAGCCCATCTTTATGGATATACAGGGTTTGTCCTGATCGTAAGGTGGATGACCAGCTGTCACATTCTGAGATCTGGATCAGTCTTTCCAGATTAGCATTGAGGCATGTGATGGTGTTAGGTGCTTCTGCTATCGGAGTGTTTCTGGAAGAAATGAGCTTTCTGCTTCTAGCTGTTGCTACTGGGTCTAACACTCATTTTAGGTCATGTACTTCATTAAGCCAGCCCTTAGGATACGGGTATGCAGCCCTTCTCCCAGGATCTGTGCGGGTTTCCCCAGCCCCTATTTCCCTGTATTCCCATTGGGCTACAGACTCAGGCAAGTGCTTATCCCAGATTGCTCACTTAGAGCTGGAAGGCCCTCTTGGTTGGTTTGTACTCTCAGTACCAGCACTTTCTAGGAATTCAAAGATAAGCTTCCTTGGTGGTGAAGCTCCATCCATATTGATCTAGTAAGAGGTGGCAGATCTTGCTGTTACTGAATACTTACTGTGTGCCAGGCCTTCTGCTAGGTGCCGTACATGTATTATCATTTGATTTTCACATTAAGCTGGTGGGTTTGGGACTCTTTTTATTCCCATTTTGCAGATGAGGAAATTGTATCACTAATAACATGCAGCCTTGGGAATCAGATCCAAGCCTGATCTCATTCCCAAGTCCATGCCCCATATTGTTACTCGACATCAAGCCTGCTAAGCTGTGTTGCTTCCTGAATTCTAGTCCCCTTTCCCTTGGTCTTCATACATGTATAATTACTCATCTTGAAGCTCATCACCGGACTTCACCACCTCTTAGTCAGGTGACTCCATTAGTCCTTTTCTTTTGTGAGCTGCATTTGACTGTATTAGTAAAATGGGGGAGAATGATCCCTCTTAGTTATCATGGTATAAGACCCATTGCTGTCAAGTTGATTCCGACTCATAGCGATTCTATAGGAAGAGTAGAACTTCCCCTCAGGGTTTCCAAGGAGCGGCTGTTGAATTCAAACTGCTGACCTTTTGGTTAACAGCCTGTGCTCTTAACCACTGCACATCAGAGCTCTGCTAATATGGTTTAGTGAAGAGTAAATGAGAAAATGTCTCTGAAAGCACCTGTGTTTACTGGGCACCATGCTAGAACCTCTAGTACAGCTGTGGCGTGGACAGACATGGTCCTGCCCTCTTGTAGCTTACAGATCTGTGGTCATGTCAAGACATTTCAACAAGAAGTCACACAATGACTTAGTTATGTGCTATGCGTCTAAACCACATATGTTGTTTTGTAGTTGCCGTTGATAGATTCCAACTCATGGAGACCCCATATATAGATGTTATGGCTTAGTCAATTTTGACTTCAAGTTTAAGCTGCAGCCTGTACAGGTACTAGACTTTCCTGTTGAAAATGTTCAAAGAAAGCCTCTTGCCTTTTTTTTATACTGCCTGGTTATAATCTTTTACTCAGCCGTGTTTCAGTGTTCCCCATTTTGGTTATTGAAGGCCAGAAACCTGAGCGTTCTGCTCCCTACCTACCTCTCTGCTTCCTCTCTGTCTTTTCTCTGTCTCGCCTAAATCTCACTGTCTGTCTTGGGTTGCATTTTGCAGTTCCATACCTTTGTCTGCGTAGCTTTTCCCTGGTTTCTGAACCCAGTTTTAATTTCACCCCTCTCCTAGATTTTAGTTCAATCTTCACTACTACAAATCATATCCTCCTTTTGAGAAATGCAGTTCTGAAGCACTTATTCCAAGCTTGCATTTATGTAGGCAGTTTTCTGATGTCTCTCTCTCCAAGTAGCTTGAATATTTTCTGTGGATAGAGACCACTTTTCTGTTTGTGCTTTGTTTTATCTTTAGTACCCACCCAGGTACAGGGTCTGCATTCAAATGCTGAATTACATTGAATTCTGTCCTTCATCTTTTTGGATGAGCTCATCCTTTTTCATCTCTTTGCCTAACATTTTTATTTCTTCTGCCTACATATCCAATTGGCCTAACATATCCAAACATATCTCATCTCTGCATTTCCTCCTTTTTCATATTTTTGATAAATGTCTTCAATATCTTCATCCAAACTCAGTCAGCCCCAGTTCCTACCCAACATACCTGCACTCCCCCACCAGTCACCATCTTCTGGGTTGGAAGGTCTCTTCAGGAAGATTCCCTGGATACTCTCATCGCTTTTCTACCTTCACTGTCATGTCTTTGGTGACTTCCTTGCCTAAATCGTTTTTTACCTTTTACCTTCAACTACTAATCCTTCTAAAACTTGGGTCTGATCTAGTACTCTTTTGCTTAAAAACCTTTGATAGATCCTGAGGAATTTGCTTATGAAATGATACTGTGTCTGTGATTTACTTTACAATTATGCAGTGGAGGAGGGAGATTGAAGGGGATTAGGGGAGAAGAGAACATAGGTGCAACAAGACTGACCATGTGCAGATAATTGTTGAAGCTGGGTGGTGGGCGTAATGAGAGTTTATTGTTCTCTTTTACATTTGTATATGTTTGAAAACTTCTACAAAAAAATTAAAAAAGACAGAGCAAGCTTTGACTTTATATTACCTACACATAATATCCGGATTTCTCCCCAGAGTATACAGTGCTTTCACACCTCTCCCTAATGTCTCTTTTGTCCTCTAACCTCCCCAACTCTATAGGCCTGATCCTACTCTACAGCCACCCCTGCCCTTAGCCTTCTCTAAAAATAAATCCCTCCTGATACAGTTCATTGAAGCCTTGCTGGCTTTTTTTTTTTTTATACAGTTCATTGAATCCTTGCTGGCACAATGGTTAAGAGCTGGGCTGCTAACCAAAAGGTCATTAGTTCGAATCCACCAGCCACTGATTGGAAACCCTATGGGGCAGTTCTGCTCTGTCCTAAAGGGTTGTTATGAGTCGGAATCAACTTGACGGCAACAGGTTTGGTTTTGCTTTTTTGATTCAGTTCACTAGCCACATTTGGGTCTTCTCTCCTCCTGGCTCCATAGACCACCCTTGGAGCAAATCATTATTATGTAATTCTCTTTATTATGCCTTTACTCCCCATAAGTGGGGTCTGCCCAAACCATGAAGTCCCCACTACTACAAATTTCAATTCAACTAAAACTCACTGTATACTTAATGAATTTTTAGGATTAAATTGAATAGTTATGTCTTGTAATATGGAGTCCCTGAATGACGCAGTAGATTAAGTGCTTGACTACTAGCCAAAAAGATTGGCAATTCAAACCCACCCAGAGGCCCTTTGAAAGACAGGCCTGAGAATCTGCTTCTGATGGGTCACAGCCTTGAAAAACCCTGTGGGACAATTTTACTGTGTACACATGGGGTCACCACAAATCAGAATAGACTTGATGGCAACTAATAACAATGAATAAGGAAGACTGAAAAAGAATTGATGCATTTGAATTATGGTGTTGGCAAAGAGTATTGAGTATACTGTGGACTGCCAGAAGAACGAACAAATTTGTCTTGGAAGAAGTATAGCCAGAATACCCCTTAGAAGCAAGAATGTTGAGACTTAATCTCACATACTTTTGAAATGGATGTGTTATCAGGAGTGACCATTCCCTGGAGAAGGACATCATGGTTGGTAAAGTAGAGGGTCATCAAAAAAGAGGAAGACCCTCAATGAGATGGATTGACACAGTGGCTGCAATAATGGGCTCAAGCATAACAGCGATCGTGAGGGTGGTGCAGGACTGGGCAGTGTTTAGTTCTGTAGTACACAGGGTCGCTATGAGTCGAAACTGACTTGATGACACCTAACAGCAACAATTTGGAAAGACTACCCAGTTTTTCAGGCGAAACTTGGCAGTGGATTCCCTCCCTCCTTCTCACATCCAAAGGCACCGCAGACTCTCTTCAGAAAATGGAGTACAGGTAGTCCCCAGGTTATGAACTTCTGACTTACAGACAACTCCAACCTGCCCTTTAATGTTATGTAAATTTGTCCTCACTTTGAAACAATTGAACGAACCAATCTCTACTTGCAACAAATTCTTCAACACAATCATTGTCACTTGCTGCAAGTGCACCTTTTAAATGATTGAAAAGGCTTTGAGCCTTTCCTTGCACTGAGGTAAGGCTGGATAAGAACCATGTGCACCTGTTCCAACATACCTACAAATTCAACTTAAAGACACCGTTAAGATCGGATCTCCTTCATATGTAATGCTTGTGTATATTGTTGAGATGTTTATGTAAACTGTGCCATACAAATGTAAGGTAACTAACTGATCATTAGCATGTCAGAAGAAAACCCTTTGCCCAGCTTTTGTCATTTTTTAATGGTGACTTTTAAAATGGTCAGATGCACACATTTGGACTGTGTGGTCTTTCTTTCCTTTCTGGTCCACTTTTTCTCCGAAAAGCTTGGTGGAGACAGTTGCTTTTGCCTTCCAAGTTTGAGAGAGGAGAAGAGCCTACAGCTAGGGAGAGCTTCTGCCTGAGCCCATGTAAAATTCCTCTACCAGTTTCTTAAGGTGAGTAAAGTAAACCCCTTCCCCAATATATATAATGGATTTCACTTATTCCTGGTCACTTGATGGTTACAAACTCCAGTAGGACTCTGGAGCCCAGAGGTAAAAGTAGAAAATACTTAGAAGATTTGAGAAATGAACAGGTTTTTGTGGCTTGGAGAATTGAAGACCAAGGCATGAGTTAATCACTGTTTCCAAACACATGAAATAATTTTACATGGAAGGTGGTGCCAGCTGTTAGCCATTTGAGTGAAAATAAACAAAAGACCTTAGGTTGCAGCTGGGAGGGATTTTAGTTAGATAGAATTTTTTCATTAAGTGGTTCTGGGTGGGAATGTGGGTTCCTCATCATGGTAGGTTGTTGATTTAGGCCCAGAATGGAGGGCAGTGGGGTGGATTTGAGGAATTTAAGCATCCTGAAAACTGGGCTTCACAATTAAAATATCAGCAGCTGTGAATGCCCTCCGTGCGCAGAGCTGCAGGATGAGGAGTTCTTCCTCCTACCTTCCCCCAAGTTGAAAGAAATTAACCTCAATTAAAGGAAATAGTGACGGATGGCTATAGAGATAAATATGATGTATCGCACAGGAAAAACTACATTAAAAGAACATTAAAGTTGGGACAGAAAGCACTGAAAGTGAAGAAATTCACGGTGAAGGGTGAAATGTGATATCGTTTACATCTCTGCTAATACCTAGACGTAACAGGGCACATTAAGAAATTATGTGTACCATGTTGTACTAAGAAGTAAGTTTTTCGACTTGACACACTCTGCTTAATATACAGAATTTCATTGCCCAGCTTCAATTAAGGCATGGTTCCTGAATGATTACAGCCTGTGGGAAAAAAACCTGTTACTTTTACCAGAAGAGTTTTGGTGTATGTTTTAATATTTAGTTTTGAAGGGCCAGGTGGTGATTCTCTGATCTTCACATTTCAAATACCTGAGCTTGTGCATTGCAATACCAGTTTTTCTAAATTTACAGATTTCTTTAGAAAAGCACTAGTTTTGATTGAGAAGTTAATAACTTAATGGTAGTTTTAATAATAAAAAAACCCATTACTGTCAAGTCAATTCTGACTCATAAGAGACCCTGGAGGGCATAGTGGAACTGCCCTAGAGGGTTTCCAAGTCTGTAAATCTTTAGGGAAGCAAACCGTGACATCTTTCTCTTGTGGAATGGCTGGTGGGTTCTAACCGATGAACTGATGACCTCTGGTTAGCTGCCGAGTATTAACCACTGTGCCATCCGGGCTCAGTTCTAATAATATTGAGTAGTAATTACCTCATTCTGTACAGAAAGCAAAATTTAACTTTTATATCTTCATTTTAGGGGTGGATTTGCTGCTTAAGAATAAATCTAAAATTTCATTTGTGTATTTTAAGCAAATTACTATTGCATTTGAGGGGCCATATTCAGAATAAAATTCAGTCACATTCTGAATTTATAAAATCATATTGTGACATTAGAAAACCTCCTCCAAATATGTAATGTCTTTACGTAACAAGATCTGTTTACTATGTATTTTTCGATATGTTGGTGTGTGCATATTTATGTATTCAGTGTATCAGGCATAAAAATCATCCAAATGTGTCTAGAATAGCATGGTTTTAATGTAGAATATGACTATTTGAATATAAAACCAAAACATCAAACTTGTTGCTATCGAGTTGATTTTGATTCATAGTGACCCGGTAGGACAGAGTAGAACTGCCCCATAGGGTTTCCAAGGAGTGGCTGTTGGATTCACACTGTTGACCTTTTGGTTAGCAGCTGAGCTCTTAACCACTGTACCACCAGGGCTCCTATTTGTGAATAAGTAGGGCTTAAATAGCATAAAAGCTAATCCTTTGCTTCTTCATCCCTTCTCTGACTCCAAAGAGTTGTTACCTTCTCCCAGACCACAAGCCAAGATGAAAGAGATTGCCTTCTGTAAATCACAGAGTACATGCCACATTAGTTTTCATATGCTTCCTGAAAGAGACTTTATTCATTTTTGGAAGAAATTTGAGTTCCATAATAGGGACAGTCAGATTACTCTGATTCTGAAATCCTTGAGCTATGAAGAACAAATTGAATTTAGCAAATTTAGTTATCAGATCTTAAATTTTGATTTTAACAGAATTTGTTTTTTATCTGTTTTTTTTAAAAAAGTGTAACTATATGGAGGTAAGTAAAATGACACCAAGTTGCATAATTCTGCATTAATAAAATAGGCTAAAAATATTAATAATTTCAAGGAAGGAAATATGAGCCACAGTCATTGTACTCTTTTGCTATTTCTGATATAATAAAGGCGAGTCTTGTAAAAGGACTAATGAAAATTGCTTTAAGTGAAGTCATTATTAGCCAATACAATTTATGGCATACTGATATGGGTAATATTAATTTGGGTACCAAACAGGGATATACTCAATAGTTTCTTGTCACTGGGTTTCAGGTTGAATTACTTCCCAGATGAATGAGTTTATGTTTCCAATTAAAAAAAAAAAAAAAAGCCAAAAAACAGGAGGCCAGAATTCAGAGAGAGATACTTAAAAAAAATTGAGACCCCTTTTCTTCTGGTGTTTGCTTTCGGATGGCATGCATAGACTGTTTCTTAGTACAGAAAATAAAATCTGAAAGCGTGTTTGGAGTTTTTAGTATAATATAAATGTCATGCATCATTGTAAGTATGCAAACTTGTCCTAAAACATGGTTTTGTATGGAAGCAATTACTGGCAGTGAATGAGCTACACACCCCAAGAATGGGTTGGGGCCAAAAAGAAAAAAAAAAGTTTCTAAACAGGATGACTTTTGTGTGGGTGGGAAGGAGCAAGGTTAACATTTAGTAGGAACCAATCCCAGCTCTTAATTTTAATTCTGATCACATACTTGGTAACTCAAATAAATAAGTAATAAAGGGATTTCATGTTAGAGTTAGATTACTTTTCCCCTTGCTGTAGTCTTCCAGTGGGGAGTGATTAGTTTTTATAGTAGAATGGCATGACATATACAAATATGAACATGACCCAAGCATGCGTAGCTCTGCAGTTTTCAAACTTTGGGCTTTGTAATGGTTAAAGATATTGCTGCACTTTGTGACAAGGTACTTGAGCATTGTTTTGCTGGGTGTGTTGAGTTCCTCTTTAACAGATTTAATGGAACGTAGGAAGGTTAGATTTTATTATTTATAAGTAATAGGCTCTGCTATTCTCTCCCAATCACCGATAACCTGTAAAAGACCCTAGTGAGATGATTCTCCTTCTTGTCCCCCTTACCCTGCCTGTTATGTTTGTCCTCTAATGTCACATAAAATCACCTTCATCTCAAGGTGATTTTAGCCTGTAATTTTTTTTCGGTGGGGGAAGACCTTAAGAACAGAAGGGAAAGGAATCGCCTTCTGTACAGATGAGTTTATCTACTGATAGTTTCACTGGAGCCCTTTGACCCTCACTGACATCTAGTTTAAGTGGATCTTTTTTTTCCTTAAGTTAGTGTCACCATAACCCCCCAGGCAGAGAGCCTTTTTGGGTTAGATTGCAGGTTGAGCCGTGTAAGCAGCACAGGGACTGCAAGAAAAACCCAGGACTAGCAGGCCCTTATCTGTTATCAGGACATCATCACTGTATTGATGAGTGAGGCTGGTCAAGTCACTTAACCTTTCTTCCTCGATTTTCTTTTATGTAGACTGGAAATGATAATACCTGCCTTTGATCTCATAGGGATGCTTCAATCCATTAAAGTCATTAAAGCACTTTAAGTAAGATATAAGGTAGTGGATGCAAGACATCTTCATTATTGTTATCATTACTGTTATTTTATTATAGTATCATATACAAAGGGGGGATTTTTAAAATGTTAAATGGTCATCTCAGTCTGTGCTCTATGGTCTCCAAGAGTTGGCAAGGGACATTCAGAAGTCAGGTTATTTATCTTTCCCTCTTTGGGTGAAGCTGTTTTCCTCCCTGCCTCTTATCTGATAGTGTGGGGAGGAAAAAGTAAAACAAAACCCAGAACACAAACATGAAAACTAAAAATTGAGGACAGAGATGGGAGATAGCTGTTGTCTACCCGTTATTTTCTTCCTTGGAGCTGCTTCTTAAAAGTGTGAATTCTTTTGGTGCCTAGCATCATACTCATATTGTGTTCTGTGGATTGCAAATTCAGAAGTTTTAAAGTCGATTCCAGGCCTTCATTCATCCTCATTTATAACTTTCATTTTTTTTAAATAACCCTTTTTTTAAGAAAGAGAAATAAGTTTGGGGGTCAAGTGAGTGGAAGGTAAAGATATTTTAAATGCTTTTGGATAGTGTTCAAAGGCATTTTATTCAAGATGATATCCTAGATTTGCCCCCTCTGGCATTTCATCTTGAATACTTCCTCCCTCATACCTCATGTAATAGTCCAGAAAGTGATGTGCACGTTGACGATATCTATGAGAGAACAGAAGATCAACTCTCACCTCCTAGAGTGAAGAGATGTGCTCTCTAGATGTCACTGTTCGAAAATAATTTACCCCACCCTTTATCTTAAATTTCTGAAATGGATGAGGGTGACCGTAGTGGTTCTTCTTGGTTAAGAGATTTTGCTGTCTTCTCTGTTCACTGTTTTTAATTTCTGATACCATAAGTACCATGATAAATTTTACTACCTCATTTCTAGACTGATTAGTCTCGAGCATCATCTGTATGCATCTTCGTGCCATGTTGAGTTTTGTCAGCTACAAAGCACTAGTTACTCGAACATGGTGCTTTATTTGGAGGCAGCCTTAGAGAGCTGGGTGTCACGGTCTGTGATGTAAATCTCTGCTTTCGTAAAAGCGGGTCAGGGTAGAAAAACTTTACTATTAACTGGAGAATGTTTCTGTTCCTCAAAAATATTATGTATTTACTGAAACAACTACCAGTAAATTATAAGTGTTATGAAAGAGTTACTAGGGAGCCCTGGTGGTACAACGGTCAAGGGCCTGGCTGCTAATCAAAATGTTGGAGGTTTGAACCCACAAGCCACTCAACAGGAGAAAAGACCAGGCAATCTGCTCTTAAAGATTTCAGCCTAGCAAACTCTGTAGGGCAGTTCTACTCTGTCTCATTGGGTTGCTATAAGTCTGAATTGACTCTATGGCACACAACAACATCAACAAAATAAACCTCCGTCCCTGGGTGGTACAAACAGTTAAGCACTTGACTACTAGCCAAAAGGTTGGTGGTTTGAACCCACTCAGAGGCCTGGTGATCTTCTTCTGAAAGGTCACACAGCCTTGAAAACCTATGGAGCAGTTTTACTCTGTACACATGGGGTCACCATGAGTTGGAATTGACAGATGGCAACAACAAAGTAAATAAGCATTGATAAAAACACATTAACCCATCATTTTTTTTTTTGGCTTTTGAAGTTACAAGTGTGTTGTTTCTTATGAGTAGAATGATTTGCTTTTCTAGCCTCCTTCCCTCAAAGTATTAGGGTCTAACAATAGATTTTTTGATATTGATTTGTTTGTATGGAAAGTCTTAGAATGATTAGATCATAGTTTTGTATTTAAAGACACTTTTTTAAAAAAGATTACAATTACACGAAATTGGGGCTGTTGTGGAAAATCAGGGACATATGGTTGCTATGGGTATAATATTGTTCTTCAGAATCAAGAGTAAAACAAAGTGAAATCGCCTCTTAAATTACAGCTGACTATTGCTGCCTCTATGCCTGAAGTATTTTTTTCTTTTATCTTTTCACACTGACATGTGAATGTTCTGAAGTTAAGTATGGATCCAAACTCAAGCCCGTTGTTAAGTATGGATCCAAACTCAAGCCCGTTGCCGTCAGTTGATTCTCATAGTGACCCTATAGTATGGATCAGGGCTAACAAAACTTTTTTGTTCTATGTTACCTACTTTTCTTTTTCATGAAGTAGCACCCATTTCCCTGTTTCCCCCACCCCCTCTGAAAATTTCATATGTCAGAAACCTCATTTTCTGTTAGAGGTCAAACAATTTGAAAATAATTCGCCATCCCGTCTTCTACTTTGTGCTGAGATACGCCTGTTGAGGAGTTCACAAATGATTTAATGGATCATTGAGACTTTATTTCCTGGGTGGTCAAACTGGCCCATCCTCGGAGATGCCCCAGAACCTGTGTGGGCTATGGCTGTGAAATGTGGATGGGTAAGGAGTGGGTAGTTGTGGTTGTCAGGGATTCCCTAGCGCACAGGCCCCTGTAATGATAGCAAAGCTTGGGTTGATCCTATTTATCTCTCAGGGTCTAAGGAACCTTTTTAGACTTTTCTTCCTAACCCTCTCTGTACTCCTCCTTCTTTCACAGGTAGTAAGAAATACTAAGGAATAAGATTTTGTCAGGTAGAATTGAACATTGGAGGATCACAAACCATTGTTGTTGTTATTGGATGCCCTCGAGTTGTTTCCAACTCATAGTGACCCCATGTGACATAGTAGTACTGCCTCATATGGTTTTTTTGGCTGTTATCTTTACAGAAGCAGATTGACAGGTCTTTTTCCTTCAGAGCTGTCCTTGGGTGGGTTTGAAACACCAACCTTTAGGTTAGCAGCCTATAGCTTAACTGTTGCACTTCCAGGCCCCTTAGAAACCATTGTAATATCTATAACTTTCACCCCCGATGATGCATGATTTAAAACCAAAACTTGGATGAACTTGGTATTAAACAACTTGGCTATTTATTTTCCGCTTGATAACCAAAACCAAAACAGTTGCTGTCCAGTAGATTTGCAACTCATAATGACCCTGTAGGACAGAGTAGAACTTCCCCTTAGGGTTTGCAAGGAGTGGTTGGATTTGCACTGACAACCTTTTGGTTAGCAGCCATGCTAACCAGTGTGCCATCAGGGCTCCTGCTGCTTGATAATGAGTACATTTTTGAGAGTTACTAAACAACGATGGTACTCTGATACATGCTAGTCACTTTAAGAAAGTTGCATTGAACTTACCTTTTCTCACCTTAGTTTTAAAATGCAGCTGAGCACTTGGTGGTAGGCTTAGGTAGGCTTTGTTAGGACACTGTCCTCTCTTGCCTCCTGGAGTGGAAGAAGCATTATAGAATTTTCTTGTTATAAAAGTAATACATTCTCATTGCAAATAAAATTCAGAAAATACTTAGCTCATAAGAGTTTCTGTCTCCAAAGATGGAGCTGTTCTATGATTTTTACAAGAGATCAAGCTTTAATTATGATTACGAATACCGTCACAGATTCAAAATAACATAAAACCATATAATATGTAAATGGCATTGTTAGAATGGTTGTTCTTTTCAGGATTTATTTTCAAGCCGTGTTTAGGAATCCTTTTTTCTCTTTGTAAAAAAAAAAAAAAAAAAAAAAAAAATTTTTTTTTTTTTATTGTGAGGTACGTTAACTCACGATGATACTAGTAATCCCCTTTTAATTTGAATTTTTTTACATTCTATCAAAATAATAAGATTTCAGACAAAAAAAAATTAAGGTGAAATCAATTTGGTGGCTTTTCTGTTCCTGAAACTTTAAAAGTAACTATACTTTTCCGTTAAAGTCCTTTTCTAGAACCTGTACAGAAAACTGATACTGTCCTGAATAAAACAGATATCAGGTGTGGTCTTTGACTCTCCGGAAGAAAACAAATTAATAGCACAATGTAAAAGTAATAAAAGTAGTTAATGAAATAAATCTCATCTGATTGCTAAGATTTTACATGAAAATTATATCTTCCTTGTTAAACTGAGGTTATAGTCGCCCATTTCTTTACAAGCATAGTGCTTTTTGATATGAATGGAAAACTATATCATGAAGTCCTACTTCAGTTAAATTGGGTTTCTGAAATTTATCGCTGGTTAAATCAGAACAAATTTCATCAGGAATCTGTTTCTACCAATAGCATAAGCTTGATTTCAGCATGTTTTTTTCTCTTCCCATTCAAATGAAAGCTAAATAATACATGTATTTTTTACACTATATTGTGCTTTAGGTGAAAGTTTAGATAGTAAGTTAGTTCCCCATTCAACATTTCATATACAGATTGTTCTGTGACGTTGGTTGCAATCCCCACAATGTGTCAGCACCCTCCTCATTTCTACCCTGGGTTCCCCATTTCCATTTATCTCATTTCCTTGCCCCTTCCTACCCTCTCATCTTTGCTTTTGGGAAAATGGTGACCTGTGGGTCCTGATTGATAGTTGATTGTTCTAAGGAGTGTTTTCTGCTTGGCTGGTGGGCCTGTTATTTGGCTGAAAGATAATCTCCTGGAGAGGCTTCTATTCCACGTTAGAAAAGTGTCTTAGGGGTATAGTCTCTGTGGTTCCTCTGGTTTCTATCAGACCAGTATGCCTGGTCTTTTTTATGTTAAGAATTTGGATTTTGTTCTACATTTTCTCCTGCTCTAACAGGGACCTTCAATTGTGCTCCTGGTCAGAGCTGTTGGTAGTGGTAGCCTGGCACCATCTAGTTCTTCTGGTCTCAGTCTAGTGGAGGCTGTGGTTCATGTGGGTTATTAGTCCTTTGGACTAATTGCTTCCTTGAGTCTTTGGTTTCCTTTACTGTCCTTTGCTTCAGATGGAAGGAAACCAATAGTTGTGTCTTAGTCATCTAGTGCTGCTATAATAGAAATACCACAAACGAATGACTTTAACAAAGAGAAGTTTATTCTCTCACAGTCCAGTAGGCTAGAAGTCCGAATTCAGGGTGCCCGCTCCAGGGGAAGGCTTTCTCTCTCTGTTGACTCTGGAGGAAGGCCCTTGCCATTGGTCTTCCCTCAGTCTGGGAGGATCTCAGCACAGGAAACTCAGGTACAAAGGATTCTCTCTGCCCCCGGCACTGCTTTCTTGGTGGTATGAGGTCCCCATGTCTCTCTGCTTGCTTTTCTCTTTTATATCTCAAGAGGTTGGCTTAAGACACTAATCTGGTAGATCTCATCAGTATAACTGCCACTAATCCATCTTATTACATCATAATAATGGGGTTTACAACACATAGGGAAATCACGTCAGATGATAAAATGGTAGAGAATCATACAATACTGGGACTCTTGACCTAGCCAAGTTGACAGATATTTTTGGGAACACAGTTCAATCCATGACAAGTTGTATCTTAGATGGCCACTTATAAATAACATTTTTAAAAAAGCTCTAATTGTTGCATCTGTGAGTGTAAATAAAACCAATAGATTCTTCTAAGATTTTTATTGTGACAATAAGTAATATATTATGCCTTAGCTATATATTAAATTAGCAGATTTCATATAATGGGCAATTAGAAATGCTCTTAATTCACATCGTGGGAATGCTAGCCTGAAGATTTTGTATGCCTTATGAGATAGGCAGAATGAAGCCTTCGCCAGGCCTCCCAGGATGTCTAAGACCATGTAAGTATGTCATCTTAAATGGCAAACTGGCAAAAGGGACTTTGCAGATGTGATTAAAGCTTGTTCAGAACTTTGAGATGTGGAGATGATCCTGGATTATCCAGGTGGGCCCAGTCTAATCACATGAATTCCTACAAGTTGAGAATCATTCCAGGCAGTAGTCAGAGAGTTATGTCACTATGGAAGAATATTCAGAGGTGCAACATTGCTGGCTTTGAAGAAGGTGTAAAGGGGCTCTCAAGACAAAGAATGTGGGAGGCTTTTAGAAGCTGAAAAAGGCAAGGAAATTTATTCTTCCCCTAGAGCCTTCAGGATGAATGTATCCCTGCTGATACCTTGATTTTAGCCTAATAAGACCTGTGTCAGTCTTCTGACCTCCATAACTGTAAGAATAATTTTATTTTAATTAAAAATGTTCATTGGTTGCTAATTCTGTCAGATCATTACAAATTGTAGCAAATTATGGATAACATTGTGAAGAAAGGGAATTCCAGAAGACTTAATTATGTTCCTGCAGAGCCTGTGTATAGACCAAGAGGCAGTCGTTCAAACAGAACAAGGGGATACTTCTTGGTTTGGAATAAGGAAAGGTGTGCGTCAGGGTTGTATCCTTTCACCATACTTATTCAATCTGTATGTTGAGCAAATAATCTGAAAAGTTTGACTATATGAAGAATAAATGGTATCAGAATTGGAGGAAGACTTGTTAGCAGTCTGATATGCAGATGACAGAATCTTGCTTGCTGAAAGCAAAGAGGACTTGAACCACTTACTGATGAAGATCAAAGACAACAGCCTTCAGTATGGATTATACCTCAACATAAAACAAAAATCTTCACAACTGGATCAATAAGCAACACCATGACAAATGGAGAAAATATTGAAGTTGTCAAGGATTTCATTTTACTTGGCTCCATGGAAGTAGCAAAGAAATCAAATGACGCATTGCATTGGGTAAATCTGCTGCAAAAGACCCCTTTTAAGTATTGAAAAGCAAAGGTGTCACCTTGAGGTCTAAGGTACACCTGATGCAAGCCATGGTATTTTCAGTTACCTCATGTGCATGTGAAAGCTGGACATTTGAATTATGGTGTTGGCGAAGAATATTGAATATATCATGGACCACCAGAAGAACGAACAAATCTGTCTTGTAAGAAGTACAGCCAGAATGTCCTTAGCAGAGAGGATGGTGAGACTTTGTCTCATGTACTTTGTGGTGTGGTGTAGAGTTTGGAGTTATGAAGAAGCACCAGCCCCTGAGAGACATTATGCTTGGTAAAGTAGAAGTTCAGGAAAAAATAGGACAACCCTCAACGAAATAGATGGACACAGTAGCTGCCGCAATGGGTTCAAACATAGCATGGATTGGGAGGATGGCTCAGGACCAGGCATTGTTTCATTCTGTTGTACCTGGGGTCTTTATAAATTGGAACCGACTTAGCGGCACACCTGAGGACACCACCAACGATTTTGCCAGCAGCAATAGGAGACCAATATGCCTTGCTTTTTGTTTGTAGTTTGTTGAATAAAATTATCACTGAACTCTAGGTACAAAAACTGTTTGGTTACATATAAAATATCTGTATGCCCCGCTTCTCAAAAGTCTGCTTTACACCAGTTTGCTTTTGCGAAAGACCTACGTTAGTACTTATTTTCGCTAATAGAATCCTGAAGACGATTTTGGCTTTTACCAAAAATAAAAAAGTGGAACTAGCTTTCGTTTAGTGTTTATTTTGCAGGGAGCTGTTAAAGGGGCAGCGCGCACCCCAGCAGTGAGAGTTGCCAAGCTCCTTTCCCGGGAACTACACTCAGCATCAAGCCGTCATGGCTTTGAACTGTGTCTGTGAGCATCTGTGGTTTATCTTGATTTATTTTGTGCATCTGTTAGCAAGATGTGTCTTAAGGTATCAAAAAAGTGTAAGAGAATTGTTGAATGAAAAACTAATTGCTTTGTAATTGTTTCGTAAACTTTCACCTAAAGCGCACACACACATGCACACACACACAAAGACTATTATTTCTTCAGTGGGGGGAAAGAGAAGTGTTAGCAAGCTTGTAAGGGTTTTATGTGTTATTTGGTATGATTTGGTAGGTTACTTTTTGGGTCTGAAAACGCTCAAAAAATTTTGCCATATAAATTAACGGTAATTACTTCTTTGCTTTATGTCATTTTGGCTTACAAAAAGTTTGATAGCAATAGGTTTCAGATAGCGGGGGAAACCTGTACTTGGTAAATTAAAAACCTTCTTCATATATGGATTGTCAGTAGTGGTTCTGTGGTAGAATTTCCCCCTTCCATGCAGAAGACCCTGCTTTGATTCTTGGCCAGTGCATTTCAAGTACAGCCATCACCTGTCTGCCACTGGAGTCTTTCTTGCTGCCATGATGCTGAACAGGTTTCAGCAGAGATTCCAACTAAGATAGTCTAGGAAGAAACACATGGTCATCTGCTTCCGAAAAGCAGCCAGTGGAAGCTCTGTGGATCACAGTATACCAATCCTGTTGTGCATAGGATTGTTGTGCATGGGGTCAGCATGAACTGGGGCTAAGAACAACACTAACCACCACCATGCATTTTACTCTGAAGTAACACAGTGAATTTAGGTATGATTTGCAGGTATAATTTTTTTTTTTTTTAAATTAAGGGTTCCATTGGTACCGTTGTACCAGCAACATGGTAGGCATTCAATAAATATTGAAAAAAAACAAAAGTAAAATTATGTAGTTAAAATTTACATTAGCTGTTGTTAACATTGGAGTTTTGAGAAAAGGGCTTGAGGAACCTGAGAAATCAAACTGTGTCAGATCTGAAAAACTGTCAACAGACTTTTCACAAATGTATCTTACTTTTTTAATTCAAACATGCTTGACAATTGTTAAACAATTACTCTGGGGCTTACTGGACTGAAATCCCAGGGTAGAAGTGAAATAATCTCTCTCTTGACAAGCCCTAAGCTAGTGGTAACCAAAAAGCAGTGGTGATGGGAAGTCCTTCAGAAAATGGATTCCTATTTAATTACCACATTTTTACGCAAATAACTCGCACCTTCTACCACTTGTTCGCCAACCCTGTGAGATATTTTCATAAATGCACTGCAGTATTTTTTTTTACAGTGACTTATGAAAATACCTCGTGGGTGGAGGGCAAGGTTGGCAAACAGAAGTAGAAGGCTTGAGTTATTTGTGGAAAAATAGGGTACTTGCAAAATTATAAGATTCCAGATGGTATATACTGTATTAGAAGTAAATATATAATAAAACATGCCTACCTACTCTTTTAAGTGGCTTTATTATACTGCCTTGGTACTCTCATTGGCTAGGATGTGGGGACATATATTCAGTGCTAAAGTATTGAGCCTGGGCAAAGCGTTGTCCTGTCATAGTGCTTATTGACCCATAGGTTAGATAGAAATTAAATAACTGCACGTGCTGAAAAAGAGAAGTACAGGGTGCTATAGGAGTAGATAATAATCATCTCTAGTCTAGGTCAGGGGAGGCTCTAGAAGTGAGGAAGGGAGAGGGCTTAAAAGCACTGATAGAATGACTGGAGCAGAGAGAAAATCTGGGATCACTATGAGAGGGTCAAAAGATAAAGCTTGGTTAAGTTGTCAGGGGTCAAATCTTGTTAGATGGTGTTAAAGGATTTTGGAAAAATCACCCTGGCTGTGATGTGGAGATAGGTTTAAAGGAGAAAAGTGCATTCAGGAAGCTTAAGTAGGAGGTATTTCAACTGTCAAAAGGTGGTAGGCCATAGGGATGGGGCATAGGTGGGTCCATAGATACTTAGGAGATGGACTGAAAGGATATGAAGATTGATTGCATGTGGGGTGTCAGAAGGGCTGGGAGCTGTTGTTGGAGAAGTAATCCTGCCAACAAAAGGGCCCCTTGTAATCAACATAGAACAGAGAGAGAACAGAATTTATTGTCATTGTTGCTGGTAGGTGCCATCGAGTCGGTTCTGACTCATAGCCACCCCGTGCACAACAGAACGAAACACTGCCTGGTCCTGCGCCATTCTTAAAATTGTTGTTATGCTTGAGCTCATTGTTGCAGCTACTGTGTCAGTCCACCTCATTGAGGGTCTTCCTCTTTTCCACTGACCCTGTACTTTGCCAAGCATGATGTCCTTCTCCAGGGACTGATCCCTCCTGACATGTCCAAAATATGTAAGACAGTCTCACCATTCTTGCTTCTGGTTGTACTTATAAGACAGATTTGTTCGTTCTTTTGGCAGTCCATGGTATATTCAGTATTCTTCGTCAACACCACAATTCAAAGTCTTCATTATTCATTGTCCAGCTTTCACATGCAGATGATGCCATTGAAAATACCACGGCTTGGGTCAGGCGCACCTTAGCCTTCAAGGTGACATCTTTGCTCTTCAACACTTTGAAGAGGTCCTTTGCAGCAGATTTGCCCAATGCAACGTGGCTTTTGATTTCTTGACTGCTGCTTCCATGAGTGTTGATTGTGGATCCAAGTAAAATGAAATCCTTGACAATTTCAATCTTTTCTCCGTTTATCATGATGTTGCTCATTGGTCCAGTTGTGAGGATTTTTGTTTTCTTTATGTTGAGGTGCAATCCATACTGAAGGCTGTGGTCTTTGATCTTCATTAGGAAGTGCTTCAAGTCCTCTTCACTTTCAGCAAGCATGGTTGTGTCATCTGCATAACACAGGTTGTTAATGAGTCTTCCTGCAATCCTGATGCCTCATTCTTCTTCCTGTAGTCCAGCTTCTTGTGTTATTTGCTCAGCGTACAGATCAAATAGGTATGGTGAAAGAATGCAACCCTGATGCACACCTTTCCTGACTTTAAACCAATCGGTATCCCCTTGTTCTGTCCGAACAACTGCCTCTCGATCTATGTAAAGGTTCCTCATCAGCACAATTAAGTGTTCTGGAATTCCCATTCTTCGCAGTTTTATCTGTAATTTGTTATGATCCACACAGTCGAATGCCTTTGCATGGTCAATAAAACACAGGTAAACATCCTTCTGGTATTCCCTGCGTTCAGCCAGGATCCCTCTGACATCAGCAGTGATATCCCTGGTTCCATGTCCTCTTCTGAAACTGGCCTGAATTTCTGGTAGTTCCCTGTTGATATACTGCTGCAGCCATTTTTGAATGATCTTCAGCAAGATTTTGCTTGTGTGTGGTATTAATGATATCGTTCTATAATTTCCACATTCGATTGAATCACCTTTCTTGGGAATAGGCATAAATATTTATGCCTTGTCAGTTGGCCAGGAAGCCGTCCTCCGTATTTCTTGGCATAGACGAGTGAGCACTTCCAGCACTGCATCTGTTTGTTGAAACTTCTCAGTTGATACTCCATCAATTCCTGGAGCCTTGTTTTTCGCCAGTGCCTTCAGAGCAGCTCGGACTTCTTCCTTCAGTACCATCGGTTCCTGATCATATGCTATCTCTTGAAATGGTTGAACACTGACTAATTCTTTTTGGAATAATGACTCTGTGTATTTCTTCCACCTTCTTTTGATGCTTCCTGCGTCGTTTAATGTTTTCCCCATAGAATCCTTCACTATTGCAACTCGAGGCTTGAATTTTTTCTTCAGTTCTTTTAGCTTGAGAAATGCCGAGTGTGTTCTTCCCTTTTGGTTTTCCATCTCCAGCTCTTTGCACATGTCATTATAATACTTTACTTTGTCTTCTCGAGCCGCCCTTTGAAATTTTCAGTTCTTTTACTTCATCATTTCTTCCATTTGCTTTGGCTGCTCAACGTTCGAGAGCAAGTTTCAGAGTCTCTTCTGACATCCATCTTGGTCTTTTCTTTCTTTCCTGTCTTTTCAATGACCTCTTGCTTTCTTCATGGGATGATGTTCTTGATGTCAATTCCACGATTTGTCTGGTCTTTGGTCACTAGTGTTCAGTGCATCAAATCTATTCTTGAGATGGTCTCTAAATTCAGGTGGGGTATACTCAAGGTCATATTTTGTCTCTTGTGGACTTGCTCTGATTTTCTTCAGTTTCAGCTTGAACTTCCATATGAGCAGTTGATGGTCTGTTCTATAGTCAGCCCCTGGCCTTGTTCTGACTGATGGTGTTGAGCTCTTCCATCATCTCTTTCCACAGATGTAGTCAGTTTGATTTCTGTGTGTTCCATCTGGTGAGATCCATGTGTAGTCACCATTTATGTTGGTGAAAGAAGGTGTTTGCAACGAAGAAGTCGTTGGTCTTGCAAAATTCTGTCATTCGATCTCCAGCATCATGTCTGTTACCAAAGCCACATTTTCCAACTACTGATCCTTCTTCGTTTCCAGCTTTTCCATTCCAGTCACCAGTAATTATCAATGCATCTTGATTGCGTGTTTGATCAATTTTAGACTGCAGCAGCTGGTAAAAATCTTGTATTCGTCTTTGGCCCTAGTGCTTGGTACGTAAATTTGAATAATAGTCATATTAACTGATCTTCCTTGTAGGTGTATGGATATTATCCTATCACTGACAGTGTTGTACTTCAGGATAAATCTTGAAATGTTCTTTTTGATGATGAATGCAACACCATTCCTCTTCAAGTTGTCATTCCCAGCATAGTAGACTATATGATTGTCCAATTCAAAATGGCCAATAGCAGTCCGTTTCAGCTCACTAATGCCTAGGATATCGACGTTTCTGCGTCCTGTTTCATTTTTTGACTATTTCCAGCTTTCCTAGGTTCATACTTTGTACATTCCAGGTTCCAGTTATAAAGGGATGTTTGCAGGTGTTTCTTCTCATTTTGAGTCGTGCCACATCAGCAAATGAAGGTCCTGAAAGCTTTCCTCCATCCACGTCATTAAGGCTGACTCTACTTTTTTTTTCTACTTTGAGTAAGCAGCTCTTCCCCAGTCATCTTTTGAGTGCCCTCCAACCTGGGGGGCTCATCTTCCAGCACTATATCAGGCAGTGTTGCACTGCTATTCATAAAGTTTTCACTGGCTAATGCTTTTCAGAAGTAGACTGCTGGGTTCTTCTTCCTAGTCTGTCTTAGTCTGGAAGCTCAGCTGAAACCTGTCCTCCATGGGTGACCCTGCTGGTATCTGAATACCGGTGGCATGGCTTCCAGCATCACAGCAACATGCAAGCCCCTACAGTACGACAAACTGAGAGACACGTGGAGGACACAGTTTATTACTGAGTGGCTATTAACAGATTTACGTGCATGTAAGGTAGCATGAAATTCTTTAAGTTAGAAAAACTCTCACATTTCATATAGCAAAGAGATGAAAGTGTGTAACTTCTCATTTCTTTTGAGAAATAAAGCATTGCCCTTTGGGACAGGTTATGTACATCTCATGAGAGAAACTTTATAGCTAATTCCAGAAGTTCATTTTTACATGTCTAGCAGTTATGGCCGTTGACCGTGGGGACAGCTCTTCATTGTAAAAATGGGCTTAATCCCTAGAGAGCTTTCTCTCTTTTCCAAAGGTTAGAACAAGGGCTCAGGTTTACTATGTCTTTGAGGAAACACTTGTAAGAAAAGGGCAAGGATAAAATGGTCTCTTTGCCCTTTATAAATGGAGAACATAATTTTCGTTTACTTCTAAAAATTAAGAATGGCCGCCAGTTGAAGTCCTCAGTGGTTATGGTGCAATTTTCTAAGCTGGGCTATTCACGAGGAGGAGAAAATTTTAGGAGTCCTAAGATGGGAATCGATTCATCGGCACTGGGTTTGGGTTTTTTTTTTTTTTTTCCTTTCTTTTTTTGGTTTTAAGGTGGACACTTAAGAGATGTGGAGTTTGAAGTTCCTGTTAGACATTCTCCTGAGGGGTGATAGGTAGGTAATTGAGTGCGTTTAGAGTGCAGAAGAGAGATCTGGGCTGAAGATAGGGATTTGCTGTTCGACAGTGGACTGTAGCCTGGTATTGTAGGCTGTTGAGGTAGGTTGGGAGATTGTACAGTAGAAAAAAGAAAGGCGGAAACCCTTGTGTTTTGTTGTATAATTATGGTGTTAACTAAGTGGTTTGTAGTGAACACACGATCTCAACAATTACTAATATTATGGTCTTTTGGTTGCTTTTTCTGATTAATCTCCTGTAAACTAGACCCCTGCCCTTCTATGCTAATTAAGGGAATGATCTTAGATGACATCTCCGCACAACTCCTGTCATTTTTGTTCGTTGGATTGTACATTCCCTTGGTCTCGCCTGTTTCCTCTTGCCTCCTTTTCTGGCATGTGTTATCCTTTTCTTTTGGGTCATTGTATCCTCTCATGCTCTCTTTCTTTGCACATTTCCTTATTTGGAAATATTTTCAGCTGTTTCTACACATAACTTTTAGATTTTTATTGCCCTTCACAGAGTTGTTCTTGCCCTGGAGTCGATTTCGACTCATAGCGAACCTGTATGACAGAGTAGAACTACCCCACATGGTTTTATAGGCTGTGAGCTTTATGAAAGCAGATAGCCAATCAGGTCTTTCTCTTGTGGAGACCAAACCGCCAATATGTCAGTTAGTAACCAAGCAGGTAAATTGTGCCACTAGGGCTCCTTTCACAGAGTTAGCTATTCTTTACTGGTTTATTTGGTCTGGAATGTGCCAGGTTTTTAGGCCATAACAAGAGATGTTCTGCTCTTCCATGAGGGAGGGCCACAGGTTGAGGATGGCTTTGTGTGGATTGGAGGATGAGGTAAGGGGGGAAGTATCTTGCTGGGAAGAAAGTTATCTTGTTGAAAAGAAAGGGCCTGAGTGGTTTTTGGATAGATGCATTTAAAAATGGTCTTATTAAAGTAGTTGCTACATATTGAAAAAGAGATGGCTTTTTGTACCTATAATTGAATGCAAATCGGTAAATTAAATATAGGCGGAAAATACCCTTCTATTGGTATTCATAAAAATGTTTAGATCTAGACTACAACAGTTTAGGTTGGACAGCTCAGTTTGCAAGTTTGCTGATTTGGAGGCAGCACTCCTGAATTGAATCAGCCTCATTTATTGGCACATCTTACACCTTTTGGAGGCAGCAGAAGTTCCTATACTTTTGCCCACATACAAATAGATAAGGAGTTAGAGGTGGTATCTGGGATATCTTTTCATTTTATGAAGAGCATTGACTGTGAACTGAAATGTAAACACAAACAAGTGTGGGAAGTGATGTCTTTGACAACGATTTTACCAACCTGCAGTGTGAAATGCTCCATAGACTAACAGTTTTAATGGGTTTATCTTAGACAGGTCTTCTGTTGTGAAAGTGTCAGTTAATAATTTACCCTCCCGAGAGGTAGGGGAAGCAATCACAAGGTATAAGCAGGGACTCTGGAGCGTGTCGCTTTACTGGAGTTCATCTCAGCTGGAGTCATGAGCCCGACAGTTTTGACACCAGAACCGAGCATCTGGACTCTGAGGACTAGAGGCTTGGGAGAATGAAATAAGGCCGGGAAATTTGGAGTGATTTACTTCTGGTGATACCTAAAGTAATGATTTACTGTAAATATCTGTCAGTTGTACATCAAAAAGAATATAACATTAGATTAAAAAAAAAATAAACTTCAAAAGTTTGTTTTGAAGTAGGGTGGAGTTCTATATGGAAGAGTAGGTGGTGGTGGGAAAATAGATTATTTTTAAGGAATATTTGTGAAGCTTCAGAGAAGGGGCAGAGTGGGCTTGCTGACTGATACCTGAGATATGCTTTTATTGTGTAGCAAAAATATTTGTAGTGGCTATACGTGTAAGACTTTCCTACTGGCAGTGTGAACATTAATGTCCAAAATGCGAATCCATTGCCTCTTGCTATACAGTTCTTTTTGATGCAATAGTGAACAGAACTCTACTGTAGATTTAAACACTATTTATGTGAATTTTATTCCGCTGTTTAGTCATTGAATCATATTGTAGTGTTGGCATGGTAAGTTCTATAATTTGTTTTCCTGTGTGAAGAGTGCTTTTCTTCTCCCGAACGTTCACTTATGCATACTTTTTTTGGGCTAGGCATTATGTCATTACAAAGATTTACAGTTATTTAATAATGATTTATTGTAGTAATTTATCCTGCCAGCTGTGGCACATTTTCAGTGAAATTTGTAAATGAAATTCATATAGAAATTTACCAGGACATGATTTCAGGATTCAATAAAATATACCCTGAATTCTTTTTGAAGTGGGTAGTTTTATGCTAACATATTTGAGATTAAGTTTTACCTTAACCTTTGTGAATGTTCAAACTCTGCTGTGTCTGTGTCCCACAACCATTGAAAGAGGAGTCTATGAGATCTGTTAAAATACACAGTTTCAGGTCACGCACTTGGCTTCCATACCGTAGGTGTCATGTTATATTGACCTGGGGCGGTCAAATGATATTAAGGGACAGGAAAACATCCTGACGTTAGACTCCGCATTCCCATAAGCTTTAAATGCACACCTGGAATCATAACAGAGAGTGGACATCTAGTAGGTTGTGTTCATTTTGAAGCCTCTAAGTGTCGGATTTTCTTCCCTTAATTCCTGGCTCACTGGCTACTGACCATGTGGAATACATTTAGCTTTGGCAGAGTTGCCAGCTTACACTCCTGTAGTTTCTTTGTTATGTACAAATTCTTAAGTTAATGTACTTTTCTTGCTCTTTTTAAAAGGAGATTGTTGAGATTTTGTTTTTTGATGGTATGTATTTTTTGAGAGAGCAGTCGAATCTAGAAAATAAAATAGATTCGTTTATAACTTGTAATTTTTTTTTAATCTGGCAATCTGAGAAGCTGTCTTTGAAATGCATGATTGCCAAGTAATTGGTAAAAATGAGTTGTTCTCTAAGACTGCGTGAAAATGTTGGTTCTGAGACTAAACTACTAATTTACAGCTTCAGTCAGCTGGTTATTTTGTCTACAACAGCATGAAACATCTCATTTGACTTAATGCTGCCCCCAAACACATTGACTTCATTGATCAGTTGTTTTAATATTGTGAAGACACAGTCTAAATGTGCCTTGAAGCTGAAGATAGCAGGTGATACTTAGTTGTATATAAAACAGACTTTAGACTATCTATCTAAGATGAAAGCAAAAGAATTTGAAAATACTGCAGCATTTATCATGTTCAGGCATTAGTAAAACATAACATAACAAAACAAAACAAGAAGCCAAAACAACTTTCCCACCTGAAATGTAATTCCTTCCCATTTAGCTTTCTTTGCCACAAAATTTGGCAAGATGAACAGATCTGTCATCTGATCTCATATTTTTTAAAAGAAAAAAGGCAATTTTAAAAGTCCTTAATATCAGTTAATTTTGTCTTTAGTTAGGAATTCAAATCACACTACATTAAAAATTTGATCTTTAAATTATCCCTAGTTGAAAACAATTTAAAAAATACTGAAAATTTACTAATCGTCTTGTGCTCCGGAGTACGTTTTGATTTGAGGTACTATTTCTAGAAAAGTGCCTACAGCTTGTGTGCTATCTGGACAAATGAATTTTCATCATGTTGGATAATTGTGTTTATTTTGAGAAAAATAAGACTGTAATTTGAAAGGGAAATTGGAAGATGGGGAGATTTCTTGAAAGGGAACAGAGACCACCCACAGGTGGGCTTTTCTTGAGAGATTCCGTTGCCGATCTCTTAGATGTGGTGCCACTGGCTTTAAGAGATACGTTTTCCCGGAAGGTATTTAGCACTGTCTGCTGAAGTGATCATGGAGAAAGATATGTGTGTGTGTGGGTTTTCCAGTTCAGTACTGAGTGCCTACAATACAGTAGGTATCTTCACACCTTTAAATGCTGCCATAGGAAAGATTGTTTTAGAAGTGTTCACAGTTCTGGATTTAGTTTTGACCTTAGCAATGTTTTATGTTTTAGGCTTGCCTGGAAAAGCATTTTAAATAATACCAAATTGGAACTTAAAACAAAAAAGGTGACATAGTCCAGGGATGATAAATATATTTCATCTTGTGGGTGAATTTTGACCAATGGTGATGTGAGTGCTTTGAAAGGCCAAGGTGGGCCAGGAGGAAAAAAAAAAAAGTTCTGTGCTCAATTAGCAATGTCTGCCATAGTTGCTGAGGGAACAGCCAGCCAATGGAAGCAATGCTCGAATTTATCGTTAGCACAGAAATTCCTGAAAGTTACTGCAATTATTTGTTCATCATGTGTTCGTTAGTGCCGCGAAATTTGTTGAACGCTCCCAAACACAAGGCAGCAGACCAGACATGGTGTGACATATAGAAGTGAAATGGACGTGAGTTTGCATTCGAGCCTCGCTGAGTGGGAGACTTATTGCTTATTAACAAAAACTCAGAGTGGGTCAGGTAGCAGTTTTGGAGAGGATGCATTATGGTCCAATTCAGAGATACTGAGTTTTGGGCCTAAACAAGAAGGATATTCAGTTGCAGAAATGTGGAAGATTCTAGACTTGTTTGAGATATCACTTATTTTTACTGGTTGGGTATGCCAGGCGTTGTGGAAGGATGCCCATTACCGTCTGACATAGACAGATCATCCTTTCATCAAACTTACAGTCTATGTGTAACATTACCATGTTGTCGTTAGGTGCCATCAAGTTGGTTCTGACTCACAGGGATCCTGTGTACAACAGAACAAAACACTGTCTGGTTCTGCACCATCCTCACAGTCTTGTGCTTGAGTCCATTGTTGCAGCCACTGTGGCAGTCCATCTCATTGAAGGTCTTCCTCTTTTCAGCGAATAAAAGAAGACCCTCCTTTGCAGAAAAGAGGAAGACCCTCGTTTACTTTACCAAGTATGATGTCCCTGTCCAGGGACTGGTCTCTCCTGATAACTTGTCCAAAGTATGTGAGGCAAAGTCTCTCCATCCTTGTTTCTAATGAGCCCTCTGGCTGTATTTCTTCCAAGACAGGGTTGTTCATTCTTCTGGCAGTCCATGGTGTATTCAATATTCTTTGCCAATGCCGTAATTCAAAGGCATCAATTCTTCTTTGGTCTTCCTCATTCATTGTCCAGCTTTTGCATGCATATGAGGCGATTAAAAATACCGTGGCTTGGGTCAGGTGCACCTTAGTCCTTAAAGTGACATTATTATAGTGCAAGGTAAAAGTAGTAGGTTCTGTAAGGAAAATGAAGCATTGTCTCATAGGATCACCCTAGAGGTGAGTGGAGAAACCAAATGCTGTCGGATGAGATGCAAGTCAGGAGTACAGGGAAGACAATAAAGGCCATCCCCCAGTATTAATTTCAGAGAATATTTTTTAGTTAGAAAATTTTAACTGTCTATACGTGATTGGTACCATTAACGTGTAAATTGACAAATGACATGCAGTGCATACAATTAAATACTAGTCTTAGAATTTTCCTTTTCTGTCATTTTCCTAACTGGAAATCTTACAATAATTTTTGACTTATTCTTGTCCTTGAAACCTATAATTCATCCAAGCATCAGTTCTAGCAGCATATTAAAAAAAACAAAACAAAACAAAGACTCTAAATTGTATCTTTGTTTCTTACCGTTACCTAGTTTAGGTTCTCGTATCCTGTCATGAGGTACCTGTTTTCTCCAGGGGTCCCCTACAGGTGCCAAATGTTTTGGTACTTGGGGTTCAGACACAGTTACAAAACGGACAAAGATCATTGCTTCTAAGAGCTTCCCTTCCAGGGAATATTTAAATACAACAGAGGTCCCCTATTTGAATATTTCTGCTTCGGGTCTCTCTCTTTTCTGATATATTCTATTCCTAGACTAAACAAAAGTTCCATTATTTCTTTTCGGTTCAGAAACTGAAAGTCCAGATTTCAAGGCCTTTACAGTTTGTATACTCTCCTTCTAACTTCTTCTCTTATTAATATCTCTCATCTTACCCAAGGAATGATGCTTACTTATACTTGTTTTTATTCATGCCCCTCCAGCCACTTGGAATCTTGTCTTCTCTTTGCCAGTCAGTATTCTCCATAAAGTATTATAGAAATATTCTACTCATGTCCTTCTTTTGACCAAATTACTTTTATTCTCTGTAGTGTAGCCATTACCCCACATACCGAATTCAACTTTATTAAGAGAGAACAGCTACTTAGGTCGTTTATTTAACTCATGTGTCTTTATAGTCTCAGAAGTTATATAGTAAGTCAGTTGAAATTAGAAGACCTTGTTTTAAATATTACTTTACCAATATGAGCACAGTTGCGAACCAGGCAAAATCAGTGTTTTGGCCATCACTGGGTGGTGCAAACTGTTAACACGCTTGACCACTAACTCAAAGGTTGGCAGTTCGAGTCCACCCAGAGGTGCCTCAGAAGAAGTCTGGCAGTCTACTCTCAAAAAATCAGCCATTGAAAGCCCTACGGAAGACGGTTCTACTCTAACACATGTGGGGCTGCCCATGAGTAAGAGTCGACTTGACGGCAATTGGTAAAGAGATGAAACAAAGCGCTGAGGCTTAGATAACGAACATCTAAGATAGTTAGTTCCCCAGCATTTTGCTCAGAACCTGAAAGCTAAAACTCAATTTCGTAGTCAAGACTATGATTACGTATTTTTAATTTTTCTTTTGGTTTGCTACTTGGTAATGTATTCACTAGAGAAGTGTATACAAAAAAAACCCAAAAACCCAAGTGTCAGAGCTGCTGCTGTCCAGCCGATTCTGACTCAGTGGAGACCCTATGTGTTACAGAGTAGAACTGAGCTCCATGGGGTTTTCTTGGCAGTAATCTTGAGGAAAAATTATCACCTATTAGTAGCTGAATGTAAACTGTTTGCACCGTTCAGGGACCTTAACGTTTTTACAGAGAAAACCAATTACCTATCTCTACTCAGAGGTAACTTGGGTTACCAGATTCTTATAGGTATTACTCCAGAAATAGCTTCACCCAAATATAGCTTCTTACACATTATTTATTTGGAGATCATCATGAGTACGTATAGGTCCTTCACATTCTTTTTAACCAATGCCTCGTATTCCTTTGGAAAGGCTTATAGTGAAATAAAACTGCAAATTCCAGAAGTAAAAAAAAAGCAAACCAAAAACCAAACCTGTTGCCGTCGACTGATTTCTAACTCGTAGTGACCCTATAGGACAGAGTACAACTGTCCCATAGGATTTCCAAGAAGCAACTGGTGGATTCAAACTGCTGACCTTTCAGTTAGCAGCAGAGCTGTTAACCGCTGCACCACCAAGCTCCCTAGAAGTGTACAGAAAGGAAATATTAGAGATCCAAGAAGTAATTACAAGGGTATAAAATGATAGGTTTTTGAGTTAAAAAAAAGAGCATCCCAGACCCCCTCCCTCCAGTCCCCAATAATCTCTTAGAGGTCCTAAGGTATCACTATATATTAATTGATGTTCAAAGTGAAAAATTTAAATTACTAAGAAAGTTATGCCCTGTGAAAAGATGTAGGATAATATGTAAAAAAAAAAAAAAAAGCAGCACCTTTTAAAAATTCCTGTCTAAAATGGTAGGAACCTGGAAAGGCAATGCAGGATAATGGGATGAGCACGGATTTTGAAATCAGATCAACTTGGTCTGGAAACCTCACTTTGACACTTAATATAAGACCTTGGCCAAGTGACTTAACTCTTGAGTGTCCTTATTGGTAAAATAAGAATAATAATACCTATCTCATAGGGCCTGTGAAGAAAAAATGAAATAAGATTTTATGCATTCCTCAGTACCTGGCACACAACAGGTGCTGAGTAAATTTAAAATAACATCCCCCCAGACTCTTTCTGTATCCAGAATGATTCATTTCCTAAGAAATCTGGATTGTGAAATTTTACTGTAGTTGTATTGTACCTTTTAAACCTACCACAATGCCTGTACATAGGAAGAACTCTCAACTTACGTGTTGATTTATTTTTTTCTGTAATCTTAAGTATTTAGCTGAGTTTCCTCAGTACCCTTCAGCAAAATCCTCAAATCCCTAGAAAGAAGTCCAAAACACAGACATGATCACATGTTCCATATGAAGATGCCCAATTTAGCCAAACGTCAGAATCGTAATCAGTGATGTGCTGGTAAATATTTAACCTCAGGCTCATGGGGCAGGGGAGCCATGCTTTGTAGCATTTGGTGATTTCTGGAGTCTCTGGGTGGTGCAAATGGGTTAACTTGCTTGGCTGCTAACAGAAAGGTTGGAGGTTGAAGTCCACTCACACACCTGGGAAGAAAGGCCTGGCAATCTACTCCCCAAAAAATCAGCCATTGAGAACTCTGTGAAGCATAGTTCTTCTCTGACACACATGGGGTTGCCATGAGTTGGAGTCTGCTCATTGGCAGTGGGTGTGGTAGTGGCATAAATATTCCCACCATGGCCAATTCCAAGTTATCAATGTTAAGTCAACTGACTTATAAAATTCTGGGAAATGTATTAGGTGGTTCCTTAAGTCAGTAAGAGCAGTTAGGACACACTACTGGATTCTCAAACCTTCAGACCACTGCTTTTAACTCTGGTGTGGAAGCAATCTGGGACAGCCCCCAGAGGTTAGGCCTCTGCTAACAACTCATTTTTTGACTTTACCACAGCTTGTTTGTACAGTAAAGCAGTTGGATTAGATTAATTTTCTAAACTTTTTTGTACAGCCTTACAACTGTGCATAGATGTCTCAGGCTGGGAAGGCCAAGGGACTCAGTCTCTGTGGTTCTTTTCCCAAATGTCACACATGTTAGTGTGAATTTCTTACTTTTTTTTTTAAAAAATAGGTCTCCACTGGTTAAAAACAAAAACATTTGAGAACTGCTGTTACTGAGATAGCTGTCATAAAGCTCATATCTGTAATTGTAGGAGAGATCCTGATATAGTCACCCCAAAAAACCACTGCCGTTGAGTCGATTCCCACTCATAGCAACCCTATAGGACGGAGTAGAACTGCCCCACAGAGTTTCCAAGGAGTGCCTGGCGGATTCAAACTGCCAAACTCTTGGTTAGCAGCCGTAGCACTTAACCACTACGCCACCAGGGTTTCCGATATAGTCAGAGGTAATGGATTTACTCATTCTTTATGTATATTGTTAACAATAAAGGTCTTAGAGAAATGCAAAAGCAAACATAATGCCTTTCAGCATTGTTATCATCAGAAGTAGATAAAATGGGAAACATTTTTTGTACTTGAAATTTTGTTTAAATATGACTTTCACTTATGTTTGCAAATGATTTCTCCATATATGTCAGGTTAATGAGGAGTGACTTACAGACTAGACTTCACAAACTCTAATGTCTACAGTGGCCAGGCAAGTAATGGAACTGAGTGAAACAACTAGTTGCCATCCAGTCGATTCCAACTCCTGGTGACCCCATGTGTGTCAGAGTAAACTGTGTACCATAGGGTTTTCGATGGCTGATTTTTCAGAAGTGGATCATCAGGCTTTTCTTTAGAGGCGTTTCTGGGTGGACTGGAGAATCGAACCGCCAACCTTTTGCTCAGCAGCCAAGTGCACTAACCCTTTGTACCACCTAAGTACTTGGAGTGAAACAAGTAGGGTATAACACAGTGGGGAGTAGTGGAGACTGTCCCCCGCTTGACTGTGCTAACCAAGGGTAGTTTCTACTCCACCCCATATAATTGTTGCCATCTCTTCAGTTGCCTGATACTCTGCCCTTCATCTCCTCCTGCCCCCGCAGCTGGAAATCCGTAGTTTATTTTGAAATCTCTTGATTTTTACATTTTGACTACTAATTAAACACACATGCACACTCATACACATTCATGTTAGGAGCCAAGCAAAACATACCTTAGGGCCAAATTTGGCCAGTGGGCTTCACTTTACACTCATATACATGTACAGCAACAAATATGTATTAAGTGCTTATATACTAGGCAGGAGCCCTGGTGGCACAGTAGTTTAGCACTCGGTTGCTAACCAAAAGATAGGGGGTTGGGACCCACCAGCTGCTCCGTGGGAGAAAGATGTGGCAGTCTGCTTCTGTAAAGATTACAGCCTTGGAAAACCCATGGGGCAGTTGTACTCTGTCCTGTGGGGTCTCGATGAGCTGGAATCAACTCAAAGGCAGTGGTTTTTTTTTCGTGGACTGTGTACTATTTAAATTATATAATCTTTACAACAGTTCTGTCAATAGTACTATTATTTCCGTTTATGAAATGAGGAATTTTGGTGTTTGGAGAGGCTAAATAACTTGCTGAGGTCATGTGATTAATACAAGGTTTGCAGGCATTCAAACCTAAGTAATCGGACTGCAGAACTTTAGTGCTTAATCATGGGATAAAACAGATTCCCTGGGTTATCTGTTCTTAGTCCATGCCATAGCACACACATAAAACATCCACAACTGTACATAAAAGGTAGGTAGAGACTGTTACCTAATCTTAGCTCACTAGTATACAGAAAGATGGTTTTTATATATATGAACTTTATGTGATAATGTACTGTAATAATATCTGCTTTCACACTTTATAAGATTTTTCTGATAAAGCCCAAAAAGGCCAGTGTAAAAATTTCACAGGAGTTTACATTTCTCTTTGCCACAAACTAGACATCCTAAGCTTTGCGGCCAACATTGTCTCCATCCAACGGCTAAAGTTCCCTTTCTTCTCATTGCCATATTTAAACCCCACCCATGGAAATGCTCCAGCTCCTGAGTGGTGATCACTTCCTCTGGGGCAAGGGTATGGAGAATAAAAGTAAATCTAGCAGGAGGAGTAAATCCCAGAAGACAGAGATAAGTACTTGAGGTCAGAGACTGTATCTTTTATAGTTTGTCTACATACCAAACTCATTAATATGAATAATCATCTTAGCAGTAGTGTTTGTAGTAGCAAAAGTGATACAAGAAACTAGTCTTGTCCCATGATTTTGCATGAACTCAATCTTATTATTTCTAGGATTTGGGTAGATCTTTTTGAGGAAGTGATGTGAAATCAAGTCTTCCCTTTATTTCTGTTTCTTTTTCCTACCCACGTAGAATATTTTCAACCTTAAAAACTCCAGCCTGTAGGAGTAAATCTACAAGTCTAGGAAGAAAGAAGAAAGCAATGTACAAAGCTCTGTATTATGTATCTGTTTAGATTTTTCTCTGGGGGATTTTGAAATACCATTTGACATTGTAAACCTCTTTATGGATTATTCACTTGGTATGGAATGGGGGGCAAAAAGAGCCAGTCCCTTTGGCAGTATTCTTCTCAACAGTCTATACCCATCATGTGAATGGAAAGAACTCAAAACCTTCATTTTCAGAACTGTATCTCAGACGCTGGCTCCTTGAGAAAACCAGTGTGGTTCAGATGTGGGATGGGAAGAGTGGTTTGCATTGGCATCAGCTTTGCGGGTGCTTTGGGGCTGGAGTACACACAGCTGTGGGTTACAGATGCTTGCTCTCCAGTATTAATGTGGCCAACATGTGAAACCATAGCACCCACAATGCTTCACAAAGGTCCACGCCTCTGATAGTTTGGGAAATAACTCCCAGCTGAAGAAATTCTTTCCTGAAGTGCTGGAATACGTTCTTAAACAGAAAGTGCTCTCTCAAAGGGATGAGACCAAGAAAGAGATGCCCGATGATGCTGGATTGGGCACCAGGGACCAGATCATAGAGTATCTTTGGGCTTGGGAGCTTTAACTGAAAAAAGAAAAACAAACAAACAAACAAAAAACGCTGCTCTAAACCTTTAGATTCATAGATTCCAAATTGGATGCTGTGCTTGTAGTAGAAAGTTTATACACGAAATCATTGTGTAGTTTCTTTTGGGATGTGAAATGCAAATCATTAGTGGCGGTTGTCATTTGGTAGGACTTAGGGTGATTTAAAGATGTTTCTGCCAGATTTTATTTCCTGGGGCTGTCTCCCAGGGTGGTGGTGGTGATTGTTACCTTCCATGCAGAATTCAATGTTTATTAAGTGATAACCAATAAATATACGTTGTTGTCAGCGGCCATTGAGTCGGCCCCCACTCATGGCAACCCTATGCACCATGGAACAAAATGCTGCCCAGTTCTACGCCGTCACCGTGATTGGTTGTAGACCTGACAGTTGTGACCCATAGGGTTTTCATTCGCTGATTTTCAGAAGTAGATTGCCAGGCCTTCCGTCCTAGTCCTTCTTAGCCTGGAAACTCCGTTGAAACTCAGCATCATAGCAACACAGTAGACTCCACTGGCAGATGGGTGGTGGCCTCACGTGAGGTGTGTTAGCCAAGAATCAAACCTGGGTGTCCTGCATTAATCCTACCACTGAACCACCAGTGCCTTTCCAGGGTGGTAAGACCAGAGAAAACTACAGGACAGAGAAGGGGCTTTCTTTGTAAGTTAAATAACCAGGACTCTCTTCAGGGCACAGGAGTTTTCGTCCCTTTTCATTTATGAAGCCTGTGTTTTCTTCTAACAATACATTTGAGAGAACTGGGACAGTCCCATCCCCCATTCAGTTAGTGCACTAGTTCTCTCATTTGGGTACAATTTCCAAGGAAATAGTAGCGTATAAGTATCCAGAAGTTAGTCTATTGACTCTTATTGTACTTCTGAGCACCTAATAAATAATTTAATAGTCTGATGGATATGTGGCTACCTAACTCTGGGGCATGAAATATGCACTGTTTTTCTAATACACTGTAGGGAGACCTGTTTATAAAGTATTTAGTATTGGTTTTATAATGCACTGTTGACAACAGGAGACCACGAAGCTCAAAGATCAATCTCGTTTTGGCCCACAGTATTAATGCTGCTGTATAAAGCTCTATGACAGGTCACTTAGACAGTGGTCCTCACAGAAAGGACTCTGTTAGCAAGGCAGGCTGTAGTGGCTGCCAGCTCAGCGGATGAATGTCTTTGTCCAAGTCCCTGAGGTGACTGTTTGGCGGTTGCTGATGTTGGCCAGGTGATGGAACTCATCATTTCCCAATTCTCTAGAGGGATCCTGGACTGAGAGTGCCGAGTTCTGCTAATGCAGCCCTCACTAATTGTGCAGAGAGGTGATGTGACTTTGGACCACCACACACCATTCTGAAGACAAGAATCAAGTAGGAAGGAGCTGAAGTCTAGCTCTCCTCAGTTTTATGTTTGTTAATGAGCTGATATTCTTCTGCTTCCCCATTCCAGTCATTCAAATCACATATGTGACATAGCATAAAAGATTTTGATTTTCACTTGCAGCGGGGAGTTTCATTTGCTGGGAATAAATTGATAGACATTTAAAAAACCCTACATAACGAATGCTTACAATTGGGGAACACCTAAGTAAAGATTAGTTGATTTCATCCAAAATCATTCTCAGTGTTTTCTTTGTAAGTACTTGCTGCTACGGAAATGCCTTATAAAAGCAAATGATTTATAATGTACACAATTTCCAATGTGCCTATTACCCGTAACCAATTGCTGACAGTTGATTCCAAATCATCATGACCCCCAGCTTTTCAGTGGCTAATTTTTCCAAAGTTGATCACAGGCCTTTCTTCCTAGGCACCTGTGGGAAGAGTTGCACCTCCAAACTTTCGGTTAGCAGCTCCAAACTTTCAGTTAGCAGCTGAGCACATTAACCATTTGCACCACTCTGGGGCTTCTTTGCCTATTACGGGCATGTTTTGGAGCCAGGCATTTTTCTTTTTTTGTACCGAGAACCCCTTGCTGGTTCTACATATTCTACTTCCCAAACTGGGAATTCTGTGCCCCCTACCCTTCCTTGAGCCCAGTCCGCTTACTTGTTATTTCACTGTGCTTTTTGCGGGAACCAATGCTGAGTCCTTCTGGCTGTTTGCCATTTAGTTTATTCATTTTTCATTGATTCAGAGTTTTGTTTATTTTCTCCAGTTGGACCACACTCTTAATCTCTAGTAGTTTCTGACTGCA
Organism: Elephas maximus indicus; assembly: GCF_024166365.1. Taxonomy (NCBI): domain Eukaryota; kingdom Metazoa; phylum Chordata; class Mammalia; order Proboscidea; family Elephantidae; genus Elephas; species Elephas maximus. Next base: position 26,721,111 of record NC_064827.1, on the reverse strand, counting down.
TCCTGTCATTTCCCTCTTAGCAGGTGACCTCATCTTTTACCTTTCTTGGATAATTCCTTTGTTCAGCAGTATCATCCATTTACTGAGCACTTACTATATGTTAACCATTGTGTAATGCCCCAGTTTACCAAAGATGAGTAAAACTCTGTCCCTTTCAACAAGTGGGAGGGAGATGGGTAGTAAATTGGCTTTTTGATACGAGTGCTCTCAGTATAAATATTTTTTAAACCACAAAATATTTTCTATATCTCTTGGTTTCTGAAGAAGAAGTCTTTTTTTCTTCTCCCTCCAGGGGCCCGCTTTTCATTTGTGCTCTTGATCACTGTCTCTCCTAGGACCCTTTTATATCATTTTCCCTCTGGCTTAGATCTTCAATATCCTTTCCTCAGCTGGTTTAGTCCCCTTGCCTGTGATAGACTGGTTTTTTTTGTGTAGTGAAAACAGATTGTCAACTCACCAATACAGCTTCTCTCAGGCCTTGCTAACATTTCGAACTGCCATTCTGTTACTTTACTTACTTTCTCTGCCAGACTGCTCCAGTAACTTGTTTTATCTTTTCTCCCTCTTTGTCTTATTACCTGCTTTGGAAACTGGCTTTTAAAATTTCTATACCTATCAATCCAGTAAGACCTCTCTTTTATTATAACACAACTTACAATTATAAAATATTTTGGTCACAAAAATATGTGAGGAATGGTGTAATGGATATCCACTTACCAGAGCTTCAAACACCATCGAGTCAATTCCAACTTACAGTGACCCTATAGGACACAGTTAGAACTGCTCCATAGGGTTTCCAAGGCTGTATGTAATCTTTGTGCAGACTGCCATATTTTTCTCCCATGGAGCTGCTGGGTGGGTTCCAACCGCCGACCTTTCAGTTAGCAGCCAAGTGCTTAACGACTACACCACCAGGGCTAAAAATTTATGAACATATCTGAAGCCCTGGGTTCTTCTTCCAGTTATATTTTACCAACCACTTGCATTTCTCTGCCTCCCCCCCACCCAAGCATTTTTCTGGTTTTGTTGTTTATCATTTTGTTTACTGTTAACTAAACCCTAAATATTGTACTGGTTTGTAAAACATTTTAAAGCTTTTGTAAATCCCGTCTTCCCTTGTCATTTAGAATGTTGTACAATCAGTGTTCCTGTTAGCACTGTTCTTTCTGCCTTCTACCCCAACAACCATGAGCATTCCCCAAGACGCTAACCTTGGCTGTCTTCTCTTATGTCTTGTGTCACCTCTTGGTAGGTGGCTCTCACTTTTGTTAACTCCAGTATCAATACCTTTTGTGAACATTTTTAGTTGCATACATAGTCACCTGCATGACCTGCTGTTTTCCCAGTCTGAGCTCACTATGTTCCCTTCTCTGTTGATAGTGCTACCTGGTGCCTGTGCCCAGGATATCGGAGCTTCAGGGTCACGTGTGACCCTGTGCTTCTGTTGCTCATATCTTATCAGTCATTCCTGTACTCTTGATTTTATCTCCACAATATCTTTTATATCTCATCCCTCTTTTTCAGCCTTATTGCCAGTAGTTATCGTACTCGGATTATTATAATAGCTTCCTAATTGTTCTCTGAGTTTCTGTCTTTTCACACCTCAGTTTGTCTGCCTTACTTTTGCCAGATAAATCTTCTTAGAGTATAGTAACACCCATACCATCCTGCTATTGAAGAGCCTTCCATAGTTTTGATTTTTGATAGGCAAAGGATACATAGCAACTCTTTATAATGGAGTATAATAAAAGAACAAAAACAAAAAACTGGTTGCTCTTCAGTGGATTGTGACTCATGACAACCGCGTGTGTTACAGAGTTCAACTGCGCTCCATAAGGTTTTCTTGGCTGTAATCTTTTCAGAAGCAGATTGCCAGGCTTTTCTTCTGCAGTGCTTCTGGGTGGGTTTGAACTGCCAACCTTTAATGGTCAAATGCAAACTCTTAACTCTACCCAGGAACCTTTAGTGTAGGGCCCTTTGCTTTTAGTTCCTATTGACCATTGCATCCCTTTCATTCATCATTTCTCTACATAGACCCTACTTAGATTCTAGTCAAATGACCACTTCTCTAGGAATTTTTTTGATCCTTTTGTCCGCTCAGATGCTGCCTCTGCTTCTGAGCCTTCTCCTACCACACCAGCTTGAAGGAATCTCTTTTTTCAAGCCAAGTCTACTTTTACTTCTCTTATCAGATTCTGTTTTTGTTAAGATTGCTTTTTTACATGGCTTATCTCTTTCACTAGATTGTAAACTTCATGTGAACAGGACTCTGTCTTTAACTTTGTTTTTCTCCATAGCTTCTCTCGAACTTGCCAAGTGGGGCGGAGATAAATATTCCCTAACGGGCTAAAATGTTTAATTTAAAACGTCTCTTTAAAAAAAAAAAAGTCTCTCTTTATAATAAAGTTGTAGCTGTTGCTGTTGAGTCAATTCCAAGTCATGGGGACCCCATGTATATAGAGTAGAACTGTGCTTCATAAGATTTTCAAGACTGTGACCTTTTGGGAACAGATTGCCAGGCCTCTCTTCTGAAGCACCTCTGGGTGACCTCGAACCTGTAACATATTGGCCAGTAGTCCAGCGCTTAGCTATTTGAGCCAGAAACTGAGCTAGTTATGGCAAAAGTGTATACCTTATGGATAACTAAATTATTCAGTTGTGCCCACATTGTTACTTCTTGTCTGTTGGCTGCTCTCATTCTTACAGACTACTAACTCTTTTAAAACAAGTGTTTGGGTCCTCAGAGATGTGTCCTGTCTTTGCTCATGTTCTTTTAAAAAAGTCTGTCTTGATGTACTTAGTGCTTTTAAGTAATGCTGTGTGCAGGTACATGTAATTTCCTCTCTCAGTCTCTCAACAAGCACATTCTGTGTCCACACCAAATAGTCACAGTTCCAAATCAGAGGGCAGGCTCAGTGAGCAAGACTGGCAAGCGCTGTTTTCATGATCCCATGTCGTGTGGTTGAGTCTTCTCAAGTTGTGGTATGTTTGTCTTTTCACTTAGGCCACGTGGGTATGCTGACACTCTTGCACTGCCTGGATGAGGTCTCTGTCACCTCATTATTCTTTCTTCCACCCTTTCACACTCATCCTCCTCCTATGAAACTTAGTTATTTCCTTGCTCCTTAACCCCCGTTACCACCGAAGATGTCGTTGCAAGCAGTAGATTCAGTGGCAGTTATTTGAATAATTTGGACTGTGATGGATTACCTGCCTTTTTTTGTTCTTTTCCCTCCTGAGTTTTTTCTTTCTTTTCCTTTTCCTTTTATCTTTCACTTAGTTCCAGGCTAGTTTATTGTCATCACCATTATTTTTAGTAGTAGCAGTAACTAATAATAGTATCGGTGGTAGTAAGCTTTTAGAACTGATGTATAACATACATCCGGGGAAGTGTACAGATCTTAAATGTACAGCATGATGAATTTTTACAAAGTGAGCACACCCAGGACCCCGACTAGATAAACAGAACATTAACTGCACCCCAATAGCTTCCCTTGTGCCTCTTCTCAGTCACCACTTCATTAATCAGACCTATTAGATTTTTGTTTTCAACCTGATATTACTGGGCTTCTGGAATTTTTCAGGTTTCTGAATTTCGAAAACAATCTCCAAGTTCACTCAATTGTTTGCTTTGTTTCAAAATTCCCCACATTAACATATGTATACAAATAAAATAGCCTTTAGTTTTTTGAAGATTTTGAAACTCTAAGTATACTGATACTTCATTCTTTTATTTTTTAGGTTAGTGAATTGCATTTAAGGGGTACTATCTAGTGTTGCTTTTTTCACATGTCAGAACACTAAACACATTATTGGATTTTGTAATAATTTTATAAGATATAGAGCTCGTCCCTAAGTCACAATTTTCCCTGGTGTCTGTGAATCCCAATCTTACACTATTATTATAACATCTTTCCTAAGGCTGCAAGCTTCTCAGTCCACAGACTTTAGAAGTAAGTGGCTAAAGAAATTAATATTATAATCTTTACAACCCTTGCAGCTCTTCATGATCATACTAAAGTCATTTCCCACTCCATGCTCCCCAACCTGTTTTTTCATATTTACATAGGGAAACATATCTCTGATTCTTTTTCTCTTGAAGACTTTCTCATAAAACGCCAACTTCAGGTTGTGGCAGAAAAAAGCCATTGTCATGTTATGCACTTGAGAGAGGATGAGTAAATTCACTTTTCCTTTTTTAAACCAAAGCAGTGTTCATAAAATGCTTGATCTTCTGTAGGTGGGAGATTCAAGCCAGTCTGGCGTGCTTTTGTACCTTTGAATGTCTAGATTCTAAAGATGCATCATTTCCCCCACATCTGGTTAACTTACCCATCTACCACACCCTACCCAAATCTTTGTATTTTTATTTTTTTTCATAGTGTATTCAGGGATTATGGCATCTGGGTATTTCCCTGATTTGTTTCTATGAAACCGAGCCCCTGATTAGGCTGTCAGCAGAGGCTGCGTCACATTGATTGTTGCAGTTGGTACAGAGACAAGTGTCAACCAGAGTGGTTTATCTCTTATGGTATAGTAGGGTGAAGCTTTTAGGGGTTTAAAATGATTTAAACCTGTGTCCTCAGCAAACCTTTTGTTAGGAGGCCCGTTTTCCTTTCTTGGTCTGAGGTCACATAATGATGCTTTCATTGTACAAGCTTCCTCTTACATTGTAGGTGATAAAGGTTTTTTTTTATGGCAGTTATTGTTATATGTTTTTTGCTTTATGCTGTGATGTTGTGTCCCTGAATAACAACCAGAGCATTACATTGAGTACCCACAATGCTTTGACAGAAAACAAACCAGCCAAAAACTCAAGGCATGCCTGCATGTCTTGTTTACAACTTGGACCATGATCTTGTCCCCTGAAATCTTCAGGCTGTTCTGGCTGAGGTTTCTATATGTTGAAATGCTCAGCCCAGGCTGCCAGAGCCATCTGGAGAAGGTGCAGTTGTAAACGCGAAGTAACATGTATAATTCTAACACAAACTCTCACAGAAGAGTGATTGAGAGAGGCGATCGGAGACAACGCAATTTTTTTCTTTACTCATTTGAATCTCTAAAGATCCTTAGGTCCATTTTGAGTGGTTAACATAAATTTATGTCCCAAGTTTTTAAGATAATAAGTAATAGAATAGATGCCCCCCAATGTGGAAGACTTATGGAAGAATACAGGTGGATAGTTCAGCTCACGCGCACACTGATGGGCACTAGGTGATTAGATTTAATGATTGGCATGCATGCACCATATTTTTAATCTGAATTAAAGGCTGCTACAGTTTTTTTTTTTACAGTCAAGGTTGACTAGATCATCTAATACATTGAAACACAAAGAAGAATTGTTAACTAAGAAAGTAAAGCTTTCCCCAAGCTTTCCAGGTTCCATAAAATTTAAATACAAATATCCAACTGGTATACTCCAACAAACCTTTTCTGCAGGATCTGCTGTGGAACACTTGGCTGTCGAAAGAGGGGTGTTTATCCCTTAAAAAGGCAGTAATGGAAATTAGGAGCCAGTGGAGAGTGCAAAGATTACATGGCAAACGATAGCTGAAACCCTAATTGTGGAGCTGAGCACCTTATTGTGTAGAGATGAGTGGTCACGTCAGAGCTTCTCTGTAATCTCCCATTCCTTTTCCTTCAAGTTGCAGGCACAGTAATTTTTCCTCCTTTTTTTTTTTAGAGGGGTGAACTTTTTTCTGTGCTCCCATTGAATTACATATGTGAGTCGAGGGAAAACTGGCAGCTTAGATTATGATATAATTATTCACAAAGGGAAAACCTCAGTTGAAATTACTGGTAGTTTTAGTTTTTCTCTATTCTTTTGTTTATTGAGTCAAAAAATTCTTCCCCTTAACTTCACATAGCAAATGAAACTTTACACAGTAAAGTAGGGATGGCAGGTTTCACAAGGGAAAAAGGTTGCTGTCAACTTTTTTCCTCAGAAATATGGAAATTTGGGTGGATTATCTGTTCAGAGGTTTCCTTTATTAATTCTTTTTCTTTTTTTCACTTAAGACATCTGTTAACATTTCACATAGCCTAGCAGATGTTACAAAGCAAGTCCCATACTTTGTTCTCAAGAAAAGTGACATTTCCTCAATTGGTTCCCCCCACTTCTGTGACTGTGCCCAGCTTGCTGCCTCTGCTTAATTTGCATGTATTAAATTATATACTTTAATGCGATGTGAATTTGTAGCTTCAGCATTATTTTTATAAAGTCTGATTTGATTAGAAATTAGTTTATCATGTTATCTTAGAGTCAAGAGAGGGCCAAAATTTTTAAAGTCTTCTTTGAGAATGGCAGTCTGATTCTAGGTATAAGATAGGCTAGTCATTTATTGACTTCTTTTTCCTACAAAAATAAGTCATTACAAACGCTTGAGTTGTTTCACCATAAGGAAGTGGTGATTGTCATGCGATGTGGAGCATCATTTTTATTATTTTGGCAAGAACAGGGTCAGTTTTGTCTTGACAAGCCATTAGATGAATACCAGCGTGTGTCACATGAAAAACCACTGATCTCTAACCCAGCTCTGTACTTAACCAAGCCTTGAAAATGAATAGTGAATAAAAGAAGAGCAAAGGGCAGTTTACTGTCATTACAGATTACAGAATCTGTTAACAGCTGCAGAACTGAACCCAGGGAATTTCAGGTATTGTTCAGTAAACCAGTGGAAGTCCTAGAGATGCTTGTTAAACTGTGTATATAAACTGTACATGTATTTTATATTTGCTTAGGATTTACATTGCTGGAAACATAGCTAGAAAAACTGAAAACTCTTGAGTACTTTCTCAGTGCACTAAATGTGTATGCCTTTATCACAAAACCATGTATGTTTACATAGTACTGTCTCAGTGAACTTCTTCTGCCCTCAGTTACAAAATTTCATTTAAGAAAGTAAGGAGGCTTTAAAGAAATTGTTATACGTATTAAGGAGAAAATTAAAAATAGACAACCCTCCTATCCCCAAATAAAAAAACCACAGACACGCAAATCAAAATGCTCACTCCTTCAGGTATTAATTATGGCTGATTTTTGTACCACTGTGTAATTTTTCTTATTTATTTAATTTTTAGAAAATATAGAGAAAAAAACCCCAATCCCATTTCAGTACCCAAATATTGAAAAAGATCAGTAACATTTTAAACAGTCAGTTGTGGGCATTACTGCTTATAGAGTTAACAAGAAAGAACACACTTTACTCTGCTGGTGGAATTGCATTGTGCTTCCCTATAGTCTTGTTATCCCACACTAACTGAAATGCAAATTCTTTGCAACTAATTGGATCTCATTGAGGGTACAAGCACAGTATGTAGTTCCATGCAAAAAGGTTTTAAAAAATAAAATGTCTCTGTAATTACAACTTTACATTACTATCCAAAACAAGGGCATGTATACTATAAGTTTAGATTATGTATGTCTAACTTTTGTACATATTACTCAGAAACATGAGCTATGAAATTCTTAATACAGTGCCGGCTCAAAAGTTAGGGGAGAAAGGTTTATTTATAGCATCCTAGAAGGCAGATTTTAGTAAAGTCCTGTGAAAATGAAGGTTTTTGTTTTTTTTTTTTTAGAGTTTAGGGTTTAGTGTTTTAGAGTCAGTATACTGAAGACATGTTCGTGGTTTGTAATCCTTGTCCTGATAAATAGAACATTTTAAAACATCATAAACATCCAAGATCACTTCAAAAAGGTGATGACCTTTTATCCTCTTCAGTTGTCTAAGCTATTTTAACATTGTAAAATGCATTTGAGTTTCTTACTTTGTGTAAGTATACTTCTGCTATGGCTTGTGGTCAGGTGGAGGTATTCACGTTCCCATAATGTCTTTAATAACCTGGGTGCATTCAGACCTAGTTGGTGTACTCTGAATATCCATGGTACTTCTCTCCTTGTCAGCAAATGTGGCGAAGGCAACACATGGGCTTTAGTGGTTGTGATTCTTTAACCTGAAATATACATGGAATAAGGGCAGCAAAAAAGCATTTATTGTGGAAGTGATGCCCACCTCCCCAACCCCCAATTTTAAATTCTTACTAACAATTCCAGAGAGTTATTTCTTACTCCTCAGACTGTATGGCCAGTGGAAAACTCAGAAGAAAAGTATGTGCATTGTAGGTGTAGTTTTTGTACCTGAATCCTTAAAATGAAAGTGTCCTGCTTCCTAGACAGAAAATTATCCTAAGATCAAGGACTCCAGATGCTATGTTTTACGTGGAAGGGAGTGGCAAGTTCAAATCATGTATTTTCGGGACTTCTAGAGGGGTCAAGTTTGTATTTTCAAAAATCTCTTTAAAAAAATGAATGTTGGAAACTTAAAATCTGCAGAGCACAGCATGTGTTTTGGTTTTATTTTACTTATTTTTGTTATGATTCATTAGGCTCATCGTTGTCTCGTACTGTGAGCCATCCTCTTTGTAAACTAGTCTTACAAATTGGTTAAGATTTTGTTTGAATGATCAGATCCATTTAGCAGGTAGAATATCATATGATAGATTTCTTATGTGGCAGTCATATGCAGGTAAGAATTACATTGCAGACCTGTTTTGGCTAAAGCTACCATAAACCTTGATACCTGCAAGAACTCCCTTTGCCTACACTGGGTAGCATTTTGTCAGAAGACTACGGGCTGGGCAGACCAGATTTGGATGTATTAGCTAGTCAGCCTAATAACCCTGTACAGACTGTATTGATTTTCTAGGAGAGAGTTTATGAACTAAATAAACTTGGGGTTGGTGTCTTAATAAACTGCTTCTCTCAGTCTGTCACATTTAGTTAGGGAGCGGTACAGTTTAGGGGGAAAAAAGGCTAATTCTGTTACAGATTGTTCACAGCAGGGTCTCCAAATTAGCCCTTTGTTTTGTAATGCCACCTTGCTTGGGCTCCCTTTGAGCACATTTCTCAGTTTTACCCTAATGAGTTGCAACACTGATAATGTGGCTGATGATCTTTCATTGATTTCACTATCACTTGCTTGTCTGGTAATTGATCCGTTGCTGAGCCTCTAGTTAATTATATCGGCTTTGACATGGCCCGGTCCGCGGGGAATTTCAAGTCTTGCAGAATAACAGTTTTAATAAAAGAGTCTATTACTGCAGGTGCTTGCTCCTGCATGCCAGTTGATTTTTGTGTTGTTAGTGTGTGAGTGTGAGTGTGGAGGGTGTGGGTGGGAGGATACCTGAGAAAGAGGACTACAGGACTGAAAGAAAGAGGGAGTGGGGACTGGAAGAAGAGGAAGAGGGAGTGAAGGAGAGAGGGAGGAAGGAGGGGGGAGAGTGAGAGGCGAGAGGGAACATGTAGGCAAAGCAATACAACGGAGCCTGAGAGGAGCGAGGAGGAAGCTTGCTATTGACAGTGTCCTTAAGCCTCCCACAAATAACAGCCATTAGTGGGAAGGTCAGGAGCTGAGCAGGCAGCTTGACTGAGGCACTGAGTGCCACTTCAGAAATCAAGAGGCTAGCAAATTTTAGAGGGAGTTTAAGTGGGTAATAGCTAGCTGTAAAGGTACAGTCACTGTTGACAATTGACTCATAGGGGCTTTTCCCGCCCTCCCCCCCTTCAAGAATATTTTTATTGACCACAGGTGGACTTAATATATTTTAAGGCAACAATTCTTTGGGTTCTTATTTGTTTCCTCTCAGATATTGAATTTGCTGCTTTTGAGACTTTTTTGTGCTTAATGGTGGTGAACTGGACAGAAGTTTAACAGAAAAGCTTTCAGGAGATGTCGGTTCTAGAGGGAAGGCACATTTGTGTCAACATAGTGTACGTTTTCTCATCTTTTCTCATTGCCCACTAATGACACAGAGCTGCCACTGAAGCTCTTTTCTGTTTCTTTTGTTGTTTCAGAGAGTAAGGTTTATTGTTATTCTTGAGTTAAGAAGGAACAAGGAGAGTGGTACATTTGTCCTCGATATTTGTAGGTGGTTGATGATTAATGTTCCTTACATGTTAAGTTTAGGAAGGATGGCTTTTTCTTGCTGACGACTTTTATGAGATGGCATGAATTTAGCTTTCCATTTAAAGTTACTGTTTATGTACAATGTGTTTTCTACAGTTCTGCTTTCCATAAATAAGGCAGATAAATAATATCTAATAAATAGACATTTTGTTTTAAAACTGGTTTAATTAAAAATATGACATGCTGACTTGACGGCACTGGGTGTTTACTGGGATCGAGGGTATATTGCATCAGGCAGGAAAATGTTATAGAATTTTCCATGGAGATCTTGAATGAAAAATGGAGTTTTTATTTTTATTATTTTTTGCTCTAAACGGGATGGGCTTTTTTTCTTCCATCTTTTTCTTTTTTATGATTTGAAAGGATATTGTAGATGCTTTATCACGGAACTATAACAAAAGATTTTTTTCTACTTTTCAGATTTAAGAAAAGGTACCCTTTTTTCCATTGCCATACAGTTTTTTATTACTCAACATCCAGTCTAGTAATTAATAGCCTGAGGTACTGGATATTAAATAATATTTATTTTGTAAATGTTTATTGTGCATCTTATATGTTCAAAAAATGCTATGTTAATTTACGTTTTAGATTGTAAGGTCATGTCTGTATGTATATTATTCTCTCTAGGAGTTTATATGTGGTTAGGAATAGCCTGGCACATACTATATGACTTTTAGTAGCTAGCATTTTGACAACAGCTGAGCCAACTTTACATCCTCTTTCTGCTGAAGATTTTACTTTCTTCTAGCGTAATTAGAAAAAAAATAAGCTAACAGTTTACAAATATTAAAATAAAGATTGATGTAAGAATACTGTATGTTATATCAGAAAGCATTGCTGGGAAAAATTCTCAGGGAAGGATTCCAGCTTCTCCTTGCCCTGTGCACTGCTATCATGGTGCTACTTGGAGTGTGCATTTGTGTATCTGGAGAAGGGTTAGTGCGGGGTGTCATTTGGTGCCTGACAGTAGAACAGTGTAGTTGACTCTTAGCTCTGCTATCCAATGACATGCAGTGGCTGAGAGTTTGAAGCTGATGGTTGGGTCTCCAGTGCTGCCTGCACACCTGACAGGCAGCTGTTAAACCGAGCAAAGGCAAGCTTGGGGAGTCACAATCTATGCATAAATGATAGGGGTATCTGTGCAGAAGGTGCGAAAGAAGCGCTGACCCCCCTTCCTCCCCCAAATCTCCCCCTTCCCAAATGAAATGCACAGTTCAGCCAGCTTCTTAACTACACTACACTCCTGCTACTGGCTGCCAAGAGGCTCAAAAAATCCACCTTCACTTTTCAGTCAGAAGAGGCAGAAGTGGATGTGAGAGAAAGAGACACACAGAGAGACAGAGAGCCAAAGAGGGCAAGAGACTTGACTTTAAGAGACTCCTGTACTGACAACTCCATGCAGTTCGGAACCAGAACGACAACGGCTGAACCAGGGTTCATGGGGACATGGCAAAACGCTGATACTAACCTCTTGTTCAGAATGTCCCAACAGGTAAGTTACTTTCATTTTTTTTTTTCTTAAAGAAACCTTGAATTGTTATGTGCACTTTTGTTTTTCTTATATTTCTTTGTAAATATTTAACAAATTTTATCACTTTCTAGTTAGGTTCAGTTGTGTTATAACTGTGTCATTGGAATGTGCAAGATTACTTCATGCTTTCCCTAAGGGCTCCTTAGAAGAAAAAGGGGAAAGGATAGTGAAGTCAAAGAAAGCAAAGGCATTTGTTGTAAAGTTTCACGGTGCAGCCTGGCTTTTGGGAAGACTTAATTTATTACCTAGTTTTTTATTAAAAACGAAAAAAGCAACCACTCAACAAATAATGCATCTTTCTAGCGGTATTAACCACTTCATCCAAGTGTCTGCTATCTCGGAGTAGGCTCCCCAACCAAACAGTCATAAAATGCAGGGGCCCCTCTAGCAGCCTGCTTGACTGCATGTGGCTGAGAGCAGCTGGAGGCAGACCCGGGAGAGCAGGCTGGGCAGGAACCTCCGCCAGTGCCGAGGGTCCCTCACCGGAGGAGCCGGCATGCGTGGTGGCTGTGCCGGCCCCTCGCCGCCGGCGCGGCCGCCGCGCTCGCCCTGCGCTGCCTGCGCCACTGCCGGTTCACGCACACTTGCCGCCCGCCCTCCCGCGCACTCACATCGGGCGCAGCTTGGCGTCCTCCCCAGAGCCGCTCCTTGGTCGGGGCCGCGCGGGCGGTAGCTCGGCTGGCCGGCTGTGCCTGGAGAGCCGACGTGCTAGTGCGAGGCCAGCGGGAGCAGATAATTAATCACCGGGGCCGGCAGCTCGTACCATGCGCGCGGTGATCCGCGCCCTGCGCGCTTGCCGCCTCTTGCACAACTGCTGGCTCTGCAGCTCCGAGGGGGAGCGAGAGCGAGAGGAAGCGAAGGGGAAACAACCCAGAAACTTTCATCTTGGACTGTGCTCAAGCAAGGGAGGGAAGTTCCCTGGTGCCTCCCTCCCAGACACGTCTTGCTTTTCAAAATCCTGCACCAAGCCCACACAAAGCAAGAATTACTTTGATATTATCATCCACACAGCTCGAAAGTATTTCTGACAAATATCCTTGGTTTTCAAGCAGATAGCATTTGTTAAGAAATTGACATTATTCCACTAAATTAACACTACAACTGCTTTCTTTATTGAAAACTTGTTTTTTGCTGATAAAAGTTAATGAAAATGAAATACTTTATTGCGGTAATTAGGTTTTTAAAAATCTGAACAATGAAGGTAAAAAAAAACAACTTGTCAAGCTTTTAACTACCACAAGTTTAGAAATACATCCCCAAAAGATAATGCACATAGCCAGGTTTTATAGCATTTAGCTAGCGAGCAGTTTTACCGCACAGTTCTAGATTGGATAAAGGCATTTGAATAAGGTGTATTTTGATATATCCTGTAGAGGGACCCTGATTACTGCTGATACAGTAAGCTGGGATTTAAATGCAATCAACACAAACCCAGTAAGCAAGTCTTTATGTGCAATTTCCCATTCTTGCAAGTTAAAGTTCATTTCCTCACAGAGATGCCCCTTTGTCATTGCTGACTGCTTTCAGAAGTGTATTTCTGCTGCACATTCCTTCTGGGGAGGGGGGCTCTCTTGTGGTTAGAACACAGATTGTGTTTTCACTGACCTTAGGTCCAAACAACTTGTGTGGCACTTTTGAAATTAGATGTCACCTTTAGGGTTTTCCTTGAGTAAGTGGAGGTCAAGTAAGTGTGTGTGAAGAGAAGAACGGTTTAGGTTTCCCTCTAGCTAGAAAAGAGTTAATAAACCCAGGTAGAGATAATGATCAATTGATAAATGGCTATTGAACCACATAGATGGTGTTAGATTGCTTCTTTGGCAATAGCCCATTTCCAAGTAGATTTGAATATTAAGGAGAGCTTAAGTCCTGGAAAATATTTTAGCTAAAAAACATATCAAAGTAAATCGTATAAATGATGGACCAGAAATAGGAAAATAATTTGAAATAGCTCAGAGAGAGAAACGTGCATAACTAAGCTATTACGATGTCTTTGATCCAGCTGTTTGGTTCTGTGGGTATATAAGGATCTGTTTTGTGTGAGCCTGTGTGCATGTATGTGTAGTAATGAGTGTCTAACTGTGAAGAGATATAGAAATATAGGAAAGTAACTTATGCATAGTGGATGCTATATAAAACTATATCATATTAATTATACTGTTTACTAGACAGTACAATAAAAAAAATAAAGGGAGAAAAATTTAAAAATGGTATGATTTAACTATTTTATGTTTTCTTTATATATTTTTTATAGCCCTCCTCCTCCCCTTTTTTTTCTGTCAATGGTCACTAAATGTTTATATCTCAGGCATTTCTAGAAAGCAAATACAAGAGAGTATGCATTCACATGTTTTTTTTTCCGCCTCCTTTAAGATGACATTTTAGTTTATAACAAAATATTATGTAAGCTAAACTCAAACTGCAAATCTAAAAAAAAAAGTGCTGTAGATGTTTAATATGTTTATTTCCCTTATCTGTAGTTTATCAGCAGTGCTGATTCAGCATATCTGTATATTTGTGTGTGAGTGACTTTTCTTGAAATGACATCTCTTGAAGCCAACAATTTCAAGGAATATTAGTTTCAGTATACACATTAAGCCAGCTTTTGTCTTACTACAGGTAAAAGTTTGTCCAATTTAATCAATTATGCAGAATTCTTCATAACTCATTTCTAAGGCATAAAGAGGTTTTTGTAGATTATGATTATTTTAATTACTAAGTAAAAAATTATGTAACTCATGAAATGAGTAAAATTGGGCAATTTTTTTATTTTAAAGTTTTTTTTTTAGTAGCATAAAAACTGTACTATTTACCTGATCATTCTGTTACATATTACAAAAGAAAAGGTTTCATAACTAAGTTACAGAGAATTCAGCACCAGTATTTAACTACAGAGAAACTTGTAGTAGGAAATGTCTCATGAATGTAGAAATTTAATCTGGGTTTGTATCTTCTGTAGGTAACCTAGAAGGTAGGGATATAAAATTTTTGTAGTTTTTTGTTTCATATGAGTAAAGTTGAATCTGTTTGCATATAAATCTTTCGTTCTATCTAACACTAACAAAATGACATCACAATCCAAAGACAGTTTAGGTTTGATGGGATCAAGTATTTTCCCCCTAAATTATCTACCAGAAATTGGAGACATGACCATTGACTGCCTTTTCCTGACTCTCTTCATCTTTTTCTCCTATATTGAAATATGTTATTCTCACAAGGGATCATTTCTTTCTGTATACAGAAGAATTGTTGATAACCTTAAGGGGAGTACTCTCGACTTTTGTAAAGGGACTTCTTTGGGTGACTTTGATCAGTGACAGGTCGAGACTGACCAGAAACCCTTGGGTCATCTTCTCTGCTAATCTGGCAGAGTCCAGAACCTTATTTTGTTCATTTTAGCCTCGTGAGATATTGTTAAAAGCAGAAAATAAGGCCTACTTTTGGATTTTTTTAAATAAGGCTTTAAAAAAGGTAATTTTTCTCTCTTTGTAAATATTGTGTGCATTTGAGAGATTAACAAATCCAATTCTTATACTTACGTCAAGGAATGGAATATTCTAATGTATTTTTCAGAAATGAAACCATACCAGGATCGCCCGTATTGCCACACAATACTAGAGACACTTTTTTATTATTGGTGAAGTATATTTAACCTGTTTTAGATAAAATGTGCATCCCTTAATAACGTCTCTTTTCAGAGAGAATGAAATACTGAGTTAGAATTATAAATGACTCTCTGCATCATTATGTAGTAATTTAGGATTCACCCAATGATGTAACAAAATTAACAACATAATTTCATTGTGAAACTGTATCTTATTAAAGAACAACTGTCTGACATTCTCCTACAGTTGCTTTATTTAACTTCATGCAAATATTATTAGTAGTGACATTTTTCTATTGTGCATTAGATTCTCTCATTAGCATGATGTGTTAGTTATCACCAGAGAAATAATTTCCTAGATAGGTGAGGGGCAAACCAAGAAAGCTAAAAATTAAATCAACGATTTACATTAATACCAGAGCATCTGCTCATCAGAGATATGGCAGAGTAAAGCAAACTTTCTTACTAATATAAAATCTACCACATTTCAGAGAAATGATAAATAAAATATATTGTGAGAAGTATATAATAACATTGCTTGAATCCATTTAAAAACATGTTTGATATGAGTTTTTTTCCCCCAAGTAGTCTCTTAGTTTTTCCTATTCACATAGGCAGACACAATCTCAGTTTGTTGCATCTATATTTAAAATGGAAATGATGGCTTTGTCTGACTTTCTCCCCCCAAAATTGTGTGAATGTGTATTTACTAGCGATTTAAAAGACATACAGTTTTTCTTACAAGTCTGATGCCTAGTTGTATGTTGTGGTTTGATTATTTTTTATAGTTCGTAGAAAAAATTTTTATTCTAAACCCTACCCTACTCAAGTAGACATTCTTTTTAACATAGGATGTATATTCTTATTTAATCAGAGGCCCAAGTAAAGCAGTTGATAGTTAATGGTCTTTGAAAATGACTTTCTTCGTCAGGCATTATCTATCCCTAGTTCTCTTTTTGCGCTCTTCTCCCTTTTTTGCCCTCCTCCTTACAGCTGGTGTGTTTTGGTAATCATGACTTATTAAAAAAGGATTAAATTGACCAAACTTGTGGTCTTGATGCTAAAATAAATATAACAGGAGGCATGTAATTGTAGCCTGTTGAATTTCTAGGTTGCTACTTTTTTTGGGTTTTTTACCTCCAATTTAAGCCCTCCTCTAGTTTGAGTGATAATATGTTTTATTTTGAAGTTTTAACTATAGACGTATATTCAAATAAAATTCTTAACGTCCACTCTCATAATGTAAACCCTAAATTAAGAATATGTGGGTAAGAATTAAAATACAAATTGTAGCTTAGGTACAGGTGCTTGTATGTTGGCCTATACTATATAAGTCTGTTCTGAAGTACTCAGTCTTCACTTAACAGAAACTATGATTTGCAATGAAATGGGAAAGTAGTAGGTCATGTACCTGATATTCTCTGTACCTGTTAATGCAAATAAAGCATGCACAAAGATATTTTCAGGTGTATACACAGTATATGTTAAAAAACCTGTGTAAAAAATTGAAGTGTATTTTCAGCCAGAATACTTAAAATGAATTTGGACATGTTAGGTAATCATTTTGAAGTTATTTAATTTTCTCACATTTCTGTCCTCTATGAACAAGTATTATATGCCTGCATAATTTGTAAAGCCCTTTTGCTAAAGTGAGTCCAATAACCACAGTCAGAAATCAATCCCTAACTGTTTAGGTATATTACCTGTAACTATAGGTATTTTTAAATAGTGGTATTTATGAGTGGATCTTCACACTCACTGATGAGTAGAGTCACTCATGCATGGTTTTATGGAAATCTGATTAATGTAGTGACAGGACAGATTTGGGCTACCACAGCAGCACATCCTCCCACTCCTGTGTCAGGGTTAAGAGCCGCGGCAAATCCTCCCTAACTAATGAGATGCTGAGTAAGGCATCTCTGAGAAGTTGGGGCAAAAGTGAATGGGTCACAGCCAAGGCAGGATTGCAAGGACTGTAGTGATAGTGAAAGCATTCAAGTTTGCCAGGTCGTTGTGACACAGGGAGCTGATTGCAAAGGAACAATCCGTTACAGATAGGGAGCTAGCGTCACACACTTCACTGAAAAACAACAACACTGCTGCTCTCTCTACACCTTCTATGCATTCACACACACTCGTGTCAAGAAAGTTACATTGGACGTCTGCCCTGATCAATCTGCATGGCTTTTGAGGAGGTTTTCCTTATAAACATGAATAGCTAATAACTCTGTGTAGCCGAAGAGGTATTTTCTGAACTTGGGACTCTAGAATATATATAGAAAGGAATGAGGAGAAGAAATATAAAAAGGAACACGGAGAAGAAATATAAAAAGGAAGGCGGAGAAGAAATTGGAATTTGATTTTAGCTTGTTTCCATAATTTGAATCATAGTGTTTGTATTGGTCCAGGTATTAACTCTTTTTTCCCCACAGAGTACGGTCAGAGAATTTTGTGGTAGTAGGGAAAGTAGAGTGAATTGTCAGATGACTTCCTCAGCAAGAGAAATTTTCTCTGGGACTCCCTGCTTGTTATTGTCCAAAGAACATGGAATATAATGGTTCCAAGATTTCCTTGCATGTGGGGTTTGGATTGTAGTTTGTTATGTGTGTAGAATGAATTTCTTTACCACATGAAAATCTTCTTGTACCTTCTGTGGTACCTTTCTTCTGCTAAATGACCGCCCTTCTCTGTGCCTTGGTCAGAAGATTGTTTAGGGGTTATAGGAAATGATTGATCTTGCCCCTGTTTGCCAAAGTTGATACCATTTTTATTTCCAGAAAAGCAGCTGGCTTCCACATTTTGCTTGGTGATCTACTGAAGGACTGGGGAGAAGGGGGAGAAAGGGAGCCAGAGACCCTTTCAAGGAACTTTGACATCTATTTTTAAGATTTGGAGAAATAAAGGACAAGGGGCACAATTCAGGAATAAACACTTTTATATCCTGACATAAAAGCCAAATGCTATGTAGGAGAGGAGTGGAATTTTTTTCTACAAGATAAAATAGTAAACATGAAGAGAAGCTAAGATGAAAAAAAAAATTCTGAGCAACTCAAGCTCTTAAGTTTTAATATGTGCAGGTGATGTTCCAGAAATTATGCCTGGGGCTGTGACATCCAGGGCACCCTCTCCTCATTGTGCATGATCTGTGCTGCCTTCTACCTGCCCAGGTTTAAAAGAAAGTTTAGAGAATAGGAAAAATAAAAGTATTGATTTGTTTTTAATTTGTACATTCCCTGTAGGAGGCCTACCAAATTTACTAGTGTACATTCGAACCCTAAGGTGAAAAATTTATGACTGGAGCTCCTTTGGGTGAGGATAGCGTCGTTCTGTTCAAACATTCTACGTAGCATTTCATGCCACAAAGTCCAGAGATCAGGAGAAGAGGAAGGCCTGTATCTCTCCTCATTCACAGAGCTTTCCCTAAAGGAAATACTCGTGGAAAAACAACACATTACTCAAACTGGTCAGCTTAGAAATCAAATTCTCAGCTTATTAATCATCATCCCAATTAAAAAAAGAGAATTGATTCTTTAACAACAAAATCATATCCCTTTGTTTTTCTTTAATTAAGCCCATCAGTTTCTCATTTCTCTGTTAACAAAATGAAAATAATCTTCAACGATAGGAAGTTACTCATTGAAACAACTGATTCTCTTAAGCATATCTGACATCTTATTTACTCAATATTTCTGGACTGTAATGTTATTTTGCTACCGTTCTAGGATGTGTACGTTGTGGGGGGGGGGGTGGCAATCTAAGTTTCATTTCTGTTTGGTAGGCAGAAATTTACTCAGTATTTTAAATACATGGTTAGTCCTTTCTTTCTTTGCCTTAGACCTGATATCTTTATTGCTTTGTTCTTTGCTCGTCTCTTTCAGTCTGATTTTCCTCTTTACTTTCACTGGCTTTTTTTTGCCTAATATAAAGGAATTGAAATGCATCTTAAATGTAACAGTAATTGAATAAGGCACCTTTTGCCAAGACATAATTCTGGCGAAGGTATGGGTAAGAGGTGCCACCCTCAGAAGTGGTCGTCTGTGCACAAGTGCTGACAGGAGGACTGTCCTGAGTGTTGCTGTGTAAGGGTTCTTTAAATAAGGACATGATAAAAACATGTAACCAGGGGCCCAGGCTTATCATTCACAGGCGCTGAAAGGCAGCTCAACTTGATCCTTAGCCTATGTAAGAAAGTACTTGGCTGAAGAGAAATTCTTTTTTTTTTTAAAGAATTCTTAGATTTATCATTTTTCATTTAAACTTACATTTCTACAAGAAATCATTTCCTTAGAAGGAGGAAATAAAGGCCAGCGTAATAGGTGGAAGGAGCCCTGGTGGTATAGTGGTTAAGCACTCAGCTGCTAACTGAAAGATTAGTGGTTCGAACCCACCAGCCTCTCCATGGGAGAAAGATGCAGCAATCTGTCCGTAAAGATTACAGCTTTGAAAACCCTACTGGGCCCTTCTACCGTGTCCTTAAGCGGTGGCTATGAGTCGCAGTCGACTCTACAGCTGTGGGTTTGGTTTTGGTTTGGTAATAGCTGGAAGGCGTGACATTTTGAGACAAATCACGGCTAATAAAAATTAACTGAAACATTTAAAAGAGGAACTGAAATGATGGCAGGGCCAATATTAACAGGTGACATTATGAAATGGGAATTTAAAACATGCAGCATACACAGCACGTGGGAAGGCATCAATACTGTTTTGTATTTAATAAATTTTAACTCATTACCTTTGAATGCAGAGAGATTGTTAAAATCGACGAAGATTAAAAAATATCATCCTATGTGGGAAAGGCACAGCTTCTAGTATTGTACATGCTGTGCTTTTGTGTGACTATCATGAATTTTCCAGCTTAATTTAGGTGCTTTTTAGTGGGTGGGTGTTTTTCAGGACTAATGCATGATGATCAGAGTGCGCCAACCTGGGGGTCTGAGAAAAACAGCAACAACAAAAAAAAAACGAGGGTAATGAATATTTTACATGCAAAAAATAATTACTTTCAGCTGGCTTAACTTAATAACAAAACTGATATTAAAAAATGAACCTCCATTAGCAGAATTTTAATAACATTCCCTCCCTCCCCCTTCTATTGACATTTAGGCAAGAAAGGTTTCATAGCCTTAAATCATTAGGGTCGCTATTTGGGGCACCTTATCCGGCATGGAAACCCTGGTGGTGTAGTGGTTAAGAGCTACAGCTGTTAACCAAAAGGTAGGCAGTTCAAATCCACCAGATGCTCCTTGGAAACTGTATGGGGGCAGTTCTACTCCATCCTATAGGGTTGCTATGAATCCAAATCGCCTGGACAGCCATGAGTTTTTTTTTTTGCTTTTAATCAGGCCATTAAAAACCCATTACCGTGTCATAGGTAAAGAAGGCTGCCCACTCTTGTGCCCTCAGCCAGTACTGAAGGGCAGTGGACATGACTGGGCTGTCACTTGCAAAATATGGGAGGAGAGTTTTACACTGAGTATATTCATGTGTCCATTGAGTAAGAGAACCTATAAACATTCTTTTTGTTGACCTCATGTCATAACCTAACTCAGAGTCAGCCAGATTATCTGTTGCTTTAAAAAAAAAAATTTTTTTTTTAATGTACTCTTGCTTTTCTTTAATTCTTTATTTAGGTGTGAATATTAGAGTACCTGAAAGAGCTGAAACCAAAATCCTGCTCAAGTCTGTGTGGAAAGGTTTACCCTCTTGCTAAGGAAAATACTAACAACCCCATGGCAACATGGTAGTGCTTTTATATGTGGTGCACAGACATGAGAACATCTACACCTGCTCTGTTGGGTGGTTGATGAGGATTTAGTGATTTATTTCTAGGTTTGTTGAGGATTTTTCTATGGCTGCCTCAACTACAGTGAGTGTATGGATGGCTCATCCTAAAGAAGCATTCTACATCCTAAGAATCTCATTATAATGTTGTCTTACACTATGCAGTGATTTGCTCCGTGAACATAGCTTTTTGGCGAAGCTCGATGTTGTTCACTGGGAAATAGCATGATTATGAATTGCCATTTTTCAACCACTGAGAGTCTACAGGTCATTTTCTAATCACTTAGAACTAAGGCATAGATGAACTCAAACTTTAAATGTCTCATTATTTCCCTTCCCAGCTACTACTGTTTGTTTTCTTGGACAAATTTGGAAAGTGATCATGGGGCTGGTAAATCTTCAAATATGTTGCCAGTCTTATAACAGTTCATTGTGGAAAAGAGTTTTTCCATTTTTATTTTATTTTTGAGAATCATCATAAAATAAGCAGGAAGGGATAGAGTTAGGACTCAGACATCTGGGAGAGCTTGTTTCAGTAGCCAGCCTAGAAGCCAGAAACCTGGCTTGGTACAGGTGAGATGTGTTATGGGAATAAAGGCCTTGTGCATTTAATGAACCTCGCCTGCCTGTCAGCTTGGTGTTTTTCATGCATCATTGTTGTTCTAATAAGAAAAAGAGAGTGTTCACAGCCTGTGGTAAGATTAGAGTAATGAAAATTAAGTGTTAATCTGTTGATAGCAAGCACATCCCATATCCTGCACCCGGGCCACATTCATGTGTAAATAATATATTCCAGGTTTTTTCATGACCAGAGAAGCTTGGGAGTTCATTATATTAAAAACACCGTTTTGGTAAAAGTGAGAAGTTGGTTATTTTTACTTGTGTAAATATTTATTTTTAACATTAAAAAAAAAATCTAAGTGCCACCTTTCTTCTGAGCCTTCTCATAACCCACTGTTCCTGTATGTGCCAGTAGTCCTGTATGTTGGTCTGTCCTTCTGGTCTCTTTCGCTCTTCTTTAACAAATGCAGAATACTAAATGAGCCAACCTCTGTGTAACCCTACTTTGAGGTAGTCTTTTCCAGAAATCAGTGATTAATAGGAAAAAGGGAAGGAGTTAAGCAATAGGAATGCCTTTCTCCCTGTGTAACACAGGTTAAATAGTATTAAGCGTTCATTATCTCATGCTTTATTTTTCATCTTAAAATAGCAATAAAGTGCAAACACAACAAAACCAGGAGTCTTTTAAAATTGCTTTCCACGTTTGCAGTCGGTGGCCATGTATTAACCTGAGGAGACGAGCTGAAACCTTTGGTCATTATGGGTGCTCATTTACCATGTTTCTTTATAAAATTCCTTTTAAAGTGTTAGAGTAGGTAAACCAGCATGAATGTAATGAAGCATCTTTTCCCTATAATTTTGTGTAACTTTTGTTTTCTGCTATTTTAGTCAGTACATTTTTGGGAAGTTTAAGTTTTTCCTAAGGCTGTTCATTTAAGCAGAAAGAATGAGTTTAGTCTCAGATTATACCAAGACCCTGTGAAGAATATAAGATGAATGTTGATTTAAGTGCTGTTTTTGTGGGCCTTTTCTAGGCAGGCTACCATGTAAAATCATTTTCAGAGGTGGTTGTGAAAGAGGTGTAAAAGGGATGGGGAGAGGTAAATTAATAACTGAGTTCCAGGTGTCTGCTTCTAATTGCTCAAATTTCAAACATAATGGAAATTAACGAAAAAATGCTTCCCATAAGGAATATATCATATTGTTGTTCAGATATCGGGCCTATGACTACATTTATGGAGCTTATACTTATGTTATTTTCTCTTTTCCTATTCAACTGGGAGTTAAGGAATGCAGTATGATCATTATGCTTTTGTGAATTGTTTACTTAAAGTTGTTTAAGTTGTTAAGAATCAAGAGAATTTGGGGATTAAAGTCTGATTGTGAAGTAAGTTTGGCATATGTTCAAGGGTTACTTTCTTAAGGTAAAAATGGAAGAAAAATGCTTCTCAGGAAGTAAACAACTAATTAAAAAATGATCTTTCAAGCATGTGGTCCAATGATGAAACATAATTACAAAATACTATACTATAGTTGATCTAAATTTTATTCTATTTAATAAACGAATATGAGTGATCATAGCCTACTTAATATAGTTTGCGTGATATCTAAGCATTTCTGTACCGTAGCAATACATCAGAGATAACCTTTTGCTAATACAGTTGGATGAAATGAAAAAGTACTTTCTTCCCTCTGGAAAACAAATACAATACTTTTGATTTGTAAAATCCACTAACATGTAGAAATGCTGTGTTGTGGTTAATTGGAAATAATGAAACAGAAGATTTTCTCCTTGGTTAGTTTTCAGTTAAGAAAAAAAGTAAATATAAAGAAGTGCCTGGGGACTTTGTCTTAGACATCTGCTTTCAGGTAATATCATTTAAAGAAATATGCTGTGGCCACTGAGGTCATTTTACTACAAAATAATGTTTATTTATGTATAAACATCAGATTGTGCCAAACACGAGAAGCCGGTAAAGATGAGAATTTGCTATGATAATATAATGTTCGTGCATGTTAAATATTGGCTTTTAATATTTAACTTGAAGTCATCCTATTTTCCTATTAGGGTTTGTTTTTATTAAGTACATGATAGCTCTAGAAAGGAAGTGTGTAAGTGTTAACATGTGAAGGAACAAAATGGCTGTAGGTCTGAGAAATAGCTTGACACCAGCTCTTCTCTGAGCTGCCAAGAGGAAGTTGGCTGATTGGAAACCAGTGTAAGTTTGTCGAACCACTGTGTAAGACTAGGTCATTAGTTCTGGATTTGCTCCCCCTCGCCCTAACCCTTTGCATGGCACTTATGTTTTACAGAACGACTGTATTTTGAAATAAAAGCTACTACTCGATGTCCATGGAATGATTTTATATATGTGTGTGTATATATATATTTATATTTATCTCTGTTCCTGGAACACCTTTTGTTTTTCTTCTACAAACTCTGCAAATTCTGTTTGGAGTCATATGACACATTAAAGATTGGGAGTTGCTTAAGAGGGCTATGTGGAGGTAACGTAAATTAAACAAGTGGAATGTGGTCTACCAGAAAGCTCACATCCCAACCATAGTGTAGCCACTCCTTAACTCTAGCCAATTGTTGCCAGGTGGGAATGCAGGCCCAGTGTTGCAAGTTTTTCTCCTTTATTTATTTAAATTGAGAAACCAGAAATCCAGATTTTATGTGAAATCTCTTGATTTTGAAATCTTGGCAACATGTTCAAATATTTTCAAAACTGTGTGGTCCAAACAGAACTCATCTACAGGCTATATTCGGTCCACTGGTTGCCAGATAAAAGCCTCTGTTTTAGATAATATTTTAATGGATGAAGATAATAGTTTCATTGCATGTGATCATTCATCTTGGGAATTCCCCAGCGGGATGAACCAAATTCTTTCTTCATTTTCTTTCACAATTAAAAAAAAAAAAAAAGGGTTAGTAAATATGCTTCTGATGCTGACAGTTTTGATGTATAGCTTTTCTCCTTATGCCCATATCTAAAGAAAAAGGAAAGAATGAGCAAAACAAACAAAAAAATCAAATGATTTAAATAAAGGTAGACACTTCAGAGTCTTAGGGTTATAGGGGAAAAAAGGAGGATTTCTAGATCTTGAAAAGAATACTATGATTTGTGTTATGAACTGATATATATATGAAAAATTGAATTCAGCCTTTAAGCAAGAGATTCTTGGCCCTGAATCTTTGCGGGATTGCTGTAATTTACCAGGCAATTGATTATGATGTCATGAGGAAGAGATGGACCACAGTGGGAAAACTTCCCCATACTAATTTGTGCAAGGCTAATATTTTATACATGCTTCAAGAAAACATCATTTATATTGTATAAGATGAGGTTTTCAATGTCTGTCTGTGTTTTTGGAAAGGGCTCTTTAAAAGAAATAATCTACTCATAATTAAAATTCTCCAGGCAAATCAGATATCAACATTTTCAACAGAGTAGGTAATTAATTGGTTTGAATTTTAAATTGAAGGTCATCCTGTTATTGATTTTCGTGGGAACAGGAAACAAGAACATCTTGTTAAAATGATCAGCAAATGGGGCCTAGGTGTATCTAGGTTCTGTCTAGGGTCTTGTTGAACGGCATCACTGGACAGTATCAGACACCAATCAGAACAGAGCCATCTCTGATGTAAATATAACAAGCTGTTGGTTTCCTTCCAAAACTGCAAGAAGAGCTGAACTGGAGAGAAGACCAGAGATTAACAGTTTGTTTTATAGTAAGGCAGGTATTTCAAATCAAGTGACTGGTGCAGCTTGTAACGAAGCCTCTGTAAGTGTATCAGAATGACGTTTGTATGCCATGTTTGAGAAGTTCAGCATCAACACAGCTGTGACTTACCATGCTCAGAAACCTTTCAACTGGGAATTAGATAAAATATCTTTAATACAAGGGGGAGGGAAGCTGACTGAAGTAAAGAGGGATGGCACGGAATGGAGGATAAAAGAATATACCCTTTTAGATGCTATTAATTTTTATAAAATAACATTCGTGCCTTTCATTTGATAGATAGTTTTATTATTCCATGTGCCACACTATTTCAAAGCAGTCATTTCTCTCTCTGCTGTGTTTATACTTTCTGAGGATAGTATAATATGAAGGTAACAGACTTAGTGGGTGGTGAACGGCCTTTCTAAACCGGAGTATTTTAATTTTAGCTGTGTTAATCAAGTTGGAACCTTAATGCAACTTCTTACGGTTCAAAGTAAAAAAATTTTTTTTTAAAGAAAAAAAAAAAAAAAGAAAGGAAAAGAAAGCCTTCCATTCTAAATACCCTGGAGCTGTTAATGCAGTTATTTCCAGGTTGACATACTTCAGTGTAGGCATGACAGTGGCACCAGCCATCTACATTAAGCCTTAACATTCCACAGAACCATTTCAAGTTTATTATGAGCTTCAAAGCCTTCTCATCCTTAAGAGAATATCAAGTGTAAGCATGTCACTTTGCCATAGTCACTGCTAACTTTCTTTAATCAAAAAGTACCTTTCCATAGGCTGATTTTCTAGAGGTGATCCTTGAAGAAATTTCTCAGTTCCGTAGACTCATTTTTTGGATCCTTGTTGATGCCCTCTTGAATTCTGTAGATGCCACCCTGTTGGCAATGGCTGGAAACCTACCCCAAATAAAGCAGCACTGATTACAACCTGTTGAAATTCGAGCTGGTGTCAACATTGGTTTTTAGCCTTGTTTGTAAAACTCAAGTCATTGATGGTGTTTTATCTCTTTCAACTAGTTTGGTTTTTGTTGCAGTCCTTAAGAATGTCACTGAGGAAAAAAGAACATGTAAATTTCCCGAGGCTGTCCTAGTATTTGGGAGTTTGTACACACCTTGGAAGACTAGTGATTTGGGAAAGACTATGAAGCTGTTCAGACTGATCTCATATGGTGGGCTGCTTCTCTTCTTAGGAAAAGGAATTCCCCATTTCCTGAATGTGAAATGTCTACCCCTTTGAAGGATCCTGGTCTTCAGTTCCCACCTCGGTTAATAAACTATCCCTGTCTATTCTTTGTATCTCAGAGATGGAACTTGACGGACTAGTCAGCATTGCAAAGGTCACTCTAAAGGTATTGGCAGAATACACTGCCCTTTGTTGCTTAGTGATGATAAAGCCACTGTAGCAGTTAACTGGATGTATTAGAATGAGTTACTTTTCCAGAATACCAAATTATTTATTCTTTTAAATACCTGATAGAATGCCCATTCACAAGCTGTCTGAAGTGTACTTTCAAAAGGGATCTTAATGATACTTGAAGTATCAGTGGTTTGGCCACAGAAGGAATAATCTATGCAGAGTGTGTCTTAATCTATAAAAGAGTGTGTGTCCTTTGTGTTGTTCTGCTTTGGTGAAAATTCTTTTGTATTATATGCATTCTTTGTAATTTTCTTATTATCTTAAACCTAGTAATGTTCCAACAAGTTTGAAAATGCAAGGTGTCCAAGAAAGTTTCATTATATTACACTTTGTCTGCTGTTAGTTCAGCGATACATAAAATCATGTTATGAATTGCTTTTTTTTTTTAAAGGAAAAAGAAACGTTGAAAAGCTTTCATTTCCTTTTTCATCTAATTTCCCACAAGTAAAAAGTGTGAAAATAGCTTTTTTTTAATTTCAGGTTAGAGCTTTACACATAGTACAAAAGTGGGCTTCACCATATTTTCATAATCTTTAAATTCACTTCATGGTTTACTTCCTGAATTACTACTTAAATTATATTCACAATTAGAGATGAATAGTTAATAATTGATAAAGCTACTTATTTGAGGCAGGAGAACTACCCTTGAAATAGTTTTATATTTTTTATGTAATTCCATCCAATTGCAGAGTTAAATTTTATTTTGTGACACCAGTACAGCCTTGATGGAATTTCTGTACACAGGTAGCATTTTTGTCTGCGATCTCATCAAAGTAAAAAAATGAGTGCTAAGATGCTTGTGACTTTCACTAATTATTTTCATTTATGAATGAACTTTGGACTAATTGCTTTCCCAAATGTGTAATTTGCCACATAGTCTTCCCTCCCCCAGTTCTGTTTTGTCCTGATTGGATTGTGTAGGGTGATTTAAAAAAAAAAAAAATTTTTTTTTTTCTTTTTTTTTCATTTAAAATGACCTCTCTTTGGTCGCAGAATGAGTAAAAAAAAAAAATTAAGAAGCAAGGAAATCTGTTATATTTTAACTTTTAATATCTTTCAGTAGAACAGATTCTGTCCTGCCTTCCTTTCATGCATCTGTTTACTTGTTTCTTATTGAGCTAGTAAGCCAAAGAATGTATTCCCTCTTTCCAAAATAATAGAATCAAATCAGTACTGAAATAATTTTGTTGCGGTCATTTGCAGTGAGAAGGAACTGAATACAATGATTTGAAAGAGGACGGTTAGCATTAAGTTTAGACACTGAACAGTATTTGAAAACAAAGTATACTGATAGTTTTGTGTTGTAGGTTGTTCATGCCCTAATTGTTTGTTGAAAGGACTTTTTATTTAACCTAGAGGTATATTTATCTTAAATTAATCATTTCATGCTGTTCATTTTTTTTATAGTTGACCCATTCTCCAGACCTTAAAAAATTTTTTTTAAGTGGATGTAAATTCCATTTTAATTAGACCAGTGCAATGTAATACTGCAACTAGCCAGGAATGGAAGAAACATGCTGGAAGTTAATACAACCCAAATCAACCATAGCCAGATAATTCCCCTGATCTTTGTAACAGCCCCCTTCCCCACCTCCACAATTAAATGACCCTGTTGTTCTGGAGTTTCAAGAAGACATTTAAGGTTCATTTAAAAAAATGATCGTTCTTTACAGGATTCTTTGCTCTTACATTTCTCTTTCTTCCCCTTGCCACACAGCTGTCACTGGTATAGGAGAAAGATTGGGGGGAGGGGAGGAGGAGGAAGCCCTGTTCAAATCGTGTCACGTAGCACTAATTCATCTGTTCTCATTAGAGGGAGCGAGGGACAGCAGTGATGGCCAAGAGCTGCACTCCACACATGACACTCGAACAGTTTGGGGAATAGAAAATTGCTTTCTCAGGAAGCCCAGCCAATTAAGGACTTGACCATATTGAATGTCAAGTGTTAATTTAGGTTTTTCTTCATTTTCCCAGTAGTAATGCGGGTCCTATGATGAGCAAATACATGTCAAGTAAAAGTTGATTGCATGAAGGACCCGGGTATTATATGTCACTGACAAGTCACAAATGTACTGAAATCTTTTAACCCCTTAGGTGAGTGTGGGGGGGAAGGAAGGGGAGAAGGGGATTAATGGTACCATAATGATGAGAGTAGATAGTTTATGGAGGGGGTGTATAGCTTGGATGGGACAGACAGAAATGGGTAATTCATGCAGAAACCTGGGATAGGACAAATCCTACTCACAGGGCATAGATAGAGACTCTTGAAAAGCATACGCACGTATGATTCTTTACCATTGCAAACACATTGCTCAGTATATTTATTCTGTTACCTAAGATATTCTGAAAATGGAAAAATAGCATACTCTTTGGTCTTGAACCAGGGAATTTCTTACTAATTATATCCTTTGAAAGAAACAAAGCATTCATTAATAATTACACTATTTTGGTCATGATGACCCTTTGGCTCAGTGCATCTGTAACAATTTCTGTCTATTTATTTATAATTTCAGTTTGTAATCCAATATTCATTTAAAAAATTGACTCTATGTAATAGTGTATCATAGGGAAGATGCAAAAATAAGTCTGACAGAACATTTGTTTTCTGTAATATCTTTGTAAGGTCGTATTCAGCCAGTAGAAACCAGTGGAAGTCCTATCATTGTCTTTCATTTCTTTTTGTGCCCAGCTCTAGAATGGGGGAGATTCATGCTCACTGATCACTGAGGTAACTTTGACTTCTTTTTCTTAACTAAATGTTGAATGTTGCCCATCATGTACAGCATCTCATTTGCATTCATCAGCATTTATTTACATATGAATGTCCTGAATAAGAGAATGTCTGTTTCTGTTGGAATTGTACAACTAGGAAATAAAAATGCCCCCACAGTTGAAAATACTGCTGTGTGTAGTTGAAGCAATCTTAAAGTGAACCTTGGAACACTTATACAGTGTGGTCTTCTTTTTCTTTATAGGTAGAACCACTTTCCCCTTTATATTTTTGACAATGTGATCTTAATTAAAACACTTTCTTGGAACTTACTCTCTACTTTTTATTCCAAGATTTTAACACACTTGCCTTTGTGTTTTGACAGTGCTTACACCTTGAAAACTTAAGTTTGATCATGCCTTACTTTTGGCAGCAAATATTAGAATCTCTCTCCCTTAAGGTTAAAAACGCTGCTGTCATTCTATTAAAAGTTAACTAAATTTACATGAGGAACAATTAGGAAACAAGTCCAAGAATTTGATGTTTAATAGAAAAGGTTTTTCTTGAGAGAGAAACAGTCCCTCTAATTAGGCTCCCGAATGCTGTCATGGCGTATCAGTTCTTTACCATCTCCTCTCCCTGCCTCAAAACTAACCAAATAAAATAAGCTTAGCCCTCCCTCCCCTTCCTATTTTGATAAGTTCTGTCTGTAGAACTCTGGTGGCATTGTGAGTGCTGTTTAATTACAGTCCAATTGTCAGCAGCTTCTCTTCCGCAGGGTGTGCTGAGAGACTTAAATAAGTTTCCGTAAAGTAAATTCTGATGATGGCAGCTCGGGTTGCTGAATCAAGTTATTCCCTCTCTTCTGTGTCACTTTTGACGGATGGTACCTAATGCAATCAACCACCGGCCGAGAAAGCCTTTCTCTGGTTGCTTTAGTAACTGGACTGGGGTTCCCCTCCTCCCTTCCGCCCCACCAATACCTGAGCCCAAACAGGACAGCGAAAAGTACAGCAGTACAACCCGGGACAGGCTTTTCCTAAACCTTCATTTCCCAGCGGTGAAGCTGAAGCTGCCTCCCTTTGAGTGTGTTTTTGATAAATTTAAGAAGTCAAATGGCTGACACAGATAGATAATCCAAGTGTATAGGGTGAAGAGTTATAAATTAACGCATTATTCCCTCTTAATGTGAAATACTTGAGAATGCATTTTCTCAGTCCCCTGACATCTACCCAGTGCGGGCTCGCATTGTACTTTTCAAGTGGCATTGATTTGTTAAAGCGCTGAATTAGCATCTCTGGCCAGCTGCCTTGATCCACGATTGTGTCATGGGGCTCCAGTTCCTTCTTTCTGCCCCAGCCATCCCTTTTTTCCCTTTAACCTTCCTTTTCCTTTCCCTCCCTCTTCCTCCCAACACTTCCATCTCACCCCATTCTTACTCTCTTTTCCTCCCGTCCTGTTTCACCTTTTTCTTTTCCCTTTTGTCCATACCTCTTTCCTTATCTTTTTGCATCTGAGGTTTTAGTCTCACTCGGGGTTAGTCTGTTAATTATTTGTGAGTAGGAGCAGGGATGGTTAATTTAGCCAATTCTTTGGGTCCAAATGGACTTCTATAGAGATGATTAAAGTGACATAACTGGTGGCCATATGCACTTTTTATAATAGAAGTGGTGAGGCAGTCTCATCTGTTTTGTCTTCTAGAAATTAAAAGATAACTTACAAAACTTTTAAACTCTTGTTTCTAAGTGTCATTTAACATTGTACAAAAAAAAAAAAAAAAAAAACCAAAGCACAGCCATGGAGTCGATTCTGACTCAAAGTGACCCTATAGGACAGAGTAGAACTGCCCCATAGAGTTTCCAAGGAGTGCCTGGTGGATTTGAACTGCAGACCTCTTGGTTAGCAGCTGTAGCACTTAACCACTATGC
Organism: Elephas maximus indicus; assembly: GCF_024166365.1. Taxonomy (NCBI): domain Eukaryota; kingdom Metazoa; phylum Chordata; class Mammalia; order Proboscidea; family Elephantidae; genus Elephas; species Elephas maximus. The sequence goes on along the minus strand of NC_064827.1, from coordinate 26,689,880 downwards.
CACCAGGGCATTTTTTCTTTACCCCCCTTTGGCAAGGGGTTAAAGGAAAATGGAAATCACTGATGGTCATCATAGACTGGATCATCTCCCATGTACCTATTAAAAAATTGGTCAATTATTCTGGAGAACTTTGGATTTTTAGAACTTTTCAACATTTCAGTTGAGTTTATTGGTATACTTTTTTTTTTTCTAGCAGGATTTATGTTGGTCTGATTGCACTTATTTATGTTGATATAATTTCATATGAAAAGTTTTTGATGGTCGTATTTGTAGCATATTATAACTTTCTAATACATAATTTCATATGAAAAGTTTTTGATGGTCGTATTTGTAGCATATTATAACTTTCTAATACATGATGCAATGCTGTACCATAGCAGTGAATAATGTAGAATATATTGGTTGGCATTTTGTTTAGAAAAAACGTGATTAGTTTATTTTAGAAATTTATCTGAACATTCCAGAGGTCTTCAGAGGACACACATTTTTACACATTGGAATTCAGAGGGTTAAATATGCCTTATGTGCACATTGACAAATGTTTTCTGGGTATTGGTCCAAGATACTATGGCGTTACTGAGTTATTACTTTGATATAAGCAGAAAAGTGTATCTGCCTAGACTTACATAGAAACCATTCTATTCTGTCTTCAATTATACCCTTTCAGGTAATAACATCGAAATTGGAATTTGAATATAAACATTGATAATAAATTAGATTACATGAAAAGAATCATATGTCTGTATTGCTATGTTTTACATAGATTAAATTTATGGTTTGATTTCAGCATTTTAATTTTGAAATGGAAATATTTCACGTAGGTTTTGATAACCTTTACTTTTCTGTGTTGTGTTGAGTTACCCCCTCCCCCAAAGTCAAATATAATTCCTTCTTCTTTTTTTTTTTTTGTTAAATTAATTGCTGGCCTCCTCTCCAAAATTAGCATAACTCAGCTAAGGTGAAGGGATTAGAATGACTTTTCAAGGCATGATAATGTCTGTTTAAAGGAAAGAAAAAAGTCTTTTAACTAGGGTTTAAGACTAATACCAGCTACTAAGGAGACAAAATTTAAGCTAAAGAAGACAATTTGGTTGTATTTTATATGTGCATGTTAACTTGCTGAGAGATCGTTATTTTGTATTTTAGGGTATTCTCTTAGATGAGATAATATGTTCTTCATTTGATACTAGGAGGGGACATGGCCTCTGTCTGGGACATTGAAGCTGGATCACCTTCTGCCTTCTTCAGGGATAGTCACAGCTCCCTCGGCTGTGACTATCAGGGTGGAGGGAAGAAGGAGGGACTCGCTGCTTTTGGAGCTGCTTTTTTTTTGAGGTGGGGGCGGGGGACTACAAGAGAGAGGAGGATTAATAGGATAAGGTTGAAAGTTGAAGTGACCCATATGAAAATAGTTAATGATATGAATGATCAGAGAAGGAAAAATCTGGAAGGCATTCTTTAGTAGTTGGAGAGAAGTTAAGGGTAAGGAAGGAATGCTGGGGGGTGGGGATGTGGGATTTGGCAATTTAAGAAAATCAATACTGTTGTGATTGGCAATATTGTGCCACTTTGGCATTAGAGCAGAGTTAAAAGTGAGTTTTTAAAACATTTTTAAACTTTTAATGTGATTTTGTTTTTCATTCGGTGTACCTGTATTTTTTCCTTCTTCATTAGTTTGTTAATTAGGAGCCAGAAATCTCTTCACAAGTAATAAATCCATAAATCCAGTTTTTTTTAAATCTAATACTGCCACTTGTTTATATTGTGATAGTACTTTAGCCACGGTTAAGTGTGGATGTTTTAGTGTTCAGTGCCTTTGAGGTTTTCTCAAATTCTCAGGAGGAATCCAAATTATCTCTGTTTTTCTATTTTGTAAGTAAGTCTAAATTAAATGTCACTTAAATGTAAAAGAACTGGCAGCTTTGATAAGTAGTCCCCAAAGCAAACCATTTTGTTGGTAATCACAGTCTAATTACGAATGCAAATATAAAGTTTGTTTTTAAAAAAAGTCCCAAACCAACAAAAACAAAAGAGGAAAAATACACACTACTGTACAACTCAAGTAAAAAGCATTCCTGCACTTAAACATACGACTTTCCATAGTAGCAGTAATAATAAGAAAGAACCCTTGGCACTGGCCCAAGTGCCTGTTGAGAGGGAGCAGCAAATGGCCCGCACAGTGTGTGGCTCTGCAGAAGTTCCAGAGTGACACATGCATCACAAGCCGGTCACAATGCTAGGGGTCAGGGGTCATGTTCAAGAGCAGGGTGTTGCTGGATGAGGCTGAGGAAGCAGAGATGGCCCCTCCGTGCTCAGTGTATGGGTCTGTGTACTCCTTTCCCGTCAGCGCTGGCCCAGCGTGGCCAAAAAAGCGGTTCCTTGGCAGGGTTTAATGGCAGGATGATGTAGTCTGTTGTGACTAGTGCATTCCTTTCAGGTTAAACTAGGGAAATGGCATTGTGTTAAAATTCCAAGTCGCATGAATGTTTTATTGCCACAAGTGCATTTAGCCCTCTAGGGGAGTGTGTGTGTCGGTGAGTGGGGGTGGGGGCTGGTGACTTAGAGACTCAGGAACTATCAGAAGAACACTTCCCTTGGAAAATTTTACCCACCAGCATGAAGCTGATTTGCTGTGATGGTCACTTAGAAGGTTTCGCTTTTTCCTAAACTGTAGCTGTTTAAAGTCTTGCTGTCTGGACAGTTAACAGCTGAAGAAAATATGACAAGACACACACAAAGAGGTTGGGAGATAGAGAGGACGAATGCGCCAGAAAGGAGCTGAGCTGCCTTCTTGTGTAAACTACCCTAGTGAGGGCCCCCTCCCCCAGCCTCTGTCCCCTGTCCCCCCTTCCCCAGGCTGTGTTTTGCTGTCTGCCTGAAGGCCAGGAGTGATCTGTTAAGCTTGCACCACTGACTTGGAGGCCACGGCAGCTCATGGTACTGTATGTTACCATTACTACTCCCTCATTCCTTTTCACTGGCTGTATTTTTTTTTTTTTAACCTTTTTTCTGTAATAACGGTTTATATTAGTCAGAGGGTTACAATTTTGGAATGTAGAAGGCCCGAGTTTAAAACAAAACAAACTTAAGTATGGTACTTTTTTCTCTCTCTCTTGGCATTTATAGAAGGGCTGAACTGAACCATTCTAATTCAATTGCAGCCAAGGGTTTCCAGTGTGATTATAAACAAGGAATTCTGGAAACAGGGCAGTTTAAAAGATGCAGGTCTGTGGATCTTGTGAAGGGACTTTGTTGTGAAACTTCTTTAGCATCTTTGGGTTTTTAGGACGTCTTCCGGCTTTGCAGTTGTCTCAGATATATCCATTTTGCAGACTGCCCCCACCCCCACCCTTCTCCAGGGGAAATGCTCTAAGTTTCATTCACTATTTCAGCTGTTTTAGACTTATAGTTAACTGAGGGTGTGTATGATTTTATGATTTTATGATTCAACTTTGGTTGTAATTGTGTACGTTACATATGTACAGTGCTTTGGATTTTTTTCATGATTTGATCTGACTCAAGTTAACTTATAACAGATTAAAATGTGGATGTATGGAACAGCTTTCTGATTATGCATTGTGCATTTATAAAATATTCATGTGTCTGATTTTTTTTTTTTTCCCAGTGAATAGGAGAAATATGGATTCTCTTGGGCTTATCTAAGAAAAGATTTTCTAGTGGGCTTGATTTTTAGGTTTGAACTGCCTTTCTGTTTCTCTAAACATTCACACCTTAGTAATTTCCTTGTTTTCATGTTCTTGTGAGGTGTCATTTTTCCTCTTTAATTTATATATATATATATATGCATGTGTGTATATATATATTTACAGTGTTTGCGTATGCTTTGATAACTGTCAAGTAGTTACAAGGAAAACACTGGTAAAGCTGTTAAAGTAAAATTGTTTTCTATTGATAAGTTATCATTTTAAAACAAAAATGTTCATGTAACAGAAATCTAACTCAAGGATATAGTACTACAGAAAAGTACAATATGAGTGGGTACATGTGTTCTACTTATAAAATTTTAGATACATGCTTTATGCATATCTATAAAAGAATGATTTTGTCAAAATAGACCTGAGTTTAATCTGATTCATGCTCTCTGTGTGATGGTTTGTTCTTTTTGAAAGATATATTGACATTGTTTATGAGAGATCTTAAACCAACAAGCAGTAAACTCTATAGCAAAATCAAGATTTATGTGTGAACGTGGCACGTCACATTTTAGATGAAATCATTAGGTATTTATCCTTACATTCTAAAGTATGTTAACTCTAAGAATTAGTTATTTTTACTTTTAATTTTTTGGGGCGCAGTAAAATGATGATGGACGTTTTCTTTTGGTGATTTAAAAATATTTTTAGCTGTACATTTTACAGTGCGATTTTTATAAGTTACCAGTTTAGGGTTGGTATGAGTTAGAATTGACTCGATGGCAGCAGGTTTAGGTTTTTTGGCTTATTAAAGTTACTTTGTACTTTTTCTTTTGCTTACAGCCAATTTCAAAATTTGTTCTTTTTCCTAGATAGCAGAGGAATTAGATACCATGTAAAATTTAAAAAAAATTACCATGTACATTTAGATTATCTGATAATACATTTAGGAAACCCTGGTGTCATAGTGGTTAAAAGTTATGGCTGCTAACCAAAAGGTTGGCAGTTTGAATCCACCAGGAGCTCCTTGGAAACCTCATAGGGCAGTACTACCCTATCCTATAGGGTCGCTGTGAGTCAGAATCGACTAGAAGGCAATGGGTTTTTTATTTTTTATTTTTTTTTAATAATACGCTTGTTATTCTGATCATGGAAGCAGGTTTTAATAATAAAGAGGGATGTTGTGGTTGTAGTCAGCCTTTTCCAGTCTGATTTATTAAAAGTCTCCCTTCATAATTCAATAGGGAAAGAGTTGAATTACTCCAATATCACATATCTTCCTCATACGAAAATTGCAGTTGTCTTAGGACTTTTTTCTAAAATAAGATTTTCTTAAAAATGTGAACACTAGGTCGTCAGCATTTTTCTCTCCCCATCATTCCAGAGTCTAGTATTTGGCACTGGGGATTTCGCGGGGTGTAGTTAGTTAAAAGATTAGACCTGAGTTCGATTCTTGATTCTGGAGCACCATGTATTAGCCTTGTGACCTTGGATAAGTCATTTTATCCCTGACCTTTATTTTCTTCGTCTTCAAAATGGGTAAAAAGATACTTAGCTTGGTATTTTTCAAGAAAATCAAATGAGAAAACACAGGTGAAACTCTGTTACATAGTAGGTGTTCAGTAAAGTTTTGGTTACCCTCAGAACAACTCTGTGGTTTGCTCTCCATTTTTTTTTTTCCTCTTGAGAAGCTTGAGTTTTTGGAAATATGGAGGTAATTTGAAATAAAATGTTCTAATTTTTTTCATTTATTTATAACCCACTAAAAAAACCCACTGCCATTTGAGAAAGGAGAGATTGGGCATTGGCAGACAACTTTTTTTTTTTTTTGAGAACCTCATATCATCCATAAGGAACCCTGGTGTACAGTGGTTAAGTGCTCAGCTGCTAGCCAAAAGGTTGGTGGTTGGTTGGAACCCACCTGTTGCTCCTTGGGAGAAAGATGTGGCAGTCTGCTTCCTTAAAGGTTTACAGCCTTGGAAACCCACTGGGGCAATCCTACTCTGTCCTATAGGGTTGCTATGAGTCGGAATTGACTTTGATGACAATGGTTTTAGTTTTTGATTTGGGTTTATCTTGTGTTGGAGGTGGTATTGCAGGGATTTCAAAGGAAAATCTAATCTGCGTAGTTTTAAAAGAGGATATAATTGAGAGAGAAATAGTGTTGGATCAAGACTATGGTAAAATACATAGTTATCACATTGCACAGCTTTTTTACTTGGTCATTTTCAGGGTACATGTAGCCATTTCTTGGAAACCCTATGGGGGGCAGGTCTGCTCAGCCCTATAGGGATGCTATGAGTCTGAATCAATAGCACACAACAACAGTTTAATTAGTAACTATGAAGTAATTTTACTGTGGGAAAAGTCTGAATAAATCAAGTCACATATTTATGTTTACCTTGAGTTAGTGTCAGCAACTGTGTACAGACTTAATACCTGGATTTGAAAATATTAAAAAGTTTTTGTGTTGTATGCAATGGTATAGCATATCTACAAAATATACACACGTAGCATGTAGATACATATACGTATATGTGTAAAGATGGAGAATATGGATAGATTTAACTCTGGCAAAATGTCATAAACATTATTTTAGATAAATTAGTAGCAAAACGTTAATTGACACGGTCATTTTGTAATCTTTATAAACCAGTAATTTAAAGTTTGATCACCTGCTGAATTTTTATTGGGATTTTATACAGAAATAAAATTTGTGAGAATGGTGAGAAGAATGGAAATTTTTTCAACCAGATAATCTGGGTTTGAATTTATCTCTGTATGTGACTTCAGGAGTCCTGGGGTGGTGCAGATGGCTCAGCTACTAACCAGAAGGTTGGTAGGCTGAATCCATGCAGAGGCATCTTGGAAGACAGATCTGGCGATCTACCTACTAAAGGTCACAGCCTCGAAAACCCTATGGAGCACAGTTCTACTTTGCAATACATGTGGTCATGAGTAGGAATCAACTTGACGGCAACTGGTTTTTATGTGACTTTGAGAAAGTTAAATAATCTCTCTGCCCCTCAGTTAGCTCATAAATAAAATGGGTGTAGAGATGATTCCTGTGAAGTCTGGCACATAGAGGATGATCTGTGTTGGTTGATATTAGTAATCTCTTCTTCTGTCCTTCCTGTTGTGTAGTTAGGTTGCAAGTCTTATGGCACATTCACTTAGCATCTGTTTATCAAGGGTAGCACGGAACTCTTAATACTTAGCATTATGTATATACTTGGCCTTTTCACTTCCTAGTTTAAAAAATACTTGTGCCAATCTTACAGAAGCTACTTTTGCTGAAGAAAATAAGGGTGGAAGGAAATTTCTCCTTTCTTACTCTTCACTGAGAATCAGTCATTGAGCAGCATAATTCTAAAATCTTGTGTGGCTTTTGGGTACTTTATGAACCTTTTTATGGTAACCTAGAAGCAAGGCACTGATTGAATTAATGCATTTCCATCAAGGGACTATTCTGTTAACCTCTCCACTTCCTCCTAGCCCATACTGAGACTGCCACACATAGTGGAGATTCCACTTTATAGATGTGCAGGTTATCAGTAAGCCAAAGGCTTTTTTGTCTTTAAGACAAAGAGAAAATCAAAACAACAACAATAAATCCACTACCCCAAAACACTAAGACAGATAAATGAAAGAAATAAATGCCCTTTTTGTATTCTGATAAACCCAGTGCATATAAAATGCAGAATCTAAGCTTTGCAACACTAATTTTAATTTTTAGTAGTTTTCAACATTCTTTTACAAGGGTAAAAAAAAGGTATATATATTCATTGTACAGATCAGAACAATTTAAAAAACTACAAAAGGAGAGTAAAAACAGTCCAAAAGACCACTGAGGAACCATTTTATTAACATCTTTTTTAGCCATCTGTCTCTATTTACATGCACATAGAAATGTATGTATAGATAGTAGTTATGTAAAGGGATCATACTATATGATGTATGTGTGACTCCCCTCCATTTTTAATTCAAATCTGTCATAGGTGTCTTTCCATGTCTGTAAATATAGATACCCACCATCATTTTTAAATGGATTCCTAGTATGCTGCTATGCCGTAAGGTACTCAATGAGTTCTTTGTAAGCATTGAAGTTATTGTCAATTCTTTTTTTAAAATATATGAACATCTTGTTTATAATTGTATGCTTATCTTCTAAAGATGAATTTTTGGATTATGATATTGCTGAGGCAAGGGGTCTAATTTTGCACATTTTAAAACAGGGCCAGATGGTTTCAGTAGCAAATATTCAACTCTGTCTTTGCAGACCAAAACAGCCATAGACTATATATATAGGAATGGGCATGGCTGTATCTTGATGAAACTTTATTTACAAATTCAGGCAGCAGGGTAGGATTTGACTCATACCCTGTAGTTTGTCCACCTGGTGTGCAACAAAGTAGAAACTGATTAGAGGTTAGGATTTTTACTCCCATTTGGTTGTAAGCTACTTTCATAGTATCTTAGAAATGTGTTCCTATCTCAGGGTAGTGTAATGAACTGATTACTTTCCTTCCAGACATATGGCAATCAGTACTTATTTTAAAGAGCTTATTAAGGGTTTTCATATCTGCCCCTATTGTGAAGCCTAGTAAGTTTCAAACTAAGAGGGTATACGTGCCAGAATATATTTTAGCATTTTATGCTTTAGCTTCTAGCATATGTTGATACCTTATATGTCAGAGAAAGACTTCTTCAACTTACGTTGTAGTTGACATGTGTGTTTTCCATCCCTTGAAGATTGCTTTGATTGAATTAGGTCCTATAGATATTCCTAAGATGGAAAGAAAGTACAGCAAGAGGAGCTGTCATTTCAGCAGAAATCCATCACCGATTAACAGTGTGACCTTGAATTAGCTTCTGAACTTTTACAGGCTAAAGTACGCTCAGAAGAGTGCTGTGTGCGTAGAGTAACCTTCTTGTATCTTGAGTTTCTGTAAGCTAATTTTTGGCCTTAGTGGTGCAGTGGTGTTAAGAGCTCAGCTGCTAATCAAAAGGTTGGCAGTTCAAATCCACTGGCTGCTCCTTGGAAACCCTATGGTGCAGTTCTGCTCTTTTCCTATAGGGTCGCTATGGGTTGGAATCCACTCATCAGCAACAGGATATTTTTGAGGATCAGGTGGAATAATGAACTCTATTTGTAAAATTACATCACTAGTGCTGTGATGAATTATATGAGATTTATTTATTTATGAAGTATTTGTTGATCACCTGATGTTTGTAATACTCTATGAAAGGTGTAGGATAATACAAAGAGAAATCAATTAGTTTTTGCCTCTAAGGAGGGAAAAAGTCCAGGATAGTATAATGCAGAGGACCCTAAGAGCTATGGAGATGGGGGAGAACTCTTCTGTCCTGGAGTGTCAGGAAACTTCATGGAAGAAGTGCCTTGGAGAAATATAACAAGTAACTATTGAGTCGACTCCAACTCGTGACAACCCTTGTGTCAGAGTAGAAGTATATTCCATAGGGTTTTCAATGCCTCATTTTTCCAAAATAGATTGCCAGACCTTCCTTCCTTTCTAGGTACCTTTGGGTGAACTTGAACTGCCAGCCTTTTGGTCAGCTGAGTGCATGAAGAGTTTGCGCTATCTAGGGACTCCACCAGAGAAATACGGATACATTGAAAAGTAAAATTCAGGGCAAGGTATTCTAAAAAGAACAGCATGAGATCCATGTCAAATTAGGAAAGCCACATCAGTATGCCAGAGACATCAAATAGTTTACTTAGACTATATATTAAGTATTTGATAGAAGTGTGGAAGAGAAAAAGCTGGAAAAGAAGGTCGAAGCTAGATTGTACAGAGCCTGGAAGGAGCTTTAATTTGTAATTGGTGGGGAGCTCTAAACATTTCTAGGAGAATGTGTTTGACATTTGGGTGAGTGGTGTATAGCACTGGTTGGTGAGTATGGAATGATAAAATTGGGATTATTGTAGAGGTCTGAGCATGCACTAGTTAGAAATGATCTGGAAGGTGGGGTGGGAGGGTAACTGAGGGAATTCAAAGGGGAAGATGGACAGACTTTCAGGATTTACTGGGTTTGGGGAATAATGAGAGGAGTTTTAATTAAGACCTATGGTTTTGAGTCCTTGTCAATTAGATTATGGTGATAACTTTATAAAATATAAGAAGGTCAGGGAGAGCTGTAGTAAAGAGAGGAGGGCAATGAATTTGTTTAGCTCAAAATGTGAACTGGACACTTGGGCAGAGATTTCTAGTAGGAGATTGAAAGTGCCGGACTGAAGCTCACATGAGAGATAAGGGGTGGGGCTTTGGGAGCACTGTTCACACAGAGGTGAGAGATGAAACCTAGGGAGAGGGTCACATTACTACAAGAAGCCTGTAGAGATAAAACGGTATTTTATATAGCATTATTATCACTGCTTAGGTAGGTGCTCTGGTGGCACAGTGGTTAAGAAAAAAAAAAAAATTTTTTTTTTCTTTTAAGAACTCCACTGCTAACCAAAAAGTCAGCTGTTTGAACCCACCATCCGCTCCTTGGAAACCCTATGGGGCAGTTCTACTCTGTTCTCTATGGTCCCTGTGAGATGGAATTGACTCACTGACAACAGGTTTTTGGTTAAGTCCATGGTATAAGCAGCTCTATCTTTATGGGAGGCAACTGATAGCAAAAAAAAAAAAAATTCTCGCCGTGTGCTTTATCATTTATGAAGCATTCTGTTGTCTGCTAAACTTTTTCTATTAGTTTCTAAAGTCAGTGTATTTCAGGGGTAAAATATGTTCAGTTTTGGGGGAAAAAATCCTTAAAAGATCCTCAAGGAAGGTATGTATAAGAAATTCCCTTTTACTTTATTTTCTTACTACTTCCTAAAAACCTCAGTAAGAAAGGGGAATATGCCATTGGTGGGGAGAGGTTCTATTTACTTTTTTACCTATCTTGTCTGGAACACTACAGCTATTCATGTCCTGTAGATCTCACCTCAGTTGAAATAAGTGCACTTGGGGTCCAGGGCTGGATAGCCTATAGAAGTCAACTTTGTATGCTTTTGTACACTTTCTCTTTTTTAGTGTGGGGTCCTCAGCAGGCTTGGAGGGAGGAATTGTGCAGTTACAGTATGACTTATGTTTGGGTAGAGAAAGTTTTTACTGTATGGAACAGCAGGACTGAATATGCCTTCCTGTGTTGTTTCTTCTCTTAACGTTACCTGTGTTCAAGCTTTGCATGCAAAGAAAACTATGTTGATTCATTGATCTTTCACATGTTACATTATGGGCTTTGGCAGCATGGTAGATGCTCCCCTGGCTCTCCTGTTCACAGTCATTGGAATTCGTCTGGTCTTTAATACAATGTGTGGCCTTCCTTCAGGCTTAGGCTTCCTAGTGAGTCTTAAGTCAAATGGGGCCAGGGACCAGCCCAGGGGAATTTGCATCTCTAGCCAACCACTATGCTTTAAATCTAGTAGTACTTGTCCATTGAATTTTATCTTTTAAACCATATATGGCCACTTAAACTTTTCTTTTTTAAAACATGTTGTTGTTGTTGTTAGGTGCCGTCGAGTCGGTTCCTCCGAGTCATAGCACCCCTGTGCACAACAGAATGAAACACTGCCCGGTCCTGCGCCATCCTCAAAATTGTTCTTATGCTTGAGCTCATTGTTGCAGCCACTGTGTCAATACACCTTGTTGAGGGTCTTCCTCTTTTCCACTGACCCTGTACTCTGCCAAGCATGATGTCCTTCTCCGGGGACTGATCCCTCCTGACAACATGTCCAAAGTATGTAAGATGCAGTCTTGCCATCCTCGCCTCTAAGGAGCATTCTGGAAGGCTGCACTTCTTCCAAGACAGATTTGTTCGTTCTTTTGGCAGTCCATGGTATATTCAATATTCTTCGCCAACACCACAATTCAAAGGCGTCAACTCTTCTTCGGTCTTCCTTATTCATTGTCCAGCTTTCACATGCACATGATGTGATTGAAAATACCATGGCTTGGGTCAGGCACACCTTAGTCTTCAGGGTGACATCTTTGCTCTTCAACACTTTGAAGAGGTCCTTTGCAGGAGATTTGCCCAGTGCGATGTGTCTTTTGATTTTTTGACTGCTGCTTCCATGGCTGTTGATTGTGGATTTAAAACATAATAGGTTTAATATAGGTGGTTCAGTGAGCTACTTGAGATATTGAGAGTTTTTTGGGGAGGTACTTTATGTTCTCACACTTTGGCACAGGACATAGTCTTATGTCACATTTCATTCCTCCAACTCCCTTTTCTTGTTTTTAACTTTCCATTTTGTTGAATTTTAGGAGGAAAAACAAAACCTTTTGATTTGCTGCAAAAATGCCACCCCCTCCAATGTGTATATATATATATATATATATCAGTGGCTTGATGTTCATTACTTAAAAGCAGCTTCTTTGGCTTCATTAGAGATAGTTGATTCATCTTCATCTTTCACCCTCTGTTGAAAGCTAAGTTGGGAAGCTGAGTGGAGCAAATCTCATAGGCTGAGTCCAAGGGGGCATTTTACTTTGAATGCTAAAGTTAATGTCTCTGTTCTCAAATAATTTCTTTCTAGTGTTTGTAATCTGTCTGAAGTTGGTCATACCACTTCTCCTCCAGCTGCTTGCTCATTTTGGCTTTTTTTCTTAAGCCTCTTCTTTAGTGTCTTCCCCATTCTCCTTCACAGAGGAAGACTTTGGGAGAGCTTAGATGAAATGCCCTGGTGGATGCCCATTCCTTCCTTCCTTGGTTTTTTGGTCATGTATCTTCTAAATCTGTGATCATCTGGAGGACTTTGGCTTATCCTGCGCTTTTTTGTTAGTTTTCTGGGTTATCTAGGCCAATGGGTTTAAAACTTTAATGCTCATTGGCATCACCTGGAAGCCTTCTGGAACCAGTAGGTTGGCCTTTACCCTCAGAGTTTTTGCCATAGTTGATTCAGGTGGGGCCTGAGAATATGCGTTTTTAACTAGTTCCCTGGTGATTCTATTAATGCTTTTTAGCTGGGGAACACAGCTTGAACCACTACCCTAGACCATTTTGAGTTTTTTTTTTTGTGTATGGTGTGACATACAGATCATGTTTCATTTTTTTCTACAAATGAGTATCCAGTTTTGCCAGTACCATTTTTTGAAGAGACTGTTTCTTCCTTATTGGATGAATTTTGACTCCTTGTCAAAAATCAGCTGCTTATACATAAATAGAAACCCTGGTGGTACAGTGGTTAAGAGCTACAGCAGCTAACCAAAAGGTTGGCAGTTCGAATCTCCCAGGTGCTCCTTGGAAACCCTTTGGGGTAGATCTACTCTGTCCTGTAGGGTAGCTGTGAGCCAGAATTGACTCGATGGCAGCAGTTGGTTGGTTATACATGGATGGATTTGACCTAGTCTATTGATTTTTGTCTGTCAGTTTGCTGTTTTCCCCTCCTCCCAGCGGGTTGGATTTCTTCATATTTTCATCATTCACGCTCCTTGCAAACTCCTTACTTTTTAATTTATAGGTGAAGCCATTATCATGAAACAGATCTCAGAAAATTGCCCTGTATCTTCACTGGGAAAGTCTTGATTGGTACAGGAGTGGCAGATAAATGAGGCATGCCAGCTTCTCGCTGTTTCCTCAGATGAAGCCTATAAGTATCAGTCCTTCTGACCCTAAACAATGCATTAGAATCTTTCTCAGCACAGCATTCTAGGAAGCTTTATAAAAGTTGCTAAGAGTTGGCTCCTAATTGAGACTTAATTGAGTAGCGCTATTTTAGGTATGGAAACCTTGGTGGCGTAGGGTCAGCAGTTTGAATCCACCAGGTGCTCCTTGGAAACTCTATGGGGCAATTCTACTCTGTCCTGTAGGGTCACTATGAGTCGGAATCGACTCGATGGCACAGGTACATTTTGTCATTTTCCCAATTTCTTATATTACTCCCTTTGACACTTGAGATTTGCTTCTACTTCCTCCAGATTCCCTCCCTTAATGATTCCAACCCTCATGGGAGTGGTGTGCTGTGGTGCCCCCCTTTGTGGGGGGATGTATGGAGAAGTAACGTTTACTGAGTGTACTGTGTACCTACTCCGTGCTTGGTTAGGTGCTTTGCAGCCTTCAACAACAATAAGTGTAATTATTCCCATTGTACAGATGTAGAAACAAGGCTTTCGGATGGTAAGTAACCTGCCAACTTAATTACAACAAAGTAGTACAGCTGTAACTTAAACACAGGTCTGAACTCCAAAGCCAGTGTTCTTTCACTATTCATCTAGCCTTTAAGATATTTGGGGTTGAAACTTGAGGACAGAAATGGAGATGACCTGGACATGTGTATATAGTCACTTTGAGTCGGAATTGACTTGACAGCAGTGGTTTTTTTTGAGGGGGTACCATATATAAGTGTACTAGAAATTTCATTCGGTGTCACCTGGCAGACCTGGCAATGCATATGCCCATTTGCAGCAACCTACTGTGTTCATTTTCCAAAATACTGAACTATAAGAATGATTGCAAACCAATGGAAAATAATCTAATTCTGTTCTTAAATATAATGCCCATCCTTTTCACAGGTATAAATAACTTCATTCTCATGTTCTCCAGTTTTTGAACCCACATAAAATGGAAACTGTAGGAAAAAAGCAAGATCTATTAAGTAGAAGGAGCTTTTGCTACTAAAACACTAGCACTGGTAGTTGAGAGAACTCTGTCTCAATTTCGGTTCCATCCTTTATCAAATGTGGAGCAAGAGCTTAGTTGATAGGCCTCAGTTTTCTTGTTTAAAATAAAGAGAGTGCAATGGAAATTTCCTTTCCCCCCTTACTTGCCTGATGTTGGAATTAATAAATATTATGTGTAAAGCCCTTTGCGCCCTCTGGAAGAGAGGTGCTGTGTAATTTTAGCATTATTCATGGTCCATTAGGCTCCTCAGGGTGTCACCAGGGAAGAGAGATTTTTACCTTTTATCCCACATTTCACAGTTAAAAAAAAAAGTATTTTTGTTGTTTTTTGTTGCTGGGAAAGTCTCCTGTAATTGTACCTGCAGAGGTTGCTCCTATCATGGAGCCCAGGGCCCTGTTCTTTTGTAGAACACTCTAGAGGGCCAGCTTCAGAGGCAGAGGAAGAGAGAACCTCGGTTAAACAGCTCCTGGCTCCGTAGAGGACAGTGTACCTGCCTCACCCCCCCCCTCCACCCAGTTGTCCTCTGTATCTGTCAGCCTGTTGAGTAGCAGAATCCAGCACTCAGGTGACTTTTCCGTATATCTCCTATCTTTTTTTTTTTTTTGTCCTTCAGATAAAGGTTTATAGAACAAACTAGTTTCTCATTAAACAGTACACATACTGTTTTATGACATTGGTTAACAACCCCACAACATGTCAACACTCTCCCTCCTCAACCTCAGGTTCCCTATTACTAGCTTTCCTGTCCCCTCCTGCCTTCTAGTCCTTGCCCTTGGGCTGTTGTACCCCTTTAGTCTCTTTGTTTTGTAGGCCTGTCTAATCTTTGGCTAAAGGGCGAACCTCAGGGGTGACTTCATTACTGAGCTAAAAGGGTATCCGGGGCCATACTCTTGGGGTTTCACCAGTCTCTGTCAGGCCAGCACGTCTGGTCTTCTTTTTTTGTGAGTTGGAATTTTGTTGTTCATTTTTCTCCAGCTCTGTCCAGGACTCTGTGTTGTGATCCCTGTCAGAGCAGCCAGTGGTGGTATCCAGGCACCATCTAGTCATACTGCGCGCAGTCTGGTGGAGGCTGTGATAGTTGTGGTCCATTAGTCCTTTGGGCTAATCTTTCCCTTGTGTCTTTAGTTTTCTTTGTTCTCTCTTGTTCCTGAATGGGTGAGACCAGTGGAATATCTTAGATGGCTGCTCATAGGCTTTTAAGACCCCAGACGCTAATCACCACAGTAGGATGTAGAACATTTTCTCTCTCTTTTTTTTTATTGTGCTTTATGTGAAAGTTTACAAATCAAGTCAGTCACTCCTGCAAACATTTATATACACCTTGCTATGTACTCCTAGTTGTGCTCCCCCTAATGAGACAGCACACTCCTTCTCTCCACCCTGTATTCTCCGTGTCTGTACAGCCAGCTTCTGTCCCCCTCTGCCTTCTCATCTCGCCTCCAGACAGGAGCTGCCCACATAGTCTCATGTGTCCACTTGAGCCAAGAAGCTCACTAGTATCATTTTCTGTCTTATAGTCCAGCTCAATCCCTGTCTGAAGAGTTGGCTTTGGAAATGGTTCCAGTCTTGGGCTAGCAGAAGGTCTGGGGACCATGACCTCTGGGGTGCCTCTAGTCTCAGTGAGACTGTTAAGTCTGGTCTTTTTATGAGAATTTGAGTTCTGCATCCCACTGCTCACCTGCTCCCTCAGGGGTTCTCTGTTGTGTTCCCTGTCAGGGCAGGCATCAGTTGTAGCCGGGTACCGTCTAGTTCTTCTGGTCTCAGGCCAATATAGTCTCTGATTTATGTGGCCCTTTCTGTCTCTTGGGCTCATAATTACCTTATGTCTTTGGTGTTCTTCATTCTCCTTTGCTCCACGTGGGTTGAGACCAACTAACACATCTTAGATGGCCACTTGCTGGCGTTTAAGACCCTAGACACCACTCACCAAAGTGGGGTGCAGAATGTTTCCTTAGTAGATTTTATTATGCCAATTGACCTAGAAGAAGTTCCCTGAAACCATGGTCCCCAGATCCCCGCCCCTGCTACTCTGATCTTTGAAGCACAGAACGTTTTCTTTATAAACTATGCCAGTTGAACTAGATGTTCCCAGAGGTCGATGTCCTTACAGCTGTCAGCCAGCAATTTGTTCTCTCTCCTATCTTGATCATGTTCTTGTTGATTCAGCCCTAAGGCCTCCATAGTGTGAGTGTATTTCTGGCCATTCTGTATTGGAAAATTGATAAACACTGGTGTGATCACCGATTCCTTTCTGACCAGTAAGTAGCGCTTTCACTCTGCAGCTCAGGTTCAAAATTCTTGGCCCTCCTGAAGTCTTAGCTGGAGGTTTCACAGTAGAGGACATTTAGGCAATTCTAGGCTGAAAAATTAAGATGTAAATTAACTGCATCATCTAGCAACTTAATTCACCTTCCTGTTTTTCTATATGATTGGAGTCCTGCACCAGGGCTAAAGCCCTTGGCTGCTCACTGAAAGGTTAGCAATTAGAACGCACTAGCCGCTCTGCAGGAGAAAGATGTGGAAGTTTGCTTCCATAAAGATTATGGCCTTGGAAACTCTATGGGGCAGTTCTACTCTGTCCTATAGGATCAGCGTGACTTGAAATTGACTCAGTGGCAATGGATGTTTACAATTATATTGCTGTGTGTAAGACCTACCAAAAGGTCAGCAGTTCGAATCCACCAGGTGCTCTTTGGGAACTCTATGGGGCGATTCTGCTCTGTCCTGTGGGGTCACTATGACTCAGAATTGACTTGATGGCGAGGGTGTTTTTTTTTTGTGTGTGTGTATGTGATACATCTCCATCTTTGCAGTGTTGGGTAGTTTATTTCTTTTATATCTCCTCTTTCTTCCATGGGCTCCTGGCTAGCTTATTGTCAAATCCATTTCACTTAAATGATCTTCCTGAATTCTTTGTGTTATCTCAGTCATTTTTCCTCTTGCTGCTTGGCATTGTGTAACCACTGAAACAAGGCTGGAGTTCTATCTGTGCTTCTCTTTGGCTTGGAATATGATGGTATTTGAATCTTTCTTCATGGATTTTTTCCGGTTCTCTCTTTCCTCTCTGTCTCTCTCTCTTTCCTCTTTTGAAGCTCATTTTATCTATCCTTTTTCTAGTTCTCCTTGAGTTCAGATAGTTTCCCTCTTCCCTTGAACACTGCTTAACTGAAGCCACCAAAACATATATACTTCAGAACCGATCTGGGATGGGGGCCAGCTTAGCTGAAGAGGATTGAGCTGACATGGAAGTTTGCTTATTTAGGCTGTGATTTCTGTAGTGCCCACGAAGTAAATGCCTACCTGAATGTTTAATGTTTAAAAGTAAAATCAAATTTCAAATGGGCCCAGACTCTACAGAAAGCACCGCTGTCCTAGATAAGGTGTTTCTTTTCCCAAGTTATTTCTGTGCCTGCTACTTACTTTCTTCCTGTGTCCCTGTGCCCCTTCCTTATGCCACTCCCCACCCTATGCTGCTTCAGATATGTTGAATGCTAGCTCCTGATTACAATTTGGCTAAGCTCAAAAAAAAAAAAAAAAAAACCAGTGCCCTCGAGTCAATTCCGACTCATAGCAACCCTATAACCTAGCTAGAGCTTTTAAGTCAGGTCCCTTATAATTTTGATGTGTGATCTTAGTAAACAAAGTGTGTGTGTATGTGTGTGTGTGCGTGCGCGTGTGTGTATGTAGGAAGCGTGCCATATTTCCTCTCTGCCCCTCAGAAAATGTGTTTTCTGGAAGCCCTTTGACACTAATGTGAATGCTCACTGGCCCTCCCTTGCTCAATTCTCTTGAGAGGAGAGAGAGAGGCCTTTATGCTTGTTGTCATATCTTTTGTTTCTGCTGATTATACACAAAGTAAGTTGTGAATAGCTCTCTCGCACACCACGATTCCTTTGAGGTATGTACAGGAGAGTAGCTGTGCACTCAGCTTCAGCTCACCCTGGGGATTCTGGAGGGTCCCTTTCAAGGCCTCTCACTTCCTGTTGCAGCACCAGCAGAATGAAACTTAGATGAGTGCTAGACAATTACCTTCCCGTAATTAAACCTGTAGCATAATATTTAGATATGGCAGCCCATCAGCTTTGTATTTTTATTTTTCTAAGCCTAACTGTTTTTATTGCTATAAAAGCAAAACATAAAAAATAAAAGTCCCACATGGTTTTACTATTACTCAAATTAAAAATCACTGCTGAGACTTCATTAAAAAACATTGTAGAACTTTGCTTTTTGGGTATAGCATTGAAACAGACCTTTTACAGTAGGATGAAACGAAGTGGATAAGATTTGAATTCCCAAAATCAGTTTAAATCATATATTCCAGTGAATACAGAGGTTAGGTACGCACTGTGTCTTATTATCTCACTTGTAGGGGAGTAATAAGAAGGAATTTTACAATTTATGTCTGTTGCCCTGTCAGTCACTTTTTGATCGCTTTTAGCTGGCATGCTAACTACTAAGGCTTCTAAATCAAAAGGCAGAATGAGGTGTGCCAAATTACGATTAATTAGGTTATCAACCTCTATATCTTTTGTTTGTATTCCCTTGGTATAGTTTGATGAATGAGGGGAAGAGCTATAGCTTGCCTGTGTTAAAATTTTTCCTGATAATTGAACTACGCTCTTTGTGGTGGTTGTGGTTGTGGGGGAAGTGGCATTGCTAGACTCCAGCCTAATCAGTGACTTGTGCATTTTTGGTTTGAGTACTGAAATGTCAACAGAGAAAATATAACCGTTAAAGCAGTATGTCCCAAAACAACAGCTACACAACAAAACACAAAAAATGTTTTAGCTCTCTAGTTTTGCTTTAAGTTTATATAAAAGGTACTGTTGAAGATTAATTCTAGGAGAGAACCTAAATGTCCATCAAGAGATGAATGGGTAAACAAAATGTGGTGGATACATGCTATGGAATACTACCGAACATAGAGAGAAATGAAGTCCTGATACATGCTACTTGGATCAACCTTGAAAACATATGCTGGATGAGACAAATCTGTCACAAAAGGAAAATATTGTATGAGCCCACTTACAGGATATAGGCAAATAGAGACCAAAGCTTAGTCAATAGTGGTTACTAGAGGTTGGAAGGATAAGGAAGAGGGAGTCATTGCTTAGGCGACACCGAGTTTCTGTTAATAGTGGTGAAATAATATGGAAAAGGATAGTGGTTTTAATGACTGATGAATCAGTGTCACTGAAGCATATATGTAAGAATGTTCAACTGGCAAATGTTTCATGATATATATTTGTACTACAATTAAAAAGAAAGAAAAAAGCTCAACCTTGTAGCAAATCAGCTCCACCTTTATAATAAATACTTCTCTTGTATACACACAAAAAGGAATCATATTTGGAGATGATTAAGGGGCAGAAATTAGGGAGATGGCAGCAATCATTCTAGTTTCCATATTACAAGCTCTTGTGGGGAATGTAGAGAGGGAGGGTAGTACATATGATAATTCAATGTGAAGTGTGACAGTTTTCAGGTCATGGTGACTGAAATAAGAACTTAGCTCTCAAAGAGCTAGAGAGAATTTCAAAGAAAATATTTTGGCAATTGTTGTAGGGGTAGGAAATAGTGATTTTTTGGTAATAAAATTAAAAGCTTAGCTTTATTTTAGTTTCCTGAGGTAAGATTATTGTATTTTACAAATAGAGTCGACTGCCTTCTTTGATAGATTTTTGTCAAAATCTCAGATCATTGTTCTCTTTAAATTGGCCTTATTCCTTTACCCCAGGAGTAATCTGTGATTTAGGGTAGACTTTTTTGTTGTGCATTACCATCTTAATTCCGCCACCAGTTTGTTGTGTCATTTTTTAATAAATCACTTAGTTTCCTTGAATCTTAGTTATCTTTTCTTTAAAATATGGGCACCCACTTTCGTGGATACTTATGGGTGTTTTTCCAGCTCTGAAATTCTAGGATTCTAAGTTCGAGAGTGCCACTGACTTCCCTACAAGTTCTTTTTTTGCTCTCAGGATTGCTGAAACTTACTGGTAGGCTGGCAGTTTCCTTCTAACTTATTCACAAGACCTTTTTGTTGTCTTTTAGAACTGTGTATTTATAAGTGTCTGAAGTTGTAGTTGAGTATAATTGTAGTTGTTTAACTTTCTCCTTTCCTCCTGAGAGTGTTTATAAAATGCATTCTATGACTGCGAGGTTAAAAAGGAACTGGAAACTTAGTATTTGTTGAGAGTCAAAAAATATTAAAGTAAGTGAGTATTTGTTATGGGTACATGAAATATGGCATTGCTGTATACTTAATTTGAAATGTATGTCTTCCAGCTCATGGATTATACTTTAATCAGTTAAGTAGTCACATATATTGAGATTTTATAGAAAGGTGTAGAGGCTTTTCATTTTGATACGGAATATTCTAAGATTAATTAATTTTTTTTTTCCTTTTTCCCTCTTACCCCTACCCTTTTTAGGGAAAATTACTGTTGCACAACTCATTAGTGCCCAGCCATATGTCAGTTTAGGGGTTGGAGTCAGCATAATTTTGAGTGAGATACAACATATATGCATAGTGTCTCTGTTCTCCCTGCCCCATTTCTTTCTGTTCATCAAGTTAGAGGATAAATTTCTCTTTACATTGCTATTATAGACTAAAGAGCAAGTGGTAGTTCTTGATTTCTATTAACACCTTATTTATTTCCATCATTCTGTTCCTTGCAGTTTATTCCCTATGAAACATCAACAAATGCTTCTAGAATGGATGTCACCAAATGCAATTATTACATGTTTTTTTATTAACTTCTTTGTAATATGTTCCTTTTTTCTTTGTTTCTTCAGTTTGAGTGAGTTTTACAACTTAGTGTATTTTTTCTCAAATAATGCGCCAACTCATAATGCAGGCATAGCACAGTTACGAAAGCAATGCATGGGATGGTTGTGTGGTCGGTCCCCCCAAAAGTATAATGCGCATGTTATTTGCTTAAAATATGGTACTGTCTACATGACTCTGTATTTACCTTCTCGGAGCCTCAGCCTTTTCATTTGTAAAGATCTCCTAAGATTTTTGAGAGGAGAACATGGGTTAATCTATATGTAAAGTGCCCACATGGTAAATGGAACATTTTAAGTTCTCCGTAAATGTGACTTCCCTTTCCTCCCCAGCATGGACTCCACTGGTGAAACTCATGGGTTTTAAAGGCAGAGGATATTCTATTTCACCTTATGAACATAGACAGGAAGAAAGAATAGAAGACTTGAAAAGAATAAGAAAGTTGTACCTAAAAATGTTTGAAGAGTTGACTAAGTGCTATTTTTTAAATGTTAGTGATATTCACTAGTGAACTTGCCAAGTGAAGTCTATTGAAAATTGTTTAAGTTTAGAGAAGGGAACCAATTTGTGGTTTAAAAGGAAGAAGGAGACAGCTTCTAAGGCAGTGCACTGGCTAAACACTCGTCTCTGAACAGAGAATTGATTAGCACAGACGATCCAAATCGGAGTTAAAAACGAAACATGACAGCAAAGGAGGACTTTGATGGCAGAACAAAGACACAGGTGAGATGAAGTTGACTGGCTGACTTGAGATTCAGGTGCATATAAGAGATGTAAGATTAGTGAAGATAACGTGTGTTTGGTAGTATTGAGGTGTGATTTAGAGAAATTTAAAAAGAAGCTTAGATAGAATTTAAATACTTTTTTATTCATCTTGAAAAATCTAAAATGAAGTAAACAAGTGACTATAGATAATTTTTAGGGGTGATATTGACTAAGTATGATAGATCACTTGGTTTTGAAAGGGGTTCTTAATGGCTTTTAGTTTAGAATTCTACATAGTAGAGAAACAGCTACTAAATTATAGCTGTTCTCTTGTTGGTATTATTACCTTTGTTAGAACAGAATTATTAAACAAGCCTCTTAAACACAATTTAAAAGTAGCAGTAGTATAAGCAAGTAAATAATGAGTAAAGGCTTCCTACGCTGTCCTAGGAAACCCTGGTGGCATAGTGGTTAAGTGCTACAGCTGCTAACCAAAACGTCAGCAGTTCAAATCTACCAGGTGCTCCTTGGAAACTCTGTGGGCACTTCTACTCTGTCTTATTGGGTCACTATGAGTCAGAATCGACTTGATGGCAATGGATTTTATGCTGTCCTACATCAGAAACAGGAAAAGTAAATTGGAACAGATGTTTTAAGAGCAGAAAGGAACTTTAGGCATCATAGAATGTAGCTTTTTAAATTCTCAGATAGGAAAATGAAAGAACAGAGGAAAAAATGCATGTCAAGAATGTGAAGCAGAGATTCTGTTTCTTTTTCCCTTCCCTTATTTTCCTCTCTTGTTCCTTTTTACCTGTCTCTCTTCCTCCTCCCCCTTCCCTGCCCTTTAACCTGTTGCCATCCAGTTGATTCTGACTCATAGTGACCCTGTAGGACAAACTAGAACTGCCCCATAGAGCTTCCAAGAAACATCTAGTGGATTTGAACTGCCAACCTTTTGGTTAGCAGCTGTAGCTCTTAAGCACTACACCACAAATAGTTATTAAATGCCTACTTTGCGTTATATGCTGTGGATACAAGGGGGCACAAACTTTACATGGTTCTTTCCTTCTTAGTATTTACCATTTGGTAGTTAATAAACATGGGGACATGAGTGGTTCAGCGGTAGAATTCTTGCCTCCTATGCAGGAGACCTGGGTTCAATTCCTGGCAGTGTACCTACCTCCTGTGCAGCCACCACCTGTTGTCAGTGTCGACTTGCATGTTGCTACGATGCTGAACAGGGTTCAGTAGAGCTTCCAGATTAGGAAGCAAGACCGTAAAAAAAATCTGCCAATGAAAACCCTATGGATCACAATGATCCGATCTACAACTGATCAGGGGGATGGTGCAGGACTGTGCAGGGTCTCATTCTTTTGTGTTTGGGGTCACTACTAGACAGGGATTGACTCCACAGCAGGTAACCATAACATGTTAATAAATATGGTTGATGATATTTGCAACATATGTGGCATACTAAGTGTCAAACACGTGTCAGGCCATGACGGCCTGTTTCACACCTGCAGCTGGGATGTCACTGCTTCTGCCAGGGTGAGGTGTGACTGTTTGTAGTTCTCAGCAGCCCCCATGCCCAGCGTCTAACTCGGCCGTGTTCCCCCAGGTTCCAGTGGCATGTGCTGGCAGAGTGCTGGGTGCAGACTTTTGCCCAAACCTGGAGGAGCCAGAGCAGAGGCTGGAAGTCCAGGTTGGAGTCTTACTGTTTTATAAGGTGGGGGTGATGTGACAGCATCAGTATGTTCTGAAGGCCATAAAAGTTTTTCATCGCCATTAGAAGGACAGCCATCACTGAGACAGGGGTAAAAGAGGGACTGATAATGTAGCCTATGTCTAGTGCAAGGTCCATTTCATCAGGATAAGTGGTCTGTAAATTGTTCCTTTGTTCATTCAGTAAATCGCATATACTATAGTGGATGGAGTCCTGGTGGCGCAGTGGTTTAAAAACTATGGCTGCTTAACAAAATGTCTGCAGTTCAAATCCACTAGCCTCCTCTTGGTATGAGGCAGTTCTACTCTGTCCTATACGGTCCCTGTGAGTTGGAATTAACTCAGTGACAATGGTTTTTTTTTTTTTCCCTTCACAGTGGATAAGAACAGGTCTCAGAAGGTTGGCTGCATAGATTTACAAAAGTGGGTGTGAAACCTTTGGCACTTCACTGAACCGACCTAACTGAACCTCAGAAGTCTCTGGGTGGTGCAAACTGTTTGTGCTCGACTACTAACAAAGGCTGGCAGTTCGAACCCACCCAGAGATGCCCAGGAAGAAAGTCCTAGTGGGCTGCTTCTGAAAGGCCACAGCCTTAAAAACACCACGAAGCACAGTTTTACTCAACAACACGTGAGGTTGCCATGGGCTGGCAATGACTTGACGGTAACTGGTTCTGTTCGGTAACTGAACCTCAGTTTCCTCATTTATAAGATAGATTCCCCACATAGGGTGATTATGAGGATTAAATAATATGATGCATGTCCAGCAGTTAGCACAGGACCTGGCATGTAGCAAGCTTTCACTAAATGTTCGCTCATCTTTTTTTTATATCATTATTATCATGTTCAAAGCGCTGTGTTTCCTGGGTTATGTAATGCTTCCTGCATTATGGTTTCCCACATCAGGAGAGCAGCAGTTCTTGAGCTGGGTATTTTAAAAGAAAAGTAGGATTTAATGATAAATGTCTTTTTTCTTCATAGGTTGAGTAGATATGTCCAATAGTATAATATAAGTTTATTAACTAAATATGTTTTTCAGTGAAAGGGTTTGCTTTGAATTCCATTTGTTTTGTGTGTTTCTGAGGTATTAGAAATTGTTTGGTGTATTGCAAATTAAAAATATAAATATGACACCTTGGCCAAAGACATGCCTCCACTTCTATGTATTTTTAATATTTAAGGAATATGTAGCCATTGATGCCAATAGCTGAAGTTTCTATACGGATGAGATCCTCTAGAATGAACAAATTTATGTTTTTTTTTTTTTTTTGTAATAACTGCCATTGGGCATCGTTTCCTAAATTTTCATGGGATGAACACTGTAGTGCTCAGTTTTAAAACATTTTTACTGATTTAGAAACCCCACATGAGAAGAGAAAACAGTTTTAAAAATTGACTTCTTCACAGTGGGGAATAGTGTGGAAGTGGTGCTAGGAGGAGGTTTCAGGTTTTAATGGAACTTGAAGGGAAGACCATCTCCTGCACACCTGCTCTTGGCCTCGGGAAGACCATCTGAGCTCTGCTGTGCCACAAGCTGGTACCGTCTGGGTGGTGTATGGCTGTGATACAACAGAAGAGCAGGTGTGACACATATGAGACATGCTCGTGTATTTCCCAGGTTTAGAAAGCCAACAGCTTGTGCGTGACACTTAAATGCAGAGTGATGGAAGACTTGTCGTGGAGAGTACTGTGATCCTTGACCTCTTTGGGTGGGGCGAGTGATGTTCTTCAAACACATCACCTGGAATGGTCTGTCATGGGTGATTGTGCTGGATGCTCTGTTTTTGAACCTGGAGTTATGGTACAGAGAGAAACGGCTTTTGCAGATCTGAGCGTGTGGAATAAAACTGAAAAAGACCCATGGAGCACATTACTTTGATAAACCAAGGGAGAACGTATGTATTTACCAAGTTCAGGTGAAACCCTGGTGTATAGGTAGTTAGACAAATTGTGGAGCTGATAGTTAAGCATGGGCCTTGCAATGAAGACCAAGTTCTTAGAGTAACGAAAGCGATCTCATTTTTGTTAAGATTCCTCATTTTGTAACACCATTTTGGCGGACTGAATGGAAAGGCTGAATCTGTTAAAAGATGGTCGATTATGGTGACTTGGTGAATTGACTTGAGACCCACTTGAACCATTTCCTCCTCTTCTCCTTTTTGCACCCCTTCCTTCTTAAATCTGGTTTCTATGAATTTAGAAATAATCTGGTAAATATCCATATTATTTGAAATTCAGCACATTACATGTTCATTAGCTAACATCTTCAGGAATAGTGTTTAGTTTGGGCTGCCTTCGTTCTTGCCGTGGCCTATATCTTGGTCCTTTTTTTTACCCCCTAAGAAATGAGCCATTTCTTATTTTTAAGTCCAACTGTACACCCTAAAACTCACTGTAGGATTTGCCAGAGCCATGTTCTTTTCCTGCTTGGAGCTCAGGCTTTCCTCCAGGGCAGGCATTATAAACCACTAGAGGATTTGCTGTTTGGCCTTTTGATTCTGAGAATCGCCCCTTGTACACTTCGACTTAGGCGCAACAGTTTGTTTATATCATTTCTTGAAAAGACTATTCCTTTAGACACATAGCTGCCATATCTGGTTTACTTTTATATTTTCACTAACATGAGTTCGCATGAGCGGTGGAGGCCTTTCCTATTCTTACTTCCTTCCTTTTAACGATTCACCTTTTATCCCTAAAATTTGAGATTTCTTAGCAACCTTATCATTTAGTAATTCCAACTTCCCTGACATCCTTCTATGAATATATCTTTGGTTTTGAATGACTGTCATCTGTGAACTGTGCCTGCCTTCACTTTTGCATAGGCATGTGTTGTTTTTGTGGTAATCTGCTTGATTTAGAAAAATAGTTGGAAATCAAGGGTTTGATTCACTTCCTGTTTATTTTCCTCAGTGGATTTTGAAGTAGATATGAAACTGTTCTTTCTTCAGCTTTGGTGGTTTACTGATGTGTGTTGTTGTTGTTAGGTGCCCTAAAGTTGGTTTCGACTCCTAGTGACCCCATGTGACAGAATAGAACTGGCCCATAGGGTGTTCTTGGCTATAATCTTTACTGAAGCAGATTGTAGGTCTTTGTCCCACAGAGCCTCTTGACGGATTCGAACTGTCAACCTTTCCATTAATAGCTGAGTGTATACCTTCTGTGCCACAAGGACTCATTAACTGACATATAGTATCAAAAAATTGTGCTCTTATACAATCATTTTATAGGAAATGATTGTTTCAGTTTAAACCCCCTTTAGTTGCTTTAAACTTATTTTTAGTCAGTCAAAAGTTACTTAATCTAGCTGTGCTTCATCACATATTGTCACAGTTAGCTTAGCACAGTTCCTTTCTTGGTTGAGAATTGAAGATGTGGGGTTTGACTTTTTTTTCACGCCACTGAAGGGCTTAGAAAATTAAATAAAGGATCAATATTTTAGTACCTGATTAGACACAATTTACTCTGATGTTTCATAAACCACAGACTCCTTTCTTCTATGAATGCGTGAAGGATCACTTTTTTTTTTTCCAAACATACGGGGGTGCAAGTGTAAATTTCCATAAAATTTAAATGAGGTGCTTCCTGTAATTAATGAACAATTGTGGCTGCTCTCTGGTCTGCGTTGTCATTAACCGTGATCAGGCTTGTTTAGTGATGACACTGTTTCTGTAATAATTTGACAAGCTACTGTGAATTTGCCAGGTTATTAAACCACCTGCAGCATTCACTTACGGAACACAGGCACGAGCTCTGTGGCGGTTGCTAGTCAAATGCAGCATAAAAAAGAGCCAAAAGTTGCCCATTTAAGGTTATCTATTTTTTTTATCACTGTAAACAATTTTTATTTTTTTTCTATCACTGTAAACAGGTTGACACTTCTGTGATTTTGAGGCAGTTAATTCATTTTGTATGGGGTGTCTAGAAAATTTTTATTCTACGATAAAGTTACTGGTGCAGAGCTGGTCATTTTTGTGACCTCATATTGATGCTAGAAAACTCCCTATATTGTTATCACCAGTATGGATTAAACAGAACCTGACACTCCCCTTCCCAACTTATTAAATAGGCATAATTGTTTTAAAAAATAGCAGTGTCCTTCCAAAATTCATTCACAACATCCCCCAAATATAAGTTCACTCTTTCTCTTTGTTTGTTTTTTAAAAAAACAGTAGATGACCTTGTGGTAAACACAGCTGCGTTGCAGGTAGAGGGATCTTAAGTGGACGGGTAGCCTTATATCCATCGTCACTAGTGTGGTCTCCCACCCACCCCACCCCCCCCCCCCGCCTTTCAGGTTAAGAACTGTTCAAAACGTTACTGTCTAGTTACTGTGGTGTCTTTCATTCAGATTCTGTTTATTGACTAAACCACAAGGATTCCTGCCCAAAGTACTAGGCGGTCTATGCTTGACTGATTTTGATTTTCTAACATCAGCCATGGGGTTTATTTGAAAAATGTACATACACTGCAGCTTTAACAAGTCAAGTGACTGCATGTTTTTGACCATAGAGTAGAGTATATCTGAAGATCATTAAATATAGGGGGGAAAGGGTGGGTGGAGAATAAATGTAGTAGTCATTGTACCATTGCAGTGTGTATATGTGTGTGCTTGTGTGTGTGTGTGTGACACATGGTTTTTGTCTTTTCATCTTCTCCAAGAGCCAGAAAGTTTCCTGCCGTTCTCTTTCCAGCTATTGACAAATCATTGCCAGATGTGAGATCTTTGCAGTGCTCTTTCCCTCAGCAAACCTGCAGCGATGGGATATTTGATTCTCCCTTGCCCATTTCATCTCCTTTCCACATCTGCCAGGGACACACAAGCAATACATCCCTACATGAGAGTTTAAAGTTTATTCAGCTCCTTTTCCCCCTCCAATAAAGTGTTTGGAGACAACAGAATGAGGTCCATATGACTCTTTCCCAACTCCGCTGTATGAAATTAGTTATTTATTTTACTTATCTACCTCTCAGTAATTGAGCTAGTTCATTTTAGTTTTGTGCATGGAAAATTCGACGTAACTCTGGGAGTGCTAAGAGTCTCCTATTGTTGTCTGCTTGCTGCAAGTATGCTACCATCTCAGCTTCCCGGCGATGGTCCCAATTCTGATAAAAACTAGACTGGCGATTTCATAGGGTTTTAGGCTACAGTAATTTGAATAAACCTTTGTCAAAATATTAATTGTGGTGTGTCTGGTAAAATTTGGTAGTCATTTAAGATTAACAAAGCCATCAATGGTGGGTGGTTAGGGGTGGGATTTAACTCCTTTGGTTGATGACCTTACACTGAGGTTGTACCCATTGTCAAGACAATATGGATATGGTCCTAGTTTTAATCCCAAGTAGTTTATAAAAGAGAAAGTACTCTGAGTTTTGGAGACATCTGAAATCAGCCTTTGTGGGCCACACACATAATCAGCAACATGCACAGAAGCCTTTAGCATCTGCTTGGAATCTGTATTGATACTGATTTTTTTTTTCTCATCTTAGTTTAAAAGTATTTTCCAAAGTGCCCTTATAGCTCATGTTCATGCTATAGGGTGGGCTGACACAGGTGGCCTTTCTGTTTTCCTGTTATACTTTTTGGCAAACCAAAAGGCCCCTTATTCCCTGAATAAGATCAACTTTTTTTTTTTTTAAGACATTTAAAAAATAATCCATAAAATGTCTGCCACATGTTCTCTAGTTGATGTAAATGTTTTCCAAATTAGAGCATTGGATTCTTACTGTGGAAATGCAAGTGTGTTTACAATTTCTGGTACCCTCTTAGCTACCTGTGATTATGTGACTTTATATTTTTCTTGTGAAAATTCAAATGATGAATATAGTTTTTATTTTTGAATTCTGCCTAAAGGAAAAATATTTTCTTTGTTATTAATGGAGGAGATAAACCAGGCATAGCTGAGTCAAAATCGGTTGTCTTTTTTTTTTTTTCTTCAATATGTTCTTTAAAAAAAAAAAATAACAATAACAATAAAAACCTATCAAGAACGAAGACTAAAAACCAACAGCCCCTGTAAAAAATAAATTCTAATAAACCGAAGGTAAAAGGAGAAAACCATTTACCATAAGTTGCCAAAATATTGTCTTTCTATTGGAAGTTTTTATTAAGTAGGATTGAGGATAATCACAATTGAACATGTAGACAGAGATTTCAGACTGTTCACTCTCAAATGCAAGATGATGGTCATGGTAACGATGATGATAAGATTAAAGAACATCCCCCAAAACAAAACTACCAGAACTGGGAAAAGGTTCGCTGTGGAAAAGTTTATATTATTATTGTTCTCTGATATTCGCCAAGGACTGAAGCCATGCTGGGCACTTCAGTGGATGGCAGTGGTTGGGAAGGTGAAGGCCAAGAGCTCTTTCATCAGACAACAAGGCTCAGAACTCCTGTGGCAGGAGCCAAGTTTCTCCGAGTTTAGATCACTTCACGTAATTTGCCCTTGCTAATGCATTTGCTGGTTTCCCATGCCTTCCTGCTTTTTCCTCACCCTCGTTACTCTGGGAGGCAGAGAGGTGCTAAGCAATGGCGGTGTCATCCGGCCCACGCACCTAGGGAACGTCCTTCAGAGGACGACTTGTCACCAGCCGTCAAAGAAGAGAGTGGCTTTGTGGTCTCTGAACATCTGGCAGACTGCACAGGAAGCTGAGGGGGTGTCATTAATTGTGATGAAATAATTTAAACCATCAGGAATAAATGAGGCTGTTAAGCTAAGTTCAGGTTCCATTTGCCATGCACATGTGTCTAGCAGCCTGTGTGCAGTAAAAAAAAAAAAAAAAAATGAATTACATTAGCTCATGAATAGAAGTGAAACAGATACTGTAAATGAAACAAGTTGCTGTGTAGTGATGACATGGTGTTGAACCACTTCACAAGAGTAGTTACAGTTTGTAGGATCGATATATTGAAAATGGTATATTATTTAATGCAATTTTATATAAAATAGTTCTCACTGGTGTTAAGAATATGATAAGGACTAGTGGCTTCTCTGGTTTATTGGTGCAGAGAGAAGATCAGTAGGTAGATGGCTGAGAAAAATCAATCCCCAGGTAAGGGGATGAGGTTCTTAGTCTGTTAAGTCAGGCTGAGTATCCAGTTTACCTTTTTTAGGGCCTGGCTGTGAATACAATTTAAGGTGCCATTGCCCTGCCAACAAGACTGCAGATGGAGGATAATTTCTCTCTGGCGAACTTCTGTGGGTGCCTTTTTGAGAGCTTTTGATGCTTTGGGCACATTTACATTGTTCTCTTGATATTATAAACAGCTAGTTTTGTGTATCTGTAATTCCCTTTAGGAGACCAAATCCCTCAAGCAAATGAACGTATTGTTAAGATTTTGCACCATTGGTGAAGACTGATTTCAAATGTAATTTTCAGGCACTATTTTTATGGAAAGAGGCAGCCCTGATTTCTTCACAAAGGAAAGACTGTCAGGTTTGGAATGTTGTAGTAACTCTGAGGTTTTGTGCGTTAAACTGAGCAACAGTGTGTAGGTTCCAAAGTACATTTCTAAAATAAAAGCCATTCCTTTACCCATAGGTGAAGTTTTCAAACTTGTACTTTCATTTAAAAATAAAAATGGAGATTTGGAAAATAAAATCTGAGTATTTTATTTATTACAGAATTTTTTTTTTCTTTTTTGAAACCATTGGAGAGATAAACCCTTTTTATCAGAAAACAGACCTACTGGCAAGTCTTCAAAGCTCAAACAAGCCTTGGAAAAGCGCCATTTTACTAAAACTTTTTGTCTGTGTTTGCCCCTCAGTGCTCTTTTTGCCTCATTACTTCCCCCTCATATTCTTCCCGTTTTTCTTCTTTTATTTTCTGTTGTCCTTTCCATTTTACTTATTTTTAATTTTCATCCTTTTATGTCCTTTATAGCCTATTTTTCATCCTCCTTAGCTGTTTATAACATAGAAATGAACCACAGTTCTTAGTTTTACTGCTACTAGTTAAACGGTTAATATCCAGAATCACTGCCATTGTAAAATTAAAGTTGCGTTTTTACATAGAGCTGCTTAACCATTGGTAAATTTTTTTAAAGAACGTAATTGAACCTTGATTAGGGTTTTTTGTTTTTAAGTTGAATGCAGAATGCTCCTGATGTTACTGGTGAAAGTCAGCCAGGAATTTATGGCTCTAAATTACCATCCCCCTTCTTACTCCCCTTTAGGAAGGAAGATTGAAGCACTTCAGTTTCCTAACTTGAGTTTTGTTTACACTGAAGTCTTACAGAGCAACCAGTTGTCAGAATGTTGCTTCTGTTTTTATCTTATGGATTTTGTTTTAATTGATGAAATAGAATAATATAGGTTCTTAAAATCTGTAACTCTTGGCATTGTTGGAAGGATTGAAGGAGGTCATGAGTGCGTATAAAACAATGCCTAAATGCCTAGCACATAGCAAATAGTTACTGAGTGCAGTTTTGTTAATGTTAGTTCTTTTTACTAACTTCTAGTGGATGGCAATGGTTTTTTTTTTTTTTTAAGCAGATAAAAGTTAAGATGAACTTTTTTTCCTCAAAATTTCACATAATGTTATTCATCTTAAAACAGTTTATACTTTTGTTCTCCCCAATAATAAGAAACCCAAGGTGAACGTTAAAATTTTAAAACAAGATAACTGTGTTTTTCTTTCTTTACTTGGAAGAAATCATTGTATTCTGTAGGGCATTCGTTTCTCAAAACAAATAGGAAAATGATAGTACATTCAGCAATTACTTCAAGTGTTTTTTTTGAAATGTGTTAGTAAATACTTACAGATGGAGGAAAAAAAAATTCATGAACTTTAGTTTTGTGTTTTTCCTTTATTTGCTTTGGTGGGGTATGAACTGGATGCCCCAACATGTTTTCAGGACCTTCCTTATTCATCAACTCCTGCTGTTTGGTTACTCTCTGCCTGAGTAGCATAAAATTTGGGGATTCTTGTATCTTGAGTTCTATACTTCACGTACATAATGAATTAAATAAATTTTGGTTGAATGTCCTGAGAACTTAACAACAACCTGCATTCTTTCTCTTATACCACTGTTCTGTGAGAGAATGTTGTCTAGATTTTAGACAACCAAGGAAACAAAAGTTGTTCATGATGGGTACTGCTAGTACTAATAGAAGAAATATTGACTAAGTACTTATCTTCACTTTATGTAAGTTTCTAAGCCATAGCCATAGCACTTTCATAGAAGAACGAAGAAAAGCGAGGAAAATATAAATATTTTAATTCTTGGTTTGAATAGAGGAAATTATGTCTTTGTGTGGGGGGGTGTGCATGTGCATGGATTTTGTATATATACATACTGTTTCTCATTACATACATAACTACATTTTATATGTTTATAAGAATAGCAAAACTATATTGTTTAAATATTTTCTTGGAGATAGTCATAATAAATTATACTGGGAACACATAGTCTTCCCCTTCCCCACAAAAGAAAGAAAAATCTTTTATTTGGGTAGGTAATGGAATCTTACTTGTGTGTGTTAGGTCCTTTAGGACTTGGGAATTTTTTCATATAGTTTCAAAATTTAAACCTGAGAATTGTCTGAAGTTATATAACCGAGTGTCTTCATTTTACAGATTTAAGAAATGAGGCCCAGAAATTTTAAGTGACTTACCCAGAATTACATAGCTAGTAAAATCTTTTCTATTTCTGATGTATTAGAACCTTTATGATACTGTTTGCTGGCTTTTATTCCTTCAGAGTTCAATATGTATTATATAGCAGTGTTCTACATTTTTTCTTGCCACAGAAAATTATTTTACTTGGTGTGTGTCTTATTTAGCCTGGTCTGACTTAATGTTATAGAGATATTAAGGAGACCACATTCTTAGGACACAGAGTCTTAGCAGGCTTCCCAGTGGAAACAACTGATCCTTCTACTTAGTGTGGGAAATGTGCTAATTTAATGCTAAGAAGCGTAATATTTGGGCCTGCCATTCTTCCCACTTTCCTAATGCTACTTAATATAATATTTAAGTGTTCAGAAGTTAACTCTTGAACATTAAGAAGTGGAAATAGTTACATCTTAATAATCCCTGTTTCAAAACAAAAGTGTCATTACACACATCCAAAGAAGAGAATTGCCCAAGAATATTAAAAGTGTCACTCTTTAATGTTCAGTAAATGCCAGTTGAGTTTCATGGAGCACAGAAACAGACCATGTCCCCCTTGAAGTCATTGTTATTATAAAAACCATCTTTAAGTGCCTTTTTGGGTATCATACAGCATTTGCATCCTATAAAAATTGAGTTGAACAGATAGGGTCTTTGCTCTCTAGGAGTTTATAATCTAAAACAGATAATTTAGCTAACATCTGTTATTGTATTAAGGCTCTACAAGTAAACATTGATCAAATACATAAATAAAAGTTTTGTATCAAAGACAAGTAAAATCCTTTTTTGCTTGCTTGATTAAGTAAGTAAACAGACATCCACATCCCAATACTGAATCTATCCATGGAAGTTGTAAAATGACTAAACTAGAATAATCCTGACACCAGGACACCCCTTTAGGTTATTTTTAAAGGCTTTTTAAGAGAGGTCTGAATTTACTGTGATGTCACTGATAGCTTATTGTAAGTGGGTCTGGATTCAGAGATGCTGTTTATATCTTTTTGGTTGAGGAATTGGGAAGAGTTGAATTTTCATGTTTGGAATTTTTCCTTTTCTAACTCTTGCCTTGCTGTTGTAAACCAACATCTGGAGTGCATTTAAAAAATTTTACCAAAGCCCCAGTGATAGTGGAAATTACACATATTTTTAATAAACACATTTTCCCGTAAGTCACTAGAAACTGCATTAAGACAAATATAGGGCTTTAAGATCACTGCCATAATAAGATGAACATATTATATGGGAAAGGTTTTGGGTGGAATATTTGTAAGAAAAGTTAGGCGTACATCTTTGGAATGAAGAGGTGTGGTTGGAGCACTGGTGGCACAGTGTTAAGAGCTCGGCTGCTAACCAAAAAGTCAGCAGTTCGAATCCACTAGCCGCTCCTTGGGAATCCTATGGGGCAGTTCTGTTCTGTCCTATAGGGTTACTATGAGTTGGAATGGACTCAAGGGCATTGCATTTGGTTTTCGGTTGTAAGTTGGCTAAAGCTGTACCTCTGAAAATTTAAACACATAAATGTTGGCAGGGGGAGATAGTTACCGAGTTTGATAAAATATTTTCTTTCTGCATGCTTCAACTTTAATGCAAGGTATTTCAACAGTCATTTAATTTCTGAAGTGTGAGGGAACTAAAACAGCAACATTGGGAAGACTAAACATGAACCCGTCTCAAAGTTCAAGGCATTAAAAAAATGGCCATCCCACCCCAGTGTAGGTGTCTGTCTGTGTAAATTAAAGCATGTGGATGCATAAATTAATTAGAAGAACAGTCACTGATATAAATCAAAGTTATTTGGTACACTGATGAAATGAGCATTGTTTATAAGATTATCTTGTTATTTAATCTCTTCTATGTAAACCTGGCTGGTTAATATTATGAAGTAATAATACAATTAATGTGATGATGGTATAGTTTATGTTGATACAGGCCTGATCCTGCACGCCTTTCTTGACCGAGATTTGTGTGTATAGAAGACCATAAGAACTGGAAATTTTAATTAGCAAGAATGTTTTCCCCCCAGTTTTTTTTTTTGTTGTTGTTGTTTTTCTTTTGTCTCAGAGTGTTCCCTGGGATTTTTATTCTTTTTGAACCACTGATCTGCTGACCACAGAAGAACACACTGCCTTCAGATATTATTTCCTCAAAACTGTGCAAAGTTCATTATGAGAGCTACCTGCTGTCTTCCAGCTATACTCTGCAGTGCTACTGGGCCTCAAATAAAAAGAAAATTTTACTTATAAATAAAGCCATTAGGAATTTCTTGAATCAACAAAGTTTTTTTTTTCGTTTGATGTCCAAATGGGCTTTGTTTGTAACTGTTAGTCCTTTAAGTCCATGTCTAACACATGCAAGAAACATTTGTTACCTTTTGTATGAAATGTAAAACACTTCTATCAGCTGGAAGCAGAAAACACAAACACTTAAAAGCAAAATAGAGCTCCCAGTGCAGAAGATAATTGTTAGTGTTGTTGGGTGACACGTAGTCGGTTCCAACTCATAGTGACTCCATGCACAACAGAACGAAACACTGTCCTGTCCTGTGCCATCCTTGAAATTGTTGCTGTGCTTGAGATCATTGTTGCAGCCAGAGTGTCAGTCCATCTCATTGAGAGTCTGCCTCTTTTTCTCTGATGCACTGCTTTACCAAGCATGGTGTCCTCCTCCAAGAGACTGGTCCCTCCTGATAACACGTCCAAAGAAAGTTGGACTTGAGATAAAGTCTTGCCAGCCTTGCTCCTAAGAAGCATTCTGGCTGTACTTTTTCCAAGACAGATTTGTTCCTTCTTTTAGCAGTCCATGGTAGAGTCAATATTCTTTGCCGACACCATAATTCAGATGTGTCAATTCTTCTTTGGTGTTCCTTATTCACTATTCAGCTTTTTCACACTTTTTTTTTTTTTTTTTTTTAGTGTGAGTGGTTTTTAAGGCTATTGAAAATACCATGGTTTCAGTCAGCAGCACCTTAGTCGTCAGAGTAACGTCTTTGCTTTTTAACAACTTAAAGAGATCTCTTGTAGTAGAATTGCCCAATGTAATACACCATTTGATTTCTTGAGTACTACTGGGTTTTACTTCCATGGATGTTGTTTGTGGATCCAAGTAAAATGAAATCTTAGACAACTTTAATAATTTCTCCATTTATCAGGATGCTGCTTTTTGGTCCAGGTGGGAGGATTTTTTGTTTTCTTTATATTGAGGTATAATCTATACTAATGGCTGTAGTCTTTCATCTTCACCAGCAAGTGGTAAAGTCCTCTTCACTTTCAACAAGCAAGATTGTATAATCTGCATACTGAAGGTTGTTAATGAGCATTTCTCCAATCCTGATGCTGCATTCCCCTTCATATAGTCCAGTTTCTGGGATTATTTTCTTAGCCTACAGATTGAATAAGAAAATTGAATAGGTACGGTGAAAGAATACAACCCTGACACATACCTTTCCTGATTTTAAACCACTCAGTATCCCCTTTGTTCTGTTGAGACCACTGCCTTTTGATCTATGTACAGGTTTCTCGTGAGCACAATAAAGTGTTCTGGATATTCCATTCTTCAAAATGTTATCCATAATTTGTTCTAATTCACAGAGTGTTAAACATCTTTCTAGTATTCTCTGCTTTCAGAGATCCATTTGACATCAGTAATTATATACCGTGTTAAATGTCTTCTGAATCCATCTTAAATTTCTGGCAGTTCCCTGTTGATTTACTGTTGCAACCACTTTTGAATGATCTTCAGCAAAATTTTACTTGCATGTGATACTAATGATATTTGATGATTTTGCATTTGGTTGGATCACCTTTCTTTAGAATAGGCATAAATATGGATCTCTTTAAGTTACTTGGCCAAGTAGCCATCTTCCAAATTTCTTGGCACAGATAAGTTGAGTACTTCAGTGGTGCATCCGTTTGTTGAAACATTTCAATTGGTATTCCGTCAATTCCTGGGCCCTTGCTTTTTGCCTATGCCTTCAGTCCAGTTTGGACTTTGTCCTTCAGTACTGTTAGTTCTTACTGTCTGCTATCTCCTGAAATGGTTGTATAATGACTAATTCTTTTTGGTATAGTGACTGTGTATTCCTTCTATCTTCTTTTGATGCTTATAACTTCATTCAGTATTTTGCCTGTAGAATCCTTCAGTGTTGCCACTTAGGGCTTGAATTTTTTCTTCAGTTCTTTCAGCTTGAGAAATGCAGAGGGTGTTCTTTCCTTTTGGTTTTCTAACTCCCGGTCTTTTTTCCATTATAATACTTTACTTTGTCTTCTGGAACAGCCCTTTGAAATCTTCTGTCCAGCTCCTGTACTTCATCATTTCTTCCTTTTGTTTTAGCTACTCTAAGTACAAGAGCAAATTTCAGAGTCTCTTCTGACATCCATTTTGGTCTTTTCATTCTTTCTTGTCTTTTTATGACCTTTTTGCTTTCTTCATGTATAATTTCCTTTCTGTCATCCCACAAATCGTCTGGTTTTCGGTCATTAGTGTCCAATGTATCAAATCTATTCTTGAAATGGTCTCTAAATTCGTGGTGGGACATACTCAAGGTTGTTATTATTTGTGTTATTATCTAGTATTTGATTCAGAACTTTTCCTTATTCTGTACTTTAATTTTTGGGGGTACTTCCCCCTTCTTATCCTTCTGACCCAGGAAGTTTGGTTTCTTTTTGTGTCCAAATGAAAACTTTGTTTTTGGGAAATTAAATCAAAGGTGTGCATTTTATTAACCTTGCTCTCATGTTGCATAACTATTCTATGATATTCTCTGTTCTTTAGAAAGAGCTGACACGAGTGCCATAATAATTTAACTAATAAATTGCAGAAAAATTGTCACAAGTAATTCCCTTTGATTTTACTTTTATGAATGGAGCCTGGTGGTTGGAATTTATTAAACTCATTGACAGAATGGATTTTGAATATCTCAATTTTTGGCTTTTGATAGGGCAGTTATGAATGTAACATAATAAAATTCTTAAATGTAATTCATTTTGTCATGACTAATTTAGGATTCTTTGTTTCTTTTTTGTTTATTGTCTAAATTGATGTTAAACATTTCTAATTTGACAAATCAGAAATTTGATTGTATTAAAAATTTTTGTTTCACCTTCATGGGAGTGCCACAGATCTCCTTTTTTGGATAGTGATTGTTTATGATGCCATAACAACATCCCTGGCTGTTAGCAGAGTATGTATTTTTTTGTGTGTGGTTTTGTGAATCAGTAACCACTAAAAGATTTCAGACCAGTCATCCATGAATGATTTCCTCAGAGTTTGCTTAATGAGAGAAACTGTGGCGTAAGACAACCTCACAGTGCGTGTGAGGATGCATTTTTGCAGTTACACTTGGCTCTGTTCTGTATTAATGCAACTCCGATTTGCAGTCATTGTTGAAGTATGCTGATATAATGGATAGAGTTGGATCTGTTTCCTGAAAGTTTTTCAGAACAGTACTTGTCAAACGAGTATTGAAATTAGGGGATCTGATGAGTGGAGCCCAGACATATGGTGGAATAGGACCTCTTCTGAGTTGAAGAGGTGACTAACAGTGGACTGACTTCCTCTCCTTGACTTGCTGACCAGAGCCGGCTTCTAAGATCTGTTAGGAAGCAGGTTTCAAAGAAGTGAGAAGACAAAATTCAGATACATGTCCTGCTTCTAGCTGAAAGTGAAGTGTATGACCAGAGAAGATGAGAAACTCTGGGCTATAGTTTGACACTCTATCAAATAGAAGCCCTGCTGGTAAAGGCAGAGTCCGATTTGGGGTCAAGGCCCTCAGGGTTTTTCTGATGATTTTGGCTTCTCCATGGGGTCATTATGGGTTGGAATTGACTCCAGAGCAGTGAGGTTTTTTGTTTTTTGTTTTAATAAGCTGCTTAATCTTCTGGATGTGAAAGACCTAGGTATACTACGCTTTCCTAATCTTTTTTTTATTTCTCATTTGTCACTGTATCATCTCTTTCTTCATTTTGATGCAATCAGGCATTATTTTATCCATACATTTTAGGGCTGTTTTTGAGAGGTGACTTAACCTGGGTCTTCCTGCAAACAGATCCTGAGTCAGAGATTTGCATGAAGGCAGTTTGAGAAGATCCTGAATTAGGAATGAAGCACCGAGAGAATAGAACAGAAGGAGGGAAAACTAATATAGGAGTGAATTAGTGCTGCTGCCCGTGCAGTGGAGCAATACAATGATGCGTGCTCATTCTTACTGAGGCCCGTGATGAATACGTCTTAGAATTCTCTCCCCAGAGAATGAAAGGGGGGAATGTTTACCGGTTGGCTCTCATTCTCCAGTGATCAGTGTGGTCCTGAGATTATTAACTCCCACGCTTTTGGCTTGTATGTGTGTGCATCTTTTTCTGGGCTGTCAGGCAGTGGGAGGCACGAGGGGCAAGCTCAGGTGCTGATTAGCTGTAGATGGAAGGATTTGGTTCACACGGCCGAACAAGAGGCAGAACAGAGAGGATTTGCAGTAGTGCACTGGAGGAGCCCAGTGTAGGCGTGAAGCCATTCCTTTTGGTTTGGTTCTGGAAGCCTAGAAAACTGTGGGGTATTTGCTGTTCTGAGTCCCTCATTTTTTGTGGCGTAATTCTCAGGTGAGCTCAGGTGTGCATTTCCCCCCACTGTGCTCTTGAAAGGATTCTTTTTATTTTCCTCAGTAATTCTTAGCATTGTTTTTGTTAGCTGCTGCTGAGTCTGCCCCTACCTGTGGTGACTCTAGGTACAGTGGGATTGGAGCATTGTGATCCATTGGGTTTTTATTGGCTGATTTTCAGAAGTGGAGTTCCAGGCCTTTCTTCCTAGTGTATCTTACCTGGAAACGCCAGTGAAACCTGTTCAACGTCATAGCAGCTTGCAGGCCATCACTGATGGACAGGTGGTGGCTGCGCTTGAGGTGCATTGTCCAGGAATTGAACCTGGGTCTTGTGTATGAAAGATGAGAATTGTACCACTGGACCCCACTGCCCCCGAATTCTAGCATATTCTTTGGAAAATAGGTCATTCACCATTTGGACCAGAGTGATCTGGAATAGGTAATGTCTTTCCCTATCATGGGTATGAGTCCATTGTTGTATTCACACGGAAGCACAAAACATTGATGGGCATTATCTCAATCATATCCTTGATTTTGGAGTAGGGGAATGTTTGCAACTGTTTAGCTACTCCTAATATTCTTCTTAAAAGCAGTTATTAAGCAGAATTCTGCTATAGGGTTATTTAGCTCTTCTAGATCTTCAATTGTATACCCAAATCTGCTCTGTAATTTTCCAAATGATCCCTTGAACATCAATAGATATAGCTAATGTTCCTGTTAAACCGTGACATCTGATAAATTAGTGAAGATTTACAGAGAAGAGTGTAGTGTAGAACTAAAAAAGAGTCCCCAGTGGGATGAAAACATTATATACATGCCTTCGGTACTTCTTTGACAGGAGAACCTGTTTGGGTGCTTCAGCTCCTCAAAAACTAACTTCCCAACAAAAGCGGCTGAGTTACACAATTATTATGTGTGCTCTTTTTACTGTAGTTATATCTTTTTATTGGGGACATGCTCCAAAAATTATAAGGTTAACTTATAACTTGGATCGTGCAGAGGAGATCAAACAACTTCAAAGTTTTCTACCATCTGCTCTGAGTTAAAGTCTAACACCTTTTGCTTCTTCTAAGTGGATAAAAAAAAAAAAAACAAAAAAAAACTGATCTTAATTTCTTTCTTCGTGCTATCTAATTTCTTTCCTTCTTAGCTGTTTCTATTTTTAAAGAAATACATGCTGCTTTGCAAGGACGATTCTTAAAGGATGGTAGAGAAAAACAGATTCTCTCTCTCTCTCTCTTTTTTTTTTTTTTACAGGTTTGTGGAAAGGGCAACCTCTCACAAATGAAATGCATAACATAGTGCCTGATATACAGTAATTCTCTCAATAAATTATATTTATTAAAAGTACAGGGTACAGACAGGAAAAAAGTAAGAAGGCAGAATCTAATATGAATTTAAAAGCTGTTACAACATTGCCAATCATTTGGGAGTTAAGTGAGACAATTTTCTGATTTGCTCTTTTCCTGCAATTCCTAATAACACTGTTTCAATAAAGAAAGAATTTGGTTTACTCTGCTAGAACTTTGTATAGGTGTGAAGAAGTTGGGTGACCTGAGGATAAGATACTTTAGCACCTTGAGGGCAAAATGCTGCCCTAAGAGTGTGATAGAATATACTGTCTAAAGATAAAGAGTTTCAGATTATAGGAAAATGACTCCCTTAGTGGGCTCTTCAAGAACAGTTTTTCTCTCTTGTGGTTGGTCACTTTCAATGTATGGCAATTGCTTTCCATTATAATCCCAAGCTCCAATCGATATGTACAATATTATGCAACCTATAGTTACATTATGACCAAAATATGTCAAATGTGGTTTCTGAGTGGCTGATTTACAGTAAGCCTTCCTTAGTCCCCAAAGTGCGTATCATGACTAATTTGAACTCCCATAGACTGAGGCATTTTTCTTCACATGGAAATTGTCGGTTGGGGGTGAGGGGTGGGTACTGTAGGGATAGGAGCAGTAAACCACTGTATCAACTTATTCACATACAGATTGATCCATAGTCATCTCCTTTGCATCTACATGGGTTGTTGTGAAATATCAGCTTATTCTGGGAGAGACGTGCCCTGAATTCTAACAATTTAAAATCTGCGAATCTATTAAAACCATATTTGTAGCTCTAAAAAAATTGATATTTACCGGGCAGGTTGCCCAACAAGAGAAAGTCAAAGAGATTATACACTTATCCTAAGTAACAGCAACTATCCTGCCAATTCTTCCTTTGAAAGAATACAGCAGACCCAAATTATACATCTATGTGTAAGGGGAGGCAAGAAAAGAACTCAATATATCAAAATCAAAATATGAATTCCACAATAATGGTTACAATAATGTTTCAAGATGTGATTTCAACATAGTCCTAGTCATTGAACTAATCATAGTTTAGGTGGGTTTAAAATTGTTTAAAGCACGTACTGAGATTGTTAAGTACGTTTACCCCTCCTACTTGAAATCCGAATGTTCACTCATGCACCAGTAGACTCTGAGATCACATGGGGGCAGTGACAGCCACCTCATTGTCTGATGGAGAACGTGAAGCCCAGAGTGTCATAATTACATACTGCGGTCAAAACCTCCTCTTCTGATTTCCCATCTCACAGATCTTTTGTACTGAATTAACATTTTTTCAGTTATTACAGTATGCCCAGGGCCTGATGATGCAAAGCTGTGTAAGATTTGGTGTTCTCAAAGAAGCTTGGCTATTTTCAGTGGGTGGTAAGCTAACTAAAAGGGGATTGTGACCTTCTCAAGGGAGAGATCTTGTCCTGTTCTCATTTAGAGTCTCAGTGCTCACCATCCTGCTTGGCCACCTCATCATTGTTGAATGAATGGAGTCACAGAGAACAGGCCAACCAGGGAAGAATGCACATAAGAGATAAGGTTTCAGCCAAGTTTTTGAATAAATAGTGTTGTTCTGTGGCAAATAGAGTGGAGATAAAGCATGCTCAACTCAAAGAAGCTCTCCTTGAGCAAGAACAAGTTTTGTTCTTCTTTGTATACCCAGTGTTCAACATTGTAGGTACCTGGCACATAGTAGGTACTGGAAAATGTTCACTGTTGCCTTTCTCTGCATAAACTTGAAATGCACCTTTCTTTGTGTCATCATATTGGAAATCTGGTAAATTTTTTGGTTTAAAAAAATTTTTTTGATTATGTGTCTAAATTACATATGCTAGAGAAAATGAAATGTTATTAAAAGAGCGAATCTCTCATTCAACTTAATTATGCCAGTAAGAAGTTGAAAGCGCTCTTGGCTCATAATCCTCACTTTCTGATCATCAAGAATGGACTTTCATTCTTGAGCTGTTGATGGTGACTATTTCAAATGACTACATTTGGCATTAAGTAGACAGTCTCACTGTTGATTTTCACCTAACCACATTGTTGATTATCTTGTCCAGGAACAACACTTGAATTGTTTGCACTTCCTATCTCAGTTGACTACAGCATGGAAGCAACATGAGCCTAGTGGTAGATTTTGTTCTTTTATGGGTGCATTTTAATCTTATAATTTGCAAAGGGAAAAAACCCTTGAATAAATATAGTACTTCAAATGCTGATTAGATGTTTCATAAATGGATGTTATTAGAACAAAAGAGGACAAGGGTAAAGAAGTTAGGTCAGCACATCTCCTTGCCGTTCCTGGAAAAGCAACCAAAGCATGTATCCTAGTGATGGTGGTTTCATTAATGTAATTCGTGTGTGTGTGTGTGTGTAATGCATACTTATTTTCAAATTAGCATTTACCTCTTTAATGACAGTAGAAAACCTACAGTAATCATTGCTGACCAAAAATTTTTCAGAGTAAAGGATGACCCTAACACTGGTTCATAAATATATGAATTTGCGTGTGAATTTTTTCTCATTCAATAGAAGAAAATAAAAAGGAGAAAATGCCCATTATTTTAAAGTGAAATAGATGCCACTTCCTCAAAACATCAGAATTAAAAAAAAAAAAAAAATTTTTTTTAAGGACATACCAAAAATATGTGTGAATCTTGCTTATAATAGATTCATGTAAATTACTTTTTATAGTGCCAG
Organism: Elephas maximus indicus; assembly: GCF_024166365.1. Lineage (NCBI taxonomy): Eukaryota > Metazoa > Chordata > Mammalia > Proboscidea > Elephantidae > Elephas > Elephas maximus. The sequence goes on along the minus strand of NC_064827.1, from coordinate 26,646,134 downwards.
CAGAACAGACAAACTTGCTGTTTGGATACCTCATTTGAACTGAGAAAACGTATCAGATCAGCTGGATGTGTGTTGAAGTGTTTAGCTGCAGGATCACCCAATAGGTCTCAGTAATGAAAGCTGACCTGTGGCTTCTTGAAAGATGTTTTTACTTAATTGCAAAGATAGCTTAGATATTGTTTACTGCATTGTCAGTGGCATTGTAGTACTCAGATAATTGAAGGTATTGGTCAGTAACCTTTGTGTATGTGTGTGTTTTAAGCTGTTGTTTCTTTTTAATGAAGCATATATTAGATACCTTTAAAAGCACCTTCTTGTTTTTTTTGAAGGACTCATGATATTTAGAAAAATAAAATAGGACATCCGTAGAGTTATTGGAGTGAACATTTGCAACTGAGATGCCAGAGATCAAGGGATTGCCAAAATTATCAGAGTGAAGAAAACAGAGAATTGAAGATGAGACCAAAAACATAGATGGAAAACCCCTCTGGCAAAATATAGCTCTGGAGGGAAGTATGTTAGAAGGTAGAACTTCATAGGAAAAGAAAAATATATTTTATGGGAAAATATACCAGAAGCCACATCATCTTCTTCTTATATACTTTACTGAAATAGAAATTCAGATTTTATACAAGAAATAATCCACTTAAATGAATTGTCAATGAAGTAATTGTATTATTAAAATTGCTTTAAAAATACAGATACTCATTGAAATAGCACAAAGAAAAACACTAACAAATTGATAAAATTTTCACATAAAATTTTCCTTCCTTTAATATTTTTAATTCTGTAGGTCCTTAACAGAAGTATAACTGAAACATTAATCATGGTGATATATATCTTTTAAATTAGTTAATGATCATTTCCTAGGTAGAGCTAACCAGTTGAGAAGTAGCTGTTAACAGAATTTTTTTTTTTAGGCATGTTATCCTTTCAATCTCATACCTAATTATGAAGAAAATAAAAGTTGAGAAATACACAGCTGTGACTTTTAAAAAGTAGTTAGAGGACAAGTATAACTGAGTAAAGGTTCGAAGATCTTTTAGTGACTGTGCTTAAGAACGCAATAATGATCATATCTGTGAATGTTGTTAATTCTAGTGTGCCTAGATTTATGCTGTTTGATGGCTCGATTTCAGAAGAAGTAAAATTATGTTCTGATTAAGAAATTGACTGGCAATGTGAACTTTGGTGTCGCCAAATTAGTCTTAGATGCTAGTTAAATATGAAGCATTCATTTGTGCCTGCTAATATTAGACAGTTTAGAAGAGTGAGCTAACAAGGACTGCCCAACACGAGAGGAGTTATATGTCAGGTTTGGGATCATTCCCTATGATTTCTGTGGCAATTTCCACTTTATAAAGAATTCCAGTGCACACATTGCACATTGACATGTTTATAGAAAAAGTTACTGAATTATAATTATTGATCAAACATAAGACTTATCAGGGTATCTGTATTAGCCAGTTCTAGGATGACTTGGGACTCAGCCTAGCTGTTTCTTCTTTGTAAGAGTTCTCTCACCCACCTTCTCCTTTCCTCTGTGTTTCTTGTCTCTTTGTTCACAGAGCTCCCGGGATGTCTCTCTGTCTTCTCTGTTCACACCACACAGTGTTAAACTTTTCTTAATGATGGAGCACTTCCCACTGAGTTCAGCATTTGAGATGAAATGTGTACTGATTTGTCCTTTTATTGTCATGATTTTTACCTTTTCATTAGGAAGTAAGAAGAACAAAAGCCAACTAATTAAAGAAGCAGGACATAAAGCTGAACCTGAGGACAAAATGGAGCGTCCAGTTTTCACAGCACATCTCTAATAGAAATGGCTAGTTAGCTGTTGTTGTTAGATGCCACCAAGTCGATTCCAACTCAGGGTGACCCTATATGACAGAGTATAACTGCCCCATATGGTTTTCAAGGCTGTAATCTTTATGGGAGCAGACCACCAGGTCTTTCTACCAAGGAGCTGCTGGTGGGTTTGAACTGCCCACCTTTCAATTCGCAGGCATGCACTTTAACCATTGCATCACCAGGGCCTTTGCTGGTTATTTGGGGTAACCCGTTTCTTGAAAGGAGAATGACCTTCTGTCCTTTTTTGGACCATACGCTTAGTATAGCTGGATTTTATAGCTAGACTTTAGATAAATTCCTATAGGTTTGAAAGTACATTTACTAAAACAGGAAGTTGCTTATTAAGGCAAAGTTTTATTTGGAAAAACCGTTTTCATAAGTATTCCCTTTTTTTTTTCTTACTAAGTAAGGAAATCCCCCTGTGCATCTGTCAGTTTGTCATACTGAGGGGGCTTGTGTGTTGCTGTGATGCTGGAAGCTATATCACTGGTATTCAGGTATCAGCAGGGTCACCCATGGCAGACAGGTTTCAGCTGAGCTTCCAGACTAAGGCTAGGAGGAAGGGCCTGGCAGTCTACTTCTGAAAAGAATTAGCTAGTGAAAACCTTATGAATAGCAGCGGAACATTGTCTGATATAGTGCCAGAAGATGAGCCCCTCAGGTTGGAAGGAACTCAGAATATGACTGGGAAAAAAAAGCTGCCTCCTCAGAGTAGAGTCAACCTTAATGACGTGGATGGGGTCAAGTTTCAGGACCTTCATTGGCTGATATGGCACGACTCAAAATGAGAAGAAATATCTGCAAACATCCGTTAATAATTGGAGCATGGAATATATGAAGTATGAATCTAGGAAAATTGGAAGTTGTCAAAAATGAAATGGAACACATAAACATTGATATCCTAGGCATTACTGAGCTGCAATGGACTGATATTGATCATTTTGAACCTGACAGTCATGTGGTCTACTATGTCAGGAGTGACAACTTGAAAAAGGAATGCATTCATTGTCAAAAAGAACATTTCAAGATCTATCCTGAAGTACAACACTGTCAGTGATAGGATAATATCCATACACCTACAAGGAAGACAAGTTAATATTATGCACCAACCACTGAGGCCAAAGATGGAGAAATTGAAGATTTTTTACCAACATCTGCAGTCTAAAATTGATTGAACATGCAGTCAGGATGCACTGATAATTACTGGTATTTGGAATTTGAAAGTTGGAAACAAAGACCTAGGATCAGTATTTGGAAAATATGGCCTAAGGTGATAGAAATGATGTTGGAGATCGTATGATTGAATTTTGGAAGATCAACAACTTCTTCATTGCAAATACCTTTTTTCACCAATATAAATGGCGACTATACACATGAACCTCGCCAAATGGAATACACAGGAATCAAATTGATTACATCTGTGGAAAGAGATGATGGAAAAACTCAATGTCATCAGTCAGAACAAAGCCAGGGGCTGACTGTGGATCAGACCACCAACATGCAAGTTCAATTTGAAACTGAAGAAAATTCAAACAAGCCCAGGAGAGCCAGACTATGACCTTAAGTACATCCCACCTGAATTTAGAGACCACGCCGAGAATAGATTTGATCCGTTGAACACTAATGACCAAAGACCAGGTGAGTTGTGGAATGACATCAAGAACATCATACATGCAGAAAGCAAGAGGTCTTTAAAAAGACAGGAGAGAAAGACAAGACCTAACAGGATGTCAGAAGAGACTCTGAAACTTGAACATCGAGTAGTTAAAGCAAAAGGAAATAATGATGAAGTAAAAGAGCAGAACAGAAGATCTCAAAGGGTGGCTGGAGAAGACAAAGCAAAGTGTTATGATGACATGTGCAAAGACCTGGAAATAGAAAACCAAAAGGGAAGAACATGCTCAGCATTTCTCAAGCTGAAGGAACCGAAGAAAAAATTTAAGCCTTGAGTTGCAATACTGAAGGATTCTAAAGGGAAGATCTTAAATGACGCAGGAAGCATCCAAAGAAGATGGAAGGAATACACAGAGTCACTGTACCAAAAAGAATTGATTGACATTCAGCCATTTCAGGAGGTAACATATGATCAGGAACCAATGGTACTGAAGGAAGAAGTCCAAGCTGCGTTGAAGGCGTTGGCGAAAAACAAGGCTCCTGGAATTTACAGAATACCGGTTGAACTGTTCCAACAAATGGATACAGCACTGGAAGTGCTCACTCATCTATGCCAAGAAATTTGGAAGACCTGAACAACCAACTGAAGAGATCCATATTTTGTGCCTATTCCCAAAAGAGGTGATTCCACTGAATGGGGAAATTATCAAACAATATCATTAATATCACATACAGCAAAATTTTACTGAAGACTGTTCAAAAGTGGCTACAGCAGTGTATCAACAGGGAACTGCAAGAAATTCATGCCAGATGTAGAAGAGGATGTGGAACCAGGAATATCATTGCTGATATCAGATGGATCCTGGCTAAAAGCAGAGAATGCCAGAAGGATGTCTACCTGTGTTTTATTGACCATGCTAAGGCATTTGACTGTTTGGATCATAACAAATTATGGATGACATTGTGAAGAATGGGAATTTCAGAGCGTTTAATTGTGCTCATGAGGAACCTGTACATAGATCAAGAGGCGTTGTGCAGACAGAACAAGGGGATACTGAGTGGTTTGAAGTCAGGAAAGATGTGCGTCAGGATTGTATTCTTTCCCCATACTTATTCAATCTGTATGCTAAGCAAATAGTCCAAGAAGCTGGACTGTATGAAGAAGAACAGGGCATTGGGTTTGGAGAAAGACTCACAAACAACCTGCGTTATGCAGATGACACAACCTTGTTTGCTGAAAGTGAAGAGGACTTGAAGCTGTTACTGATAAAGATCAAAGACCATAGCCTTCAGTGTGGATTACACCTAAACATAAAGAAAACAAAAATCCTCACAATTAGACCAATAAGCAACATCATGGTAAATGGAGAGGAGATGGAGGTTGTCAAGGATTTTATTTTACTTGAATCCACAATCAACACCCATGGAAGCAACAGTCAAGAAATCAAAAGACACACTGGCATTAGGCAAATTGGCTGCAAAATACCTCTTTAAAGTGTTGCAAAGCAAGGATGTCACCTCGAGCACTAAGATGCGCCTGACCCAAGCCGTGGTTTTTTCACTCACCTTATATGCATCAAAAGCTGGACAATGAATAAGGAAGACTGAAGGAGAATTGATGCCTTCGAATTGCGGTATTGGCAAAGAATATTGAATATATACCATGGACTGCCAAAAGAATGAACAAATCTGTCCTGGAAGAAATATAACCAGAAAGCTCCTTAGAAGCAAGAATGGTGAGACTACATCTCACATACTTTGAACATGTTATCAGGAGGGATCAGTCCCTGGAGAAGGACATCATGCTTGGATAAGCAGAGGATCAGCGAAAAAGAATGATCCTGAAAGAGATGGATTGACACAGTGGCTGCAGCAATGGGTTCAAGCATAGCAACAATTGTGAGAATGTGCAGAGCCTGGCAGTGTTGCATTTTGTTGTGTGTAGGATCACTATGAGTTGGAACTGACTGGATGGCACCCAACAACAACAACCAAGTAAGGAAATAACATTCACAGCTTAGTCTTCCTTTTAAAATTTTGTGCATTGGATTAGATATTATTCCAGTGGGCATATTTGAATTGAGGCTTCAGGTACATGATCCCTGTTTTTGAGATTTTAAGAGATGTTGCAGTTTTGCGTGCTCCCTTCCCCCGGCTCCCCGTGTGAAGTTGGAAGCAGAACTAGAACCTGAGAGTAGTTACAGAGAGACACAACTTTAGACCAGCTTTCCTAAGGACTAGAATAATACTACTAAGAATATCAGAATATTAGATGTCATCTAGTTTAGCCCTTTCTTTTTATAGTCTTTACAAAGTTACAAAGCTGGAGTAAATAACACAGTTGGTAAACGATACTGAACCCGTGTTTATATCCGTGGGCTGCCTGCAGATCACTGGTGTTCAGATATCTGGGAGGTTTTATGGATGTTGTTTAGAATTGCTACATTTGTAAATGAAACCAGCCAGTTATAACCAGATTAAACTGGGACCTCTTGAGAGCAGATCATGAGTTTACCGCCTTATATCCTTTTTGTTTCGGGGACTAACTGGCAAATGATGTTGTTTTTGTTGTTAGGTGCCATAGAGTGGATTCCAACTCGTAGTGACCCTATGTACAACAGAACCAAACACTGCCTGGTCCTGCTTCATCTTCACAATCGTTGTTATGCTTGAGCCCATTGTTGCAGCCACTGTGTCACTCCATTTCATTGAGGGTTTTCCTCTTTTTTGCTGACTCTCTTCTTTACCAAACATAAAGCCCTTAGATAAATGATAGAGGCGTATAAGTATTTGTTTAGTGTTTGATTAAAAACCCATGATTCAGTAACCTGACACCAAGAATGGTGTTCCCAGGAGGGAACCAGTGGAAAGATTTCTCTGATTTTATGCCGTCAAATTTTTGTCCTTTGTTTGTTTTAAGTTGGATATTCTGTCCCTTTGATGAGTTACAGTCTGGCCAGTTATCTCTGGCTGTATCCTTTTGTAATCGATGGTTGTTGTCAAGCATATCATCTAGAATTTAAAGAAAATATTGGGAGATGTGGTCTGATTGTAATGTAGAATAGAACCTTGCCCTGCTGTATGCCCTGGGGATTTGTCACATTTACTTTTTTGAGCCACTTTTTATGCTGTAAAATGGTTACAGTATCTAGCATCACAGCATCTACCATTTAGAGGACTAGGATATAGTTCAGGTACACAAAATACATTCTTTAACTAATATGTGAATGTTTTCCCTCCTGAAAGAGAAATGTTCAAGAGTTTAATGGATTGAATAGAAATTTTCTTTTGAGTGGTTTGCCAAATTGCTATCACCTTGTAAGCCCGTAAATCCAATCTGTTTTTTTAGAGAAACATATTTGCAGCTGTTTTAAATAACTGGTGGTTTGAAGGCAATTGTTAGCGTGGTTTTCTGCACACCCAAAACTTAGACCCTGCTCTGTTACTTGTCTTTGAATCCTTAACATGGCAAAGGAGTTGAGGTAAATAATTTCAGATTTTTTAAATTCATGAAATATTTTGGTTTAAAAAATACTTGCACTAATATTTAATTTTATAGTAGATATTTACAAAATAATTTTTCTTGTGTGTATTTTCAGAAGTCATTTGAAGCATTTTGAGAAATTAATTTTCTTTATTGATTTCCTTTAATGTATTTACTGAATTTTGTCTCAAAAAATCACTTATGTATCTAGTCTTTAAAAACAGACAAGAAAATGAGATGATTGCATGTTTGTGGTTACTTTAATTGGCGTTTCCAAAGCAAAAGCAATATATTTTGGCTGCGACTGAGGGAGTTTTGTGGGGAGGAAACTGATAATACTAAACCTTAATCAGGCTCTGGAATTATGAGGCAAAGGGCTGTGGAGTCTTCTCTAATATGGACCCAAGCTTGATTTTCACCTCTGGGGAAGTAACATCAAGCCAGAGTTTCCTAATCACTTTCCCATGTGGTATTGAAGTTGATCTACCAAATGTCCTTGTGAGGTAGGCTAGGCAGGTGGTACTGACTTTATTATAAATGAAGACACGGTTTTAGAGAGAGAGGTTATGTGGTTTATCCAAGTAACTTCATGCAACTAGTAAGGAACAGAACTAAGATGAAAACCCTGGGTTTCTCATTAAAAGTTGAGCATACTATTCATTGCATCGTGCCCCCCTGTTGACATAGGAATGAAGTAAGAATTCACCCCTTTTCTTCTTTGTAGTAATGCAAAAAGAAAGTGCTGGGTTATAATCTCAGTTTTACCATGTGACCTTGGACAGTTGACCTACCTTTCTTGAGCCTCAGTTTTCCTACCTTTAAAATGGGATCCATCGTATTTGCTTGCAAGGGTACTTGGGATTAATTGAGATAATCTATACCAGCTACATTGCCTGATACATTCTGTGAACGCTCAGATTTTGTTTCCTATTTTATGTTTTCCTCTGTCCAAAGAAGGTTGGCTTTATTTGTGCAGGTTGATTATGTTCCATGTTAATGGATACTTGAATACCTTGTTCTAGTGATGGAGTGGTAGGCACATTCATAAGCACAAAACTAATAGAGTGTGCTCAGCATTACAGTTGTGCTGTGTATTAAGAACTAGGGGAAATACAAACAAAGAAGCAGTAAGTTTCCCAGTGGAGTAAGGTTAGAAAGAAAGTGCTCCTGGAGTTGGTCCTTGGTGTAAAAAGGTAGTTTCCAGAGGGAAGGTGCAAGGCATTGCAGGCAAGGGAAGTGTCCTGAGCAGAGTGCTAAATGCCCAGTACATTTGGGGAAAGGTAATCAAGCGATCTCTAGTGTGGATGAAACTTCCTGGGAGATGAGACGATAGATTTATAAAATAATCTGCAGAGAGGAATTAGGTTTTATTCACTTAATAAATATTAATTGGACATATAATTCTGTTTCAGGCACTGATTTGGTTGCTGAGGGAACAATGGTGAAACATGACAATGTTTTTTCCCCTTGGAAATTATATTTTAGTGGAGAAGACAAATAACAATCAACAAACAGATGAGAAATAAGATAAGGGCAATTAAGGAAAAGAAAGCAGAACAATGGTATAGAGAGTGAGGGTGGAGTGGGGCATACTATTTTAGAAAGGGCGAACAGGAAGGGCAATATGGAGAAGGTGACATTTCAGTAGAGAGTGAGCCCTGCACTGTTCCGGTGGGAGGGCATTCCAGACAGAAGGAACAGCAATTACAAAGGTCTTGATGCAGTGTCAAACTTGGTAATTTTGAGGAGCATATGTATGTCCTGAAATTCAAGTTAAAAAAAAATAAATAAAATAAAAATTTTTTTTTTTCTTTTTAAAGGATCCTGAAATTTCAGAAGAGTACAATTAAAGGATAGTCTTATGCAGTGGGACCTGACTGTAATACTGGTGTTAGGGCCTTCTACATTAAATGAGAGAAAATGTGTATGCCTTGTTCGATCCATCTAGCGTTTACCCACCCGTGCATCCAATTACCTAACGCTCCATTCATCCAAACTTCCAACCAATATTCATTGAGTAACTTTTATGACCCAGGCACCATTCTGGGACCTAGCTGTCAAATGAGCCTGTGCTTATACTTAATAATTCTACATTCTTGGTTATTCCAAGACTGTTGGAATAACTAATGGTTTATTTATTGGCCTCATCTACTTTTCTGAATCTAGTTGATGATTTTAAGACATTGTAAACTGCTACCTTAATTTCCTCTGCCAGGTCAATAGGTCATTTGTCCTTCAGCCATTGCCAGCATCTTAGAGGGGAAAATTTTTTTTTATTTCTTAAAGGGAAAAATTTGTGACCTCTATATCTGGGTAAAGAGAGCAATGGCACTGGGTACTTGATAGTTGAATTGTGTGTTCAGGGAAATGTAGTCAAAAAGCTGTGTGGCAAAATGCAGCCTTTCCCTAAGAGACAGACCAAGTTGTTTATTGATACTGGGGAGGAAAAGGGTTGGGCACATACTTGCAAGACCTCTGATCTTTCCCAGAATTTGAAAGGATAAGGGAATTGCTAAGAATTTGACATTGGAACTGTTCCCTCTAATTGTGGCTTTGGCCATTCGAAGGGGAAAAAAAATAAGTTAAGGAATCCAGAAGGTGATATGCTGAACAATATGGGAGCTATTCATGGTAAAAACAAGCATTTAGCCAAGCTAATGTGTGCTTCTTAATGTGTGCTTTGCAGTGTAAACTGTGGTGGCCTTGTTTCACAGTGACATTTATGAAAATTAACTAAAATATTCCAGACTGCTCAAAGTTTTGTTTTCTTTTCTTTCCTCTTCCTTAAGCTCCCCAAGATACTCATTTTTTAAGGTTGGTTTTCTTCTTTCCATGTTTTGAAATTATTGCAAAAAAAAAAAAAAATTTAATAGTTCACATACTTAAGTTTTTGTTATTTCTAGATAGAAAGTTAATGACAATTTCAACTGAAATTCTGCAGATAATCCTGGTTTGGGAATTTCTAAATTGTCAAGTTATTGGCATTGTAGTGTAGAAATTCTCAACTCCCTCATAAACTGAGTATCCCACCCTTGTAGTTATAAGTCTTAGGGGTGCCCATCCCCCTTCTTGCCCCACGGATCCTGGTCTATTATTGAACGTCTGTTTTTCCTGATTAGAAGGTAGATTCCTTTCAGAATGTAATATTTCACATTTTAAACATATGTGTGTGTATTTATGTGCACATATAATATTGTGAAAATCCTTCTATTGAGTGGGGGTGTACATTATTCGATCACATACATAAAATGATTTTACAGTTTATTTCCAGTTATTTGCTATTACAAAGATAAGTCTCTTTTCCAGTCCAGGCTCATTCGCTTAAGCCTATATAGATAGATGGCCAGGTCACACTCTCTTGCCACCTGGTAACCACTTTCTCTCACCTTCCATTCACAACTTGACCTCTAGAAGGAGAAACATATGTGGTTCCTATTTCCTCCCCTCCTGTTCCTGCCTTCACCTCCCCAGTCTAGCTTCTTTTCTTCACTACAACAACAACTCTGGAGAGCTGACCTCTCTTCTGACACATATTGTAGAAGCACTCGTTTTTTTTTTTTTTTTACGTCTTTCTCTATGACGTCACATACTGCTGACCACTCTTGCTCCTCCTTGAATTCAAGTCTTTGAATTTTCTGACTCTTCATTTTTCCTATTCTATCTTTCCTTTTCTAATTCCTTGGTTTCTAGTTGATGTTTTTGTGTTATTTTAAATAACCTCTTTCCTGTATATTCTCTATTGGGTATTCTTAAACACACTTTCTCTAGGCGATTGTATTCATTCCCAATCCCTGCTGGTTTATTGGTAACTACCCAACCACTTCACCTGCCCTGACTTCTTTTTACAGCTTCTTATTTGTAAGTTTGGCTCTCTTGAATGCCTGGCTTCGAAACTCAGCCAGTCACGAGCTAAATTCTTCACTGTCTACCTTTGTCCTTCTCCAGCCAGCCTGTCTGCTAACACAGTAAATGCTAGTAACGTCTGACTTACTGACAACTCAAGTACTTGCCCTTTAATACTATGTAAATTTGCCTTCACTTTGAAACAATTGAACCAACCCCTACCGGCAACAAATTCTCCTTCACAATCACATTTAAATCATTGAGAAGGCTTTGAGCCTTTTCTTGTGCCAAAGTGAGGCTAAATAAGAACCATATGCACCTGTCCTGACTTGCCTACAGATTCTTAAAGACACACGTAGGAACAGATCTTGTTCCTAATCTGGGGACTGCCTGTACTTTAAATGGCGTCACCATCTGCCTAATATCCTGTCTAGGGCAGAAACAGGAAAGTGATCCCGTGTACAATGGAATGAAACACTAGCCTGTGCTGCACCATCCCCATGGTCCGTTGTGGATCAGACCGTTGTGATCCACAGGGTTTTCACTGACCAATTTTGGGAAGCAGACCACCAGGCCTTTCTTTCTAGTCTGTCTTAGTTTGGAAGCTCAGCGGAAACCAGTTCACCATCATAGCAACATGCAAGGCTTCACTGAGGGAAGTGTTGAGCTTAGCTTATGGCCAGGTATGAGGTGTATTGGATGGCAATTGAAACCTTAAAAATGTGTCTTGAAGCACTGAGCAAACCAAAAAAACTGAACCTGTTGCTGTTAAGTCAATTCCAACTCATGGCAACCGTACAGGACAGAGTAGAACTACCCCGTAGGGTTTCTGAGCAGTGGCTGGTGGATTCGAACTGCCGACCATTTGGTTAGCAGCCCAACACTTAATCACCGCGCCACCAGGACTCTTGAAGTACTTCCAGTAGTGTGTTATATTATGTTTACATTCATTACTGTCAGAGGTCAAAGCCAGGGCAGCCTTGGCATCTAGACCAGTGCTGAGACTGGCTTGGCCCTTGGTCAGCATTTGATCATTTGCTGGTACCCTTATTACTTTTCCCAGACCAGTGAGAAAGGGCAGTCAGTAACGTAGAGAATTTTGCTATTCTTGAAGGAATACGTTTTGATATTTCCATTTAATTTGATAATTTATGGCTCTCTTCTTTGTAATAAGTGAACTCAAAGTAATGATCTGTAATAGGTACATGAAGGAAATGGTGCAATATCTTTTGCTAGAGTTCTTTTATAAAGAGACTACTAGTCTTTGTCTTTTTTGGTAAGGTTAATTTACTCATTTCATTAATTTGTTGATAATTGTTGAGCATCTGCTTTGTGCCAGGGACTTTGTTTAGTCCTGGATGAAACAGCTTTTAGATTTTTCAGATAGATATTCAAGGGGTCATTTTAATACAGTAAGATAAAAGTAAGTCACTGCAGGAAGGATTTCTGAGATACTGAGCTGAGCTGGACACTCCAGGCAAATAGGCCTTGTGGGTGAGTAGAGGGTAAGGGGGAAGCTTTATGTGACATTCTGGTATTGCTTTGTAGAATTTAGCAATAAGCAGCCCCCTCCCTGCTGAGTTTCTTTTTTTCTTTTATTCAACTTCATTATGGTGACTTCAGAGAAGAATTAATGTCTAGGACAATGAAGGCTGAAAACTGGCATGGCCGTGATGCATTTGGTATTTCTTTTATGCTGTATGTTAATGACTCTTCCTCTGCCCGTTTTCTCCTCCTCTACGTGAATTTCTGTAGTATGAAGCATAATGTGGCAAGTATTCTGATCTCACGGCCTAGTCCGTCTGCAGAGGTGTATGTGAGTGAGACCCCTTTTAATCATTCGTATAATGATTGGTGGCTCCCTGTTGTTAAACCACAGTTATTGATCCATCATCACTGAAGTACATGGCTGAAGGAACTGGTGCTGTCAGGCGTTGATTGACTAGGAAGGGAGTGTAGAGCTAGTCTAACTCACTTTTATTTTCATCAGCAACAGTTACAGTAGAGACTTGTGCAAGACCCCCATCATGGAACATCACTTTTCCTGCATTAAGAGGTGTCTGATGTGACTGAAATTGCTGGGAGAACTCAAACTGCTGCATTTAAAATATTTAGAACAGAAGAAACTGTCCAAAACCTTCTTATCTGACTTGGCTGACGGTTCAGGCTCTGGAAAATAAATTTAGGGGTGGGGGTGGGTGGGAAAGAACAGATCTAGTATGAAAATGTTCCAAAGCAAATTGAGCCACATATAATATATATTAACATTTTCTTGAAGGGATGTTTCTGCACAAATTATGTAGTCAGACAAAACAAGCATGTTTTTGTGTGAGTGAAATCGTTTCATGGCTGTTCAAATAGTTAAGCTCAAGTCATAATGAACGGCTGTCTCTTGGTACTGGCTTTACATTTGGGGCAGTTTCAGGAGGATTTGGGGGCCTGTATGCACCAATATTGTAGATAAAGATACAGATGGAAGATACTCAAGGTACTCAGTGAAAGTGCTTTTCTTTTCATTTAGTACAACTTATATACATTTTAACATCTGAGATGGACATGATTTGTTTTCCTGGACACTTAGCAATGCTGATGTTATGACTTTAAGAGAACAAGAGCACAGGAATAAACGCGGGGAGAGGAAGGACAGTAGGGGTAGGGGTGCCTTAAAAGAGTGAAACCAAAAAAAGAAGACAAAACCTACAATTTCTGGTGACATTTTATCCGTACCTCAGAGCCTGTGTGTTGCACCCTCTCTCTGAATGTTTTATTTTTGTTATAATTACAGCATCTTGCACGCACTTTGTCCCTCTGATCCTTTGTTAAAGCCCAGATCGCTCTGTGCAGATTACGCTCATAGGTGTGATTTATTGAGTGACAAGTAGCTGTAGGGTAGAACACCCTTCTCTGTACCTGAGTAAAGTGTTAGACATCACAGAGCTGGGGCAGGCAGGAGGGGGTCGCGGAAGGGGGTGGGGAGGCGAAAAGCAAAGAGCAGTAACACAGCAGCTCCTGGATACAGATCAGACAAGAGGTTCTGCCACAAATCACCTAGAAACATGTCAGACGCTGCATGTTTGTTGTTTTACACTGAGGGCACAGCCGTAGTCCAAAAGTATTGATTCTTTTCTTTGTACGGAGACAGAGACTGTCAGCCCGAGCAGCCTGACCTTGGTATGGTGCAGACAACTATTCCCCACCCTGCCGACCAGATGAACCCCAAAGGGAAAGCCGAGGCAAGATATGCCAATGCCCGCTTCTCAGACACAGAAACCCGTGCCTGCTGAAATGGCTCCTTCTGTTTCCCAACACTTTCCCTCCTCCCCAGCCCCCAGAGTGCTCCTTGTGACAGAGAATTGGAGGCAGGATTCTTGGAGTGAGTGTATGTGTGTGTTGTTTGTGTGTGTCTTAAAACGCGCACACACGCAAAAACAAAAAACAAAACCCTTTTTCTTTTATTTATCTCTGAGATAACCTGAAGGATTTCTAAAGGATGGGTGTGTATGTGCATTTTGTCTGAGGAGGCAAGAGAAGGTAGTTTATTTTCTGTTTGTACATATCAAAGGAGAAAGCCCTGTGTGTGGGTACTTAAGTGTATTTTGACTTTTCCTCTTTCTTTCATCATTATTATTTTTTTTAATGAGTTCTCCCCTCCTTTTCTATTTTAAAAGCCATAGTGACAGGTAAGATGGGGAAAAGCAATCAACTGTCACACTGAATGTATCTGGGATTGTTTTTAAAGTTGTTTAAGAATAAAATTACATGTACTGTGTGTACTAATCCAGGGTTTTCTTTCTGGTCTTAAGCTCTGTGGTAGTCTTAAATCATTTTGCAGCATTTATTTTGTAAATAAGGTAATTTTTAGTTTGTCATTTAGAATTCTTCCTTGCTTTGGCTAAATATAACACAAATAAATGGGCAGTTCCTGATGTTTTGAAATCAGGAGTTAAAAACTTGAAGAACCTGTAAACTATCGAGAAGCAGGGATGGCAAGGTGCCCTTCAGGAAGCATGGCGGCCTCGTTTGGGCTTGGCGAGTCAGGACTTCAGTGCACAGGAGTGCTTGCCTGGAGTGAAGTGGAAGGTGTTTCGGGTCACTTCTTTCCAAAGCTGAGTATTTTATTTTAACTAACAACAGGGAGGATGCCTTTCTCCCTTTCACTTTTAGGAATGTTGTTGCTTGCACGGCCCTTGTCCATAAGATTAAGAGGTCCATGAGGAAAACCCCAGTAGCTTTCCAGTTTTGCCAGAATGGGAATATGAGACACGCTGAAGGGGAAGAAAAGTGGGACCATCACGTGCACTCAGGATATAAAAAAAACTCTCCTTTAAAAATAAGATTCTCTTTTTCCAAATAAAGTAATGCAGGCTCAGTGAGTGTGATGGGCTATGAGATTTGTATAAACCATCTTAATCTTATATTAAAATGCAATTTTCAGAAAGTGGACCCTTGAAGATAAAAAGCAAGTGTATGAAAGGCATTTTAAACTCTCTACCTACTTGTGTAAAAAACTCCTGATTTCTCAGTCTACGTTTTCATCCTCATGCTGTTTGCTTAAGTGACTCTTTGGCAGCCCAAAAGTCAGTGGTTAAAACAAGTGTTACTTGTTTTATAGTTTTATAGTCAGTTTTTAACTTGATTTTAAGGTGGAGATCTCTATATATTAAATTTTCTAGCTTCCTAATAGGTAAAAAATTCTTAATAAAAGTGGTATTCTCTGAAAATGGTAAGACCCAACTAATTATTTCTCATGCTGATTCTAAATATTTCTCATTCTCTTCCTTGGGTCTTTGTTTCTCCTCCAAAATTAAAAAATTTAAGGGTAAGAACAGCCCAGCAACTCTGCCTTTGAGTATATAAAAAAGCAAACTACTTAGGGTATATCAATATTTTTGTGAAAGGATATTTTACTTATAAAGTGGGAAATGAGGAGTGCATATGCTGTGTAAGAAATACTAAAGAAAAATAATGTAGAGAATGGATTAGGAATGGTTTAAGGTCTGAACTCTCAGGGTTGGTATTTTTTTTTAACATCCTACTTTTGTTTTAGTGTATACGTGCTAATCATCTGTCTCTCTTCGCTGTGTATGTTATACCCACTTGATTTACTACTGATATTATATTGCTTTTGAAAGTGTCAGTTGAGTTATCCCTTGCCTTGTTAGTATCATGTTTGATTTCTTGGACAGAGACATAAATCACTATCTAATATGCAGGTCTTTTGAAGACGCACCCAAGGTTTATTGCCAGTAACAGACTAGTGGCCTTATGTGGACTTTCCATGAATAAAACAGATTGATGAGCCATTTTATAGCATCGCAAGCTGTATTATAAATACATCACCCTTTTCAGTAATTTAACGTGAGGAACAGCCTAATGAGCTCCCAGCCATGATCTGCCAGAGAGCTGGGAGTTCTGTTTAAGCTTCTAGGACAAGTGACTGGTGGAGGGTAAGAAACCCAAACCCTGTAATGCTTTCCCCAGTTCAGTGACAAAATCTTTGTAATATGAATCATTTGAAACAACAGTAAAGTCAAGCTGCATTTAGAACCTGTCAGAGTAATAAAGTGAAATATAAAGGGGGTCTGATTTTGCTTATAACTTGAAATATATAGCGATTGAGCTTTTTAAATTATTCATTTTCCTACTTTTAATGATTTTTTGAAGTCATCAGCAAATGTGGGTCAACAAATTATCATTTTTAAATACAGCCATGCACCACGTAAAGTCCGTGGTCCCATAAGGTTATAATAGAGTTCAGAAATCCTGATGAGAAAATGGGATGTAAGGATATCGCACTCAAAATCACAAGGAACCTCAAGAACAAAAAATTCTCCAAGCTGTTAAAAGGATCGGCTCCACCGAAAGCTACAAGCCCAGCTGAAAATGAGAGAGAGGGAGCTCTATCAGATATGGAGAAATTGCTAAAGACGTGGATTGGGGTCCAAACACAAAAGCCAGTTCCTCTCAGCACGTGGACAGTCACTACTAAGGCATGAAGCTTGTTTGAGATGCTTAAAGAAAAAGCAGGACCAGACTACTGTATCTGGTGTAGTGCTAGTTCTGGGTGGTTTAAGCGCTTCACAAAGCGCTTTTCGCTGCGTAATGTGAAAGTGAGTGGTGGGTCTGTGAGTGCTGATATCAAGGCAGTAGAAGAATTTGTTAAAACCTCAGATAAACTGATTGTAGAGAGAGGTTATATTCCCTAGCAAGTTTTTTCATATGGACAAACCTTATTCTAGAAGCGAATGCCTGAAAGGATCTCCATCGATAATACGGTGTTCACGCAAAGTTCAGATCACACAACATCCTGTTTCGCAGAACGTGTCATGGACATTGAGTGATTCATGACTGTATACATGATCTAGTATCTACCTGACAGCTTGGAAGAGGAACAGGTTAACAACGGTTACAACAGCTTTAAGGGTCTCTGTTGAAAGGTGTAGCTTAAGAAGATCATCATTTCTGTATCGAAGCCTTCTCTTTTGCACAGCTTATCATACATTACCTTTAATATTGAATTAATCCTTATAATATCCCCTGTGGAGCAGGATGAGTGAGTGGCAACTGAGAGCAAACAGTGATTATCTTCCTCTTTTTGGTGAGGAAACCAAGGCATATAAAGAAGACTGTCTTTAAAGTGTTACCTGAACTGAGAGGAAAATGAGATAAATGAATTTTCAAGGGTGAGCAGTGTTGTCCTATTATATGTGGTAGATGTGAACATTTAGAGAACTTAACACAAACAGACCTATGCAACTTGAACTGTCCTAACAGTTTGGAAGATAGAGGATACTCAGGACTGCTAAAGGCTGAGTTTTGGAATAATTCTTTACTACCTTGAGCTGAAATGCATTTTAAACTGGAAGGTTCTAGATGAAATTTCCCTTTTCTGAGTGAAATTAATTACACCATGGTGCATAATACTACAATTGGCATATACCCTGTTGAAACTGTATTATACATTTTTAGAAGGCAGCTTTTGGTCTGAATTGGTGTTATTTATAAATATAAATTAAATATAAATATAAATAGGTGAGTAATTAGCCTATTGTAAATGCCCACCAAATCTTTCCTACTAGAAAGCAGCCAGGCAGTTTGGCAGACTTTGTTATTTATACTCCAGACATGAAGTGGAGTACCTTGAACTCCAAGGGAACCAAGGGAAGAATGAACAACTGAAGAGGCTTTAATGAGTCTTTACAGAATAGGTGAAAACAGAATATTTTACCACCAAGGCATAAACACTTTAGTGATGGCCAAGCCTGTTGGGCCCAGTCCTATCTACACTCAGATGCAATGCATCCTCAATTTTTTTTGTTAAATAATTTAAATGGAATGGACCTATTTATGCCCTCTGTTCCTTATTAAAAATGGTTGACAAGTAAAATTCCATTTTAAAATATATGTGCAGGCAGCCAATATTGTTTTGAATTTTAAAGAGTTCCTGTGTCTTCTGATATTATACATTTAATACTCTGTATTCAGGACAAAGTACTTTTGAAACCAATTGTGTGTTCATCTGCATTTTAACCTTTTCCTCTGCTCTTTACCTTTCTCCATTCTACATCCAGGGTTATGTGTGGACTGCAGGTCTAAACTAATCAGATCAGGTGAACCACTTTGGCCCTCAGTTTCTCCATTTCAGAAATTGTTAATTACAGGGGCAGATTATCCAATAGCAAGGTAAACACCGTGCTTACCTCACTTACTAGATCATCTGTAGTGAACAGTTTCACATTTTTCACCACATCAAAGATTCTGCTTCTAGTATGACTGGCGTTTGTCTATCTCCCAACCCCACAGCATCTTCCTACAGAATCACAGCGTCTGTCTGTTCAAATTTACAATCCCTGACAGGGATGGCTGATCTAGTAAGCAGGGTAAACACGAGTTTGCTTGTGCTTACTTACTAATCACTGTGCTTACCTTGCCTCTTGTATAATTCACCCCTGGTTGACTAGAATTTAACCTTTCTTAAAGGTGCATTTAGAAGCATATTACTGAGTGGATACATAAAGATCTCTGTGTCCCTATAGAAGTTGATATTGACATATAGTTCTGTTCTTCAGGAAGTTTACCACTGGGTAAATGATTTTGGTATATTAGTATAGACTGAACCAAGGCTTGAAACCTCGTTAATGATTCTGTAGCATTGCCTCACAAATAAATGACATTTGTGACAGTGCTATACCCTAAAAGATAGTTTTTGCTAGTATCTCATTTAAACATCAGAAATAAATGCCTTTCCCTTATAGATTTTGCCACATGAACATGAAATTGTAGAGATTTTAAGCTTAAAAATTAGTCACGGGGTCCTAGAGAAGTGGTTTTCCAAGCATGTAGTCATTGATTTCTTGAAAATTCAAAAAAAAAAGAAAAAGAAAAAAACCAAAGTCTAAGGGCAGGAAGAGTGTGTTCTTGTCTTCTTGCTGCCTTCCTGCCAATTCATTCATTCATTCACTCTCACTCGCTCTAAGCCCTTGTGAGTCAATGATCCTAATTTTTCTCTTGAGTTTAGTGATACTTTTCATAAGAAAAGCATTAGGCTTATGGAAAGAAAGACGTGTCACCAGTGAACTTGATTCTCCCATTTGATTTATGAGGGTCTGACAAAGCACTCTTCCAGGTCTTCTCCTCTTTCCAGAGGCTCTGGGAAAGTCTTCTTAGAAACTAATGGCTCTTAAAGAATTGCTCAGCTGCCGACTCCTTGCCTCTCAACACATTAGCTGGCTTGGGGGCACAGGACATGCTGCTTTTCACGCAGGTGGTGTGCTGAAGACCATGCAGTCATCTGCTGTTGTCAGTCCCGGAACATCTTTGAAGTTCTGTCTTTGATTCATTCTCTCATCCAGTGGAAGTGCAGGCAGGTTGTTAATTGAGGAAATTATAATTTGATACTCCATTAGTATGCAAAGCATGGGATGGGTTTATATGTATGTACACAAATTCAGATGAAAGATATGCTTTAGTGTATTCTTTTTTTATTGCACAGTCTAAGATGGCTAGGTAGCTCTGCCTTTTGGCACGTCAAAACATCATTGGTTTTAACTCTAAGTGATGACCGAAACTACTTTTTTATCCTCATGCTTGTTACTTGCCCCTTATGTGCCTAGTTACCTTTAGAGGGCATAATTCTGCTTGAAAACGATTTCTGGTGAAATTGCAAGTGGAGATCAGTTGAGTAAGTTGTGCTAATTATGTCATTTGCAAGATTGCCTAATGTAGAATTGGTCAAGAAATGAGAAACTGCTTGTCAAATGTTTCCCTTAGCTAATGTCATATTTTGTGGTTTTTACATGACACGATTCTCGTAACTTATTTGATGGAACCTCATTAGCCACCCCTTAGTTTGCCTTCTTAGCAAAATTATGTTATTAAACATGCCATGATGGGTTGTGTCCTCATTAGTTTGCATTCGGCTCAGTGGATAGTGTTTGTTTTGTGACACCGATCCCCTCGTCTTCTAGGAAGCCAAGGGGCTTCTGTGTTTGGAATCATGTTTTTAATCTGTTTTCCAACACTGAACACATCTAATCCGATCTTGGCTAATAGAAGCTGGATGTGTCTGCATCAGTGCTGTCACTGAAAGGCTTGTGAGCACTTTTCACCATGTAGACCTTATTTATCCCTCTTTTGGCAAACTCTGCCACCTCCCTTCTCATAGTTTGAGATCCTCGTGTTCTACTAATGTCTTAAATAGAAATCCAGAAAAATCTCTGAGCCATTTAGTTTCAGTTAAAAGAGCCAAGTGTATGGCAGTAGTAATTATGACGGTAATTGTGATAGTGAATTTCCACCGTTGTCGCATCAGTTTCTTCTAGCAAGTGTTCGCATTAGAAGTAGAACATTTGTCTCTTCAACAGATAATCTTGTTTTGGTTTTATGGTCCTATGTTGTCTGTCAGTTGCGTATTGCTGAGAAATTTAAAGGCCATATATCTTTTTTAAAAAACGTTTTTGGGTATATTGGTGAATCCCTGTAATTCAGGCTTCAAAAGGATCAACCCTAGAGATACTTTCCAGTGAATGTTTTTTATTAGTACGTATTTTCTGTGACTTAATTTTTTTTCAGTGGTGGAAATTAATTTCCACTACTGAAACATACAGCCTTTCGTAAGTTGAGAGATGGTTGAATGGGGTTGGGAAAATGGTCCATGGCTGTGGAAGGGAACCAGCTGACCCTCAAGTAAGTTTGAATAACAAATTGGTCTAAGTGTCAGTCAGATATAAACTTTACACTTTGTAGTGAGTGAGTAGTATTTTATTCACTAGAATGGTGGGAATGCACGTATGTTTAGATCTCTTAAGTCCCACATGAAAAACGTTGTGGTAGGCTTCTGTATCCTGTAACCTGGTGCCTTCCCTTCCCCTCCTTCTCTTATCAAAAAATTCCATCACTAGAATCAAGCCTTTTCATAAAGTCATTGTTATCATAGACCTTTACCAGAAGCATCACCCTAGAGGGAAAAATTCTTATTTCATATAACAGCCCAATCTAAATCCTGTACATTGACTCTTTATTATCCCTAATTCAGTTATCCTTTGACTTTCTTTTCCCTAGCCCCACAACTGAGGAGGCCTCTCTCTGACAGTCTTTCTCTAAGGATGTCATTCTTTCTGTGGTCTCCCTTTTCTTCCTGCCTACTGCCAGCCCCAGCCCATACCACACGCATTACTCCAACTCTGTGCAGACTTGGCACCAGATTCACCCCAATTCTTATTATGTAACCCACTACCTACCCCTTTTTGGCAAGGGCCACCCTACTCAGCAAGTTGCAACAAAAAATGGAGTTAATTGGAACATGTACTGTGCTCTAGTCTGCCACAAAGAAGGGCTGATAGACATCAGGAAAACACAATTTTTGTAGATGTTTGCTTAAGAAGTGTTAGTATCCATGGGAAATGTAGTCTACAACCAGTTTGTATTTAAATAAAATCAACCACAATTCTCCACTTCTTCCACATTCCATCTCCCCCGCAGTGTAATACTGGTAACTTGCTCTCTCATGCCTGCTCGTGGGTGGGCATGGCCTGCTGAAACTGACACGTGAAACAGGACTGTCTGTGATACTTCATATGAGGAATTTCATGGTGCTTATATCTGGAATTCAGCGATGGTTAGTGTCCCAGGAGACCCTCTGTGTATTCCCAAATTTTGCAGTATCTCTGATATTTTTTGTTGACCTTCACCCCTGTTTTTGTTTCCCCTGTAGAACATTAGAATATATGTTTGCTTAACCCCTTAATTTTTTAACTCGGTAAATCTACATAAATACAACGCACAGATTTTAGGTGTAAACTTTTGTGAGCTTTGAAAAATACATTCACCTATGTTAACCATCACCCTAATTAAAATACATATATCACTTTCCTCACAAAATGCATATCATTTTCCTCACCTCGTAGTGTTCCCTTATGCACCTTCCCAATCGACCCTCTTCCCCCACAGAAAACCGTTACTCTAATTTTTTTTATGACCTAATCTTGCCTGTTCTAGAACTTAATATAAATGGAATCATACATTATATACTCAGTTGTATCTGGCTTTTTTAATTCAACATGATGTATTAGAGATTTATCCATGTTGTGTGTATTGATAGTTTTTGTTGCTGAGTAGTATCCCATTGTAAACCACACCTATTAATAAAAATACTATTTCACATATTTTTTAAATTGTTTCTATAATATGGAAATGTCCTTAAATGGCAGGTACTCTTGAGTTTTAGAAATAGTTGACTGTTGATATCTCGCTGATGCTTTAGAAGAACTTTCCCTTCTCTGTTACCTCCCTACACAAGGGTGCTAGAATTCCCTAGCTGATGTCCCATCCCAAAATCTCAGGCTTCTGGGTGTTCTTGATCTTCATTGCTAAACTTCAGAAGCAATAATAACCTTCTGTGTTCACTGTGATAGTTCAGAGACCAGGCTTGGAAAATTTAGTTCTCCAGCTTGTTAAAACTCTAGGTATTCTCACTTACCTTGGAAAACTGTTTCACTACTAGAAGGAAAGATGTTTCTGTACACATGTGGGAGTCTTGAAACAGTCCATGGGTCTTTTCTGAACTCTTGGGAATGGCCTGAAAAAGGGCACTTGTCTTTTGGAGTCTCCTGTAGTCTATTTTGGATGGATGTCCTGCTCTCAGTGTTTTTCTATTTAGCTTTTAAGGGACTCCAAAAAAATGAAAACCAAACCCATTGCTGTCGAGCCAACTTGAGTAGAACTGCCCCATAGAGTTTCCAAGGAGTGCCTGGTGGATTCAAACTGCTGACCTTTCGGTTAGCAGCTGTAGCTCTTAACACTGCTCCACCAGGGTTTCCTTTGAGGGACTCAGAATCCCCCAGATGACTCAACTCAGAGATGCCTGTGACCCCACTGGCTCAGATTACCTTCAGGAAAAAAAATGCTGGATGATTGGCTTTGTAATAGCTCCTCTTCATCCAGCTACTTAACTGTTACAGGCAATCGACTAAGACTCTATGTATATTATCTCATACATAATCTTTGTAATTCCCTATTTATGTAAGTACTGTTAATATTTTCACTTGATAGCTGAGCCTTAAATAATTTACCGACAGTCACACGGCAAATGAGTAATGGGCCAAACATACGATTCCAGATCTGACATACTGTCCCTTAAACATTCTACCCTAATGTCCCATAGATACTTTTTTGGCATCTTCTTCCAAGTGTTAAACAAAATACTAATGTAGATGTATGTAGTATTTGATGTGTTAAATGAAAGTGTTTATCTCTAGAGTATTTTGGAAAGATAAAAGTGCTCCCTAAACTAGAACCTTTAACATGTTGAATTCCTTTAATTTAGAGGTTTCAGCACATGTGAAAAATAACAAAGTAGGAAGTAGCAAGAACTGTCATGCTTATTTGGAGGAAGAAGAATTTAAGACGCTAATTCTTCACTTTTCCTGACGCAGTAGCTAGAAGAAACCTAAGACTATCTGCCCATGGCTCTTATGCTACTATTTCAAATATTAATTATTGTATTTTTTAAGTAACCTGGGAATCATAGACAGGAACCAGAGTTGTTCTTGTATCTGTATAGAGTTTACCTAAGAGAATATTATGACAGCAGTCTGTCATGACTTCTATTAAATAGCAGAATTTATCATCTTCATTACAGATTAGATTTACAGTGTTGAATACTTTTTGTAATGCACGGATAGTAGAGGAGATAGGTGTTAATTTTTGAAATTTATCAGAACGTTCCTTCAAACTTCTAAAAGAAAGAAATAGCTGAATAAAATACACAAATAAGCACTACCTAAAAGAAAAGAAAATAGAAAAGGAAAGGAAAAAGAAAACTCAAAAAAAGGAGCAGTTGCCCTCCATTTAGGTGGTGCACTCCTCGGCAGTTGCTGAGTTTGCTGTGTGATCTTTGATAGGAACCGTTTATTTACTGTCTCCTTTCTGTTGCTCCCCCTGTGCTTAGACCGACCGTTTGTTAATGATCTTATGCCACTAATTGCACATTTCCTTTCATGTTTGTTGCTATTATTTTAAAGGATAAGTTGTGATTTTCTGTCAACACAACACACAGACTTAAAAGATGAACGTTTTAGAGAATTTGGGCTTATTCAGAATCCTAGGTTGTATGAGTGATTTACCATGTATGTAGACTGCATTTGGAATCTGTTAATTTTTTCTATTAACAGTCATAGTGATTAAACGCTGAAAGGAATGTTCAGCTTTAATTCTAGGTTTTGTTGCCTATGACAGCTTTATACTCATTTCTTGATACCCTCAAGAAAAAAAAAAAACTCATGCCTAAAAATAAGCTTATAATAGAACATATTTTAGGTACATGGAACCTAAGCGATTCTTTAATTCATCCTCCTCATTTCTCTGCTCATGTTGCCATAACTTGAGGGACCACACTGGGTTTTTCCAGAGACCTGGATTCTCTCCATTTCTGCACATGACTTCAGTGGTAAGTTAGGAATGATGGTCTCTCTCTGGAATATCTTGCGTGCATGTGTGTGCGCGTGTGTGCTTTAGGTAAAAGTTTACAGAGCAAATTAGTTTCTCATTCAAGAATTAATACACAAATGGTTTTGTGATGCTGGTTTTCAAACCCAGGATGTGTCAACACTCTCCCCTTCTCAACCTCGATTTCCCCGTTTCCATTTGTTCAGTCTTCTGTCCCTTCAAGCCTTCTCACCTTTCCTTTAGGCTGGTGTACCCATTTAGTCTCGTATACAGGGTTGAACTATGTGTGTTATTTTTTGTTTTTATAGGCCTGTCTAATCTTTGATTGAAGGGTGAGCTTCATGAGTGACTTCAATACTGAGTTAAAAAGGTGTCCAGGGACCATATTCTCAGGGTTTCTTCAGTCTCTGTCAGACTATTAAGTCTCGTCTTTCTTTGTGAGTTTGAATTTTGTCCTATATTTTTTTTGCAGCTCTGTGTGGGACCCTCTATTGTGATCCCTGTCAGAGCAGTTGGTGGTGGTGGCAGCCGGGCAACATTTAGTTCTTCTGGGCTCATGTGGTCCATTAGTCCTTTGGACTAATTTTCCCTGTCTTCCCCAGTATTGTATACTGTCTTACCCTGTTTTTGCCTCCCCTGGAATATTTTTTGATTTGATATGTGTAGGAAACTTTTATATCATTGTAGAAAAGCAGAACGGAAATAAAAGGTATTTTAAACACTTGAAGTAGGTTACTGTTTGTTAATGGTTGACTCTTTCCTTTGACTTCCCTAAAGGTTGTCAGAAGCTTTTCTAAGGCTCTCTGGGAGTACCTTTTGCAGGCATACAGGCCTTTCCAGACTCAGTCCACTTGCACTTCATGAGTGTAGCACTGGAAATTTATAGTTTCAAGAAAAATCAAGGTTTTTAAACTTGGCTTTTTCTTGCTACCGTTCTTGAGGAAAATGTGCTAAAGAAAGCTGTTTGAAGATTTCCTAAAAATGTTTAATCTTAAACCATGCTTAAGCCAAGGTAGAAAAAGAGCCTTGTCCTTCTTCATTTACTCTGGAATAATCCAAAAAAGGTGATTGAATACCTGCTACCGTCAAAAATACGAAGAATTATATGGTGTGATTACTGCTCTTGACATGCTTAGACTATTAGCTTTCCATATTTTCTCCTGCAATAAATGATAGCTAATGATGGTAAGAGTTGTAGATTTTAAAGATAGGGGCTGAAGACAACCCTGTCAGACATTATAACCAGTTTAAGTATAGTCGAAACTTTGGTGGAGGGAGTTATGCATGTATATTTTTTTCAAGCTTCACGTGTGATTCAGATATACAACCAGTATCAAAAGCCACTGATCTAGATTGTGTGTCAGTCTTTCTTGTTTATATTCACTGAGACTTATAGAAAGTTAAATTATCCTATGGAATTAGATATCTAATTATTTGAGACCTGGTACTAGAATTCCAGTCTCTGAGATTTGGTCCTGAGTTTTTCTCACTATTCCATGTGTTTTAACCCTAAATTAATCCTAGCTCTCTGTCTCAGAAAGGGCAGTTCTGAGATCTTTATTCATATGGTTGGTTCTCTTTCTACCATGGTAAGAATGGCTCAATTCACTGGGCATTTACCCTGGGCCAGGCACTGTGCCAAGAGTGTTACAGGGGTTATTTTTTTAATTAAGCATATTAATATTCCCTCTTCAAAAGATGAGGAAACAGTCCTAGAGAGATTAAGGAATTTGCCTACTTTTCCAGAGCAAGAATAAGTTGAGGTGCTGGGATTGGAGCCTGGCAGTTTGATTCCAGAATCCGGACTCTTGAAACCACTTAGCTGTACCTTTCCCTAGAGGGTTTGATCATTACTTTTCTTTTCCCCTCAAATTTTTTTTGTAGAGCGTTTAAGCCATGGAAATCATAGACCACATTTTGAAAGCCAATATTAAGAAAACCAGAAATGTGGCCCAAAGGCAGTCACTGTTTCCCTTCCCTGTTTCTTGAATCCTAAGAGAGCATAGGGTATTAGTGATGACAGTCCTTCTACTGCCTAATGGACACTTGGCAACTGACTGTAGATTTGCCTCAGTGCTACTGGTGTTTTCAGAAGTAAAAGAAAAATTTTAGTAAGGTGGGCATTACGGGGAGAGGTGGTTTGGTCGTTGTTTGTGGAGTGTGGTTGTGTTATTTTATCAACATGGAAAAAATAAGGAAAACTGTATAATAATAAGGAATATGTTAAAGTGTGTACTCTTCAAAGGATTGTTCAGTTGTGGGTGGCAGTACTTAATAATGCCACCTGAAAAAAACCCCAGAGATGTTTCTAAGGTCAGAATTAAGAAGCCTTTGCAGTGTTGTCTAAAAACAGCGCTTATAAAACAAAATGCTATTCAGGCTTGTTGAATGTTAACAGGTATTGTTTTCTTTTTCCTGTTCATTAAAAAAAAATCCTTATGCATTCATTTTAAAGCACCAAAGCCGATAAATAAAACTCATATTGTTTTAGATACAATTTCGAGTCCCAGGTAGGGAAGTGGAAAGATCATATTGGCAAGGTAACATTTTAGTAACACGTGAGATGAGTGTTTTAGAAGTAGGGTCACTGTTTGTCTTGGCTAATGGAACATTATGGTAAGTCTTAACTGATGAGTAGGTGGAAATCAGATGATAAATGTTGCTTGGTAACTTGCTGCTGTGGATGTTTACTTATTGTGGAGAACAAACCCTTAACCAGTAAGTTAGTGGATAGGAGTTGGTGACTTTTTAGTTAAACAGGTTATTTTAATAGCAAAGAGGAAAATAGCCATTCCATTAAGTAACACCACCTTACGTGGCATCGCTGTTATTTTTTGGCTTGTTCCAAAAAAAGGATTCAAGGTGGCTGTATCTTTGTTGTATGCATTGTTTTATTTAATTCTTATACCCCATTAAAATGTAATGCTTACTTGGACTGGAATTGCTCTTCATCAAAAGTTTTGGAAATCTCAGCTAGAGACCCACTGATCTTAGATACATGTGTGATAACAAGTATCCTTAGTCTGATAAATTATTTAACATTAACTGTATTACTTTTTTTAATCTAGAAATTTTTAGTGGTGAGGTTAAGTTTCATCTTTTGAAACAGTTTAGTAAATGAGATGTTAAAAAATCAGGAAATTAAATAGATTCAACAGATTGGGATAATAATCATTTTCATTATAGTAGTGAGGATTCTCATTAAAATATATGAGACAGTGCCTTAGCATATTTATTTAATGTAGAGTTTTAAGTTTTTCAGACATTGCGATGGGGAAGTTCTCCAAAGGAAGAGATTTACAACCCATCTGATCATTAGTTGTTTTCTCACAATTTAAGCTCTTCCCCTAGATTTGATATTTCCCCACTGACTTTTTGAATGATTTGCAATGTGAAATATTCAAATAATGTATAGTAGTGTGACTCCTTTGTATTATAATACAAAATGTTTAAAAAACAATCTGGTCTTTTTATGAGAATGAATATTTCTGGTAATTTATTTCTACACCATAGACCAAAAACCTTCATTTTTTTTTTTTTTTTTTAGCTCCCTAGTAGTTAATTCATCCAGTAATCTTAGTGTGTTTCTTCATATTTTTAGGTCTTTGCCTGAGGATCTAAATTTACGTGTTTGCATTCTGGCCCATCTGTAAATGCTCATAGTGATAGTACCTTAATTTTACCTAAAACTATGAATGTTAGTGTCCTCTGGTACATTGCCTCAATGAGTTTTTAGACAGGATTATGGTGTTAGTTTCATTGTAAGAATGAAGCTCCTAAAATCGAAAGGCTTAAAGTCCTGTGACCACAGGGACAGATCCAGGTCTCTATCCAGGTATTCTCACACCCTTTGTGCTCTTCCCCATCTAGCCTGTTTGGCTGTGAGCTAAAGTTCACACTTTTGATGTTTCCTGTTGGGAATCTTCCTGAAGGATGTATAATATACCAGTTTCAGATGCCAACGAAACAAATCAGACTCACTTCGATACCTAGGATCATATTTGATTCACAGCAAGCCCGCCATCACACATTTTTGGATAGATTTGAGTATTTTCAACAAGTTTGCTCAGCCTAATAGCATAACCTCTTTGTGGAGCTGAATAATTTGAAACGTCAAAAAACAAAATGAAAACAGGCAGACTCTCTGCTTTCTGAGGAAACGATTAACTTGTAAACGAAAGTTTAGCTATAAAGTACCAAACTCAACCCAACCCAACCAGTTGCCATCGAGTCGATTCCGACTCATAGCGACCCTATAGGACAGAGTACAACTGCCCCATAGAATTTCCAAGGAGCGCCTGGCGGATTTGAAATGCTGATCTTTTGGTTAGCAGAGGTAGCTCTTAACTACTATGCCAGCAGAGTTTCTAGTTAAAAACTAGTAGTTAATAATTGCCATTTTCTTACATGAAAGAATTCTGTGCCTCATGTATTTTGTTAAAAATTGTAAAGGTATCAAAATTAGATGAGCTTTAACGTTTGTATTTAATGTCATATATTTAGGCAATCTGGATGTGAAGTGTGCTGCAAATGGTGTTTGTAGTTTAAATGATGTGTGTGTGTGTATGTAACTGTCTTTGAATAGTTGGTTTTCTGATTCACTGAAACATAACCAATGCATTAATTACATGTAACTGTAACACCTGGTTTTCATAGTCTGACTATTTATTTATCTTTTTGGTTAATTTTCTTAGAGTTATGATTTGGCAAGATAAGGCTAGCGGTATACAAAATATTTCACTAGTCTCAAATTTTTTGTGAAGAAATTTGTATTGCTACTTTTTACTTAGAATCATTGGAAGCAGTATAATGTAAATGGACTCATATATCTGTGAAAATTAAATTTTTCTTCTAAACAAACAAATAACCTTAAATTGTCGCTAGTGAGGGTTGGGAGGAAGTGGAGCCCCCCAACCTGCTGTTTAACATGTAATCATATAAGGTTTGTTTTTGTTAATATGGAAATAAAA
The DNA here is from genome assembly GCF_024166365.1 of Elephas maximus indicus. Classification (NCBI taxonomy): domain Eukaryota; kingdom Metazoa; phylum Chordata; class Mammalia; order Proboscidea; family Elephantidae; genus Elephas; species Elephas maximus. Next base: position 26,616,428 of record NC_064827.1, on the reverse strand, counting down.
ACTATGATATGTAAATTAAATTAGAAACAGTTTTAAAAAGATAAAGACTATAAGCAGAAACAAGAATGTAGTAATAGCTTTTAACAATGGTGCACTGAGATTGGAATTAATTTTTAAAACTTGAAATCATTTTTAAACTATGTGTTAGACCTATGTCTGCAGAAGTAAATAAGCTAGACTAGTGAACTTTTGTTCTTTTCTAGATGTTGGTAACTAGTAGGCGAATGATGAAATTTTAATGTTAGAATAAATGACCATTTTTTACTTCAGTACTTAAGAGAGGTCAATAACAGCATTACCATGAATATGAATCTCATCATTTCTGTTGTTTGAACTAAAATTTGTTCATTATTAATTGCCTTAAGTGCAATCTTAAAATACTTGATTAACTTCTGTTTTTATTTTTAAAAAAATCACAATTTGTTCCCTAACTTCAAAACTTTTAAACTCAGCATCGAGGAAAAACAGAAAAATCGCCTATCACACCTGGCATCCTTTGTACTTTTTCCTTCTTATGACAGTTCACACCTGGCATCCTTTGTACTTTTTTCTTCTTATGACAGTTCTTTAAACTTCAGATTTTCTAACTATCTCATACTTTGAAATCAATAGTAACTGAATCATCACCCTGAAGTTATATTGCTCTCCTAGAAGTCATTATCTTTCACTTTTGAAATTTATGTTATCATTATGTTTAGATATTGCTCTCCTAGAAGTCATTAATTATCTTTCACTTTTGAAATTTATGTTATCATTATGTTTAGATATTAAGTTATGTGCTAAGAATGATAAATCCTATCCCGTGGACTTAAGTCAGGCAGTTCATGTGTATTCAGAAATACATTCAATTTTATTTATTTAAAATGAACAGAGAAAAGGAAACACTAAAAACAGCATCCCATTCTGTTGAGAGTTTACCATTGTTCTATTTTGTAAGTGTGTGTGTTTTCTAGAAATAATACTTTTATGAAAGAAATATGACACAGCATGTAACAATGTACCCTATATACGTTGTCATGTGCCATCTAGTTAATTCTGACTTCTAGTGACCCTGTGTGACAGAGTAGAACTGCCCCATATGGTTTTCTAGGTGGTAATATTTATGGGAGTAGATTGCCAGGTCTTCCTCTCATGGAGCCACTGGGTGGGTTTAAAGTGCCCACATTTCGGTTGTGGGTACTCAACCGTTGTGCCACCGGTGCTCTTTTTCTAAATATAAGTGTCTTAAATGCAGTGGAGACAGACAGGTCATTCCAGAGACACAGGTAAAAACCTGAGTCTGAAGAAATCAACTTTTGGGAAGGCCCTTGTAGTTGTTTGACTTTGGGGTGCTTCACTTATGAATATGTGATAAGTCTTGAACCTTATTAATGCCGGCATGGTTATGTGAATACACTCCTCTTTTAAAAAATAAAAAATTATTTAGTTCTTTTCCTACTTCCATGTTTTCTGCTTTGTTCGATAATCAGTGCACATTGCATTTAGAAAAACCTTGATGATGAAGAGTTTGTGTGTATTTTTAACATTTCTATCCATTTGCACTGGGTTTCAGCTGAGATAGGAAATGGAAATACCAAGACACTTTTAGAAAATCTTGTTTCTCTAGACTGCTTAGTCTTGCCAGAAACCACGAGGCAGTGGAAATATCACGAGAAAGCTTGTTCCTACAAGACTCCCAGACTGATTAAAAGACCAAAAGAGGTTCCCAGAAATTTAGCTTGAAGCCATTATTTAAAATTTAGGAGGTGGATCTAATCCGGCTGAGAGTCACCCATTGCTAATTATAGTTGCTATGATGCCCCAATGATTTTGTTATCAGCCGCACCCTGGACTGTCTCTGATTTTTGCTTGTTCCCTGTAAAATATATTCTTGCCAGAAACTTAACGTCTGTGCATTTCACTGTATGTAAATTACACCACAATATCTTTAACACTTTGAATCTATATAGCTATATATTTTTTTCCTGTCGTACTATAAATTTTTCACCTTTGAGGCAACAGAGAAGTGTTTAGCTACTTTTTATCTTTTAACCCTTTTTTGTGTTTCTAGTAACTGGGAAACTCTCCTCACTTAACCTGAGACCCATTCCATTCTGCAGGTGGTTAGATGTTTCGTTCCAAGTATATATGTATTTCAAACACGTTAGATTGCTGCCTTCTTTTTTCATGCCATTTTTTATTGTTTTTTAAAATATTTTTTGCATCCATAGAAATTCAGCTACAGCTTTGAAGTTAGACAGTGAGATAAAACCAAAGTTTATTATGTATTGCTATGATTTAAATCACACACTGGGTTATTTTGGGGGGTGTGAGTGGTCCATTTGACACAGGCAGGTCTTGCCGGGTGGAGGCTTGTGTCTTCATGTTCTGAGTAGATGGCTTTGATGTCAGGTGAACGTCACAACTTGAACTGCAGTGTTTACACCAGCAGAGAGCTTGCTGAATCTCTCACTGTACCCCTCATTGAATTCTAAAGTCATGCACGTGAGTGATTTCTTCAGTTTAGATTTGAATACATGCACATTGGAAGGAGGGATTTTCCTTTGAAATTTTGCTCTACAATTGGGCTTCTTAAGAATCTTATTCCTTTGCATGTTTTTCTGTCAGATTTTCTACACAGAGCTTGATATTGAATAATTTTGAATACAAAATTAATTCTGTAACCTTTTACATGCTTAATGAAAGCCATAAGGATATGGGAAGAAAAGAAGTTGGAAAAAATTTTTGCCCCTTCCTGGATGGCAAGAAGAAAAATCAGAGCGGTTGTCTTTGAACCACAGCAGGATTTATTCTTAAGGGCCCTCTAACCTGTTTTTCCCATTAGCTAGGAAAGCAGCGCAGGTTTTTTTTTTTTTTGAATCGTGGAATAATTATAGAGCAAATGATTTAAAATTGTATCCAGATTTTGTATCAACACGCTTCCAGTTTACTAAGTAAATAAAGGCTGTAGCTTCGAATAACATCCCACCTGTTTGGCTTGTGAGAGGCCCTGGTAAGTGTGATATAAAATTCCAGTAGCTTGGCTATTACAGGAGAAAGAAAAGGCGAAACAACCCAGAAATGCATCACTTCCCCTCAAATATTTTCTTGGTCTTCATTGGATTTGGAATTTGTTAGTGCACTTCTCTGTTCAGCCGTGCTTCATGGCATTCTGAAGTATAGACAGTAGACAAAGTGTTTCATCTGGAACATGCACCTTCCCGAGTAGTAAACTGCAGCTAGTCGGACATTCTATTTATTAATATTAGTTTTGTTTTGTTTTTTTCCTGTTGGTAATTTCTCCAGCATTATGACTTTATGACCATCATGCCAGTACACTTCCAGGTTTAAATTAAGCCTTTGGGTGTACTGCTTCACTCACCAAAATAGCCTCCATATCCCGAATTTCTAGAATAGTTCAAGACACATTCCTAAAATTATTTTGCTGTTTGTTGTATGGAAATTTTGAGTTTTCCTTTATCTACATTTTAGCCAAAGTGCTCCCCATCTTTGAACATTAAAAAAAAGAACTCTAGTAATTTATTCCCTTTTCTTCTTCTCTGCTCCTCACTCAAATTATGAATCTTTTTATTTCTGTCTTCTGCCCGACCTACCCCATGATTGGAGTATGTAGAGTACTCTTTGTAATCTTTTCAGTAAACAACCTTTTTCCTTCTTTTTATTGAAGAAATGCCTTTTAAAAGCTAGAGTGTGTCATTTAGGCACCATATCTAAAAAAATCTCATGATGAGTTTGTCGAGTCTATTTATTGTAAGATTATGTCCAGAAATATATTTACCTTGTTGGAGTCTCAAACAAGAACCGGCCAAGGAATACATGTAGTGGAATTGTCCTTTCCGTTTTGAAATAGACAACTTCAAATTACATTTCGTAGGCCATAAACATAAAATCTGAAGTATTAATTCAGACTCTCTGCTCTCCACTAATGATTTTTTTGTTACTGTTGAATAAAATTGTATACTCTTGTAAAATTTAATGTGACGCACGCGCTTATTAAAATAGAAAAATATTTGCTGTTATCAAAGTACTCAAAGGTATTATAAAATATTAAATGAAGCTAGTTAGAGCTTGTGGCACATTGGCCAATAAATTTTACATGACAGAGACCAAGGAAAAAGGGCATAAAATTGTTGAGTAAATAAACAAAATTAATTAGTAACTTCCACAAACAAGTATGATTATGCAAGGGCATTGTTACTACCAATATTCAGAATAATTTTTGGATCAAGATAATTTATGGTGGTGCCTTTCAAAGAGCCCAATTATCTTGTAACTAATACAACATGGGATAAAATTAATCCCTTTTTAACTACAATGAGAAAATTTAAAAACCTTGGCTTCATGAACTAAATACCTGAGCAGACAAATTGCCAAAACAGTGTAGCTGAATAAAAAGCACAAGAGAAGCTGCCACAGATATTCAAAGTTATAGGGTTTGTTATTAAACATTGGTTGCTGTGCAAATATGGTTTCCATATGGGGTGTGCTATATGTAATTTATACAAACCACTTTAGTAATAGATTGTATCAAGTGGCACTAAACTCAAGCTGTAGCTGCCATAATGGAATATGTAAGGAAATTGCTGGTGTTACTGTGTTGGATTAAACAAAAAAGACGTTTATTACTTATATGCCCCCCTCCACATCCCACTACAGTGCCTGCTACTCTATAGGCAGGGTTCTTAGGCCCCAGACTTTGGTATTTAAGAATGAGATATTTGAAAAGCTAAGTATAGGATAAATCTGGTAACTAAGTGGCAATAATTCCCCCAGGCTAGATTTTTAGTACAACAATCCTGCTTAGTTTACCTAACTACTTATCACTAGACAGGTATCCAGATTATAAGTGGCTAATAATAGTAACTCTATTTGGAGAAATTGGAAAAATAATCTAAGCTGACGGTGATTCCCTTACATCAAAATGTTTTAAATTGGGGATTAAGTTAAACAAGGTTAGCTCTTCCTGGTAGAGAACTTAGAAATACTTGAGGGGGGAAAAAATTGACATTTGTGTAAAGGAAAGGTGATAGTTCTTTAGCCTACTGAAGTCCACTAAGTTTGTCCAGTAGATAAGTTGGAATTGGGGGATATAGTTTATGTAACTAGTCCCATCAAAAGACATGGTGAGAGGACTTCTGGAACAAAGCCTATTTGGGGGAGAAATATGAATGTCAGCCCATTAGAAATCAATGCTATTAGCTGTCAAGCATAACAAGAAAAATTTGGTTAGCATAGTTCAGTAAATGGTGCTGGCACACTTCAGTGCATTGTTACACTTTGTTTTTCTTGTGGTGAAAATACATGTAACAAAACATTTGCCAATTCAGCAAGTTTTACATGTACAATTCAGTGACATTAAATATATTGGTTTACTTTGTCCCCTACTAAATAGTGATAAAGTTTTAATATATTTGTCAATCATTGAAATTTTGACTTCAGTTATTGATTTCGGGGTATGCTTTCCAGTAATTCAGAACATATTAAACTAAGAATCTTCTTCGAAATGTGCATTCTAGGGCTTTTTTGGAGGGTGGGGAGCTTGTTATAGGCAAAAACCAAACCAAACCCACGGCTGTTGAGTGGATTCTGACTCATAGCAACCCTATAGGACAGAGTAGAACTGCCCCATAGGGTTTCCAAGGCTTTAAATCTTTATGGAAGTAGCCTGCCATATCTTTCTCCCATGGAGCAGCTGGTGGGCTCGAACCACTGACCTTCAGGTTAGCAGGCGAGTGCTTTAATCACTGTGACACCAGGGCTTCTTTTGTTACAGTCATCACACAAATAAATGCATTAGTTCTCAGACCTTTATTTACTTGGTGCTGTATGGGCACCATTGTTATATACTATACTCTGAATACTTTAAAAAATTATTAGGCAGATCAAAACTGATTAAAAACAGTGAAGATACAAAATATTCTAGAACATAGTGACATGATATAAAAGTTTTGACTCCTGAAGTTCACCCTTCAGCCAAAGATTAAACAAACAAAAAAAAAAACACCAAACCCAATGCCATCAAGTCGATTCTGACCCATAGCGACCTATAGCAACCCTATAGGACAGAGTAGAACTGCCCCACAGAGTTTCCAAGTAGCGCCTGGCAGATTCGAACTACCGACCCTTTGGTTAGCAGCCGTAGCACTTAACCACTATGCCACCAGGGTTTCCAGCCAAAGAATAGACGGGCCTATAAAACGAACCGTAGCACATGTGAGGAACGTGCTTTGTATTTGAATCATGTGTAGGAGACCAAGTGGGCACATCTACCCAAAAGCAAAGATAAGAAGGCAGGAAAGGACAGGAAAACTGGACAAAGAATGGAAAGAGGGAACTTGGGGTAGAGAAGGAGAGAGTAGTTGATACATCGCAGGGCTTGCAGCCAGTGTCACAAAACAGTTTGTGTACTAATTTGTTGAATGAGAAATTAATTTGTTCTATAACCTTTCACCTAAAGCACACGTACACACAAAGTTTTGAGTGGTTTTAGTTTGAAACAAACTATAAATATATTGGTTTAGAAATAACTGCAGAGTAGAGCCGCAGCATTACAAAAAAAAAAAAAATTATTTGAGGTGGTGGTGACATCGGAACTTCCATGGTTAGAATTAAACAAACAAATAAGTGAAGCTCTTCTTGAATAGAAAAGAAATGGAGGCATTAGTTATTGTTGTCCTAGACTTCAGAGCAGCTATAGTGACGTTAAGCTAGAGCAAGAATAATCTGGCTTTAATCTGTTAACCGTTCTAGGTAAGCCTCAATAACACTTTCAGAGATGCCTTGTTGTTTCATGTACTGGAGCAGAACCAGAGCCCTAGTCTTCAGGTTTTGTTCTTTGGTACAAGGGCATTGCATTTCAGTAAATAGAGTTCTGCCTTTTCTTCTCAGACGTCTAAACAATGGCAATAATCTATAACTAACTGCTCTTCGTTAGGTTGCAGAGGCAAATTGCGCAGAAAATTATAGATAATTTTAAAAAGATGAAATACAGGTGGCTCATCTAAAACAGACTCCAATTAAAACCACATTGTATTAAATAGGGCCTGCTTTAGATAGGCTCCTCTTCATGCTAAATATGAATGAAGCAACAATTTTAGGTATAATAGCTGGTATCTGGATTTTAATATGATCAGTTCTCATGCTTCAGAGCCCAAATATTACCAGCTGCTATTAAGAAAACCTACCCTCCTATAAAACTTGATTATATTGTTTTCCCTAAGAGTATTGCGTTAGAGATTACTGAGAAAGTGGCTTTTATGGGGTATAGACTTTTGCATAAAAGTTGATGCTAAAATTCGCCTGGTGTCAAAATTTGTATCACGATGTTTTATCTGGGGTCTTAAATGAACCAGTGCATTAAATTAGACCTTGTAGTGGTATCTCAGCCAATGTGTGTTGGCACCACACCAGTAGAATGGGTACACAAAAGTGTGGTCTAGACTTAAGTGTGGCTTTTCTCGTGTGGCTTGTGTAATGTGGCTATATCTGGTACCTCATCAAGAAGACAGTTTTTCTAAGGTTTCATTGTTTTGATATATTAATAACTGCAATTAACAGTGCCTTGACTAATTATATTCCTTATTTCATCAGTTTGACAGGATACGGCAGATAAAATTATTTTGGAATATTGTGGTTTTACATATGTAGATTCTTCTTCATTTTAGTCTTTCTCCGCTTTCAGGCTCCAACAGACCTACAGGGCTGTGTCAGTGTTTTGTTTTTGCTTTTAAAGAAATTATTATCAATTGAGGTCTCATTAGAAGTCAGCTCCTTGAGAGTCTAGAAACAGGACTCTTTGTTCCTATGGATTTCTCAGTGCTAGAAGTGTGCCTGGCTCATAGAAGATGTTCAGTAAATACTGATTTGAAATAAATATAAAGATAAAATAAAGGAAGGATCAGGGTCCCCACAAGATGACACGGGGCATTACTTACCCTTGGAAGAATGGAGGTGAAAGGAAACTTACGAGGTTTTTAAAGAGCAGGCAGGATCCTCTGTGATTCGACCCTGCCCTGTTCTCCAGCCTCCACTGTGGTCTCTTCTTGTTTCAGTCTTTCTGCCCAACAACACTGATGAGTTTGTAGATCTGTGCTGACTCCCACCTTGAAACATTCTTCCATGTTGCCCCCCACCCCATCTCCCTCATTTCTTATCTTACCTGATTGGCAAATACAGCTGTTTTTAAGTATCTCTAGGTTCTTTTTCCTGAGGTCTTTCTCAACCCCTGATAAGCAGTGTCCCCAGTCTATTTCATTGCAATAATCTCTGTGGATTTGTACTACTCACCTAGACATTGTGTTAAAATTATTTGTGTTTTCTTCTGCACTGGATGGTTTTTGATGTCAAGAAGCTCACAATAGTCTCTCTTCATAAAGCCAAACAGGGACACATACTAGACCATCATAATTAGTCAATAAATATTTGCCAAGTGAACATCCACAGCGGCCCTCTCAGAAGTCATAGAAAGAAAAACTTAAAATTCTTATTTAACAATAAATCTCTCTGATTACTGGATGAGATTCTAAGTCCCTTATTATAAGAGTACAGTTATTGTATTTTTTTCTGACCTGTTTCAACCTGGATAAGCATATTTAAAGATTCGCTCTGTTGGATTTATCCTATTATAGTGTCATATACTATTCAAGGTCTGGTTTGTGCCCTCCAGGTCAGCTGCTGTGTTTTGCGGAGGAGGCATTGTTTTTTAGTGGTGGTAGAGACAGGGTTTTTATTTTTTGGGAATGTGTTGGCAATTATAAGTGTTATTTAAAGCTGTTGTTTTTATTAGAAAGGTGAAGATTTATATCTATGATTCATTAATTTTGTAAACTTTGAATTATTTTTTTTTTAGTTCATAGCTCAAATTATTAAAGTATACTCTTGGGAAATGAGTGAGGGGGGGGTGGGCACCAAACCATTTCTGTCAAGTCAATTCCATCTCACTTGGGGAAGACTAGAATAAATTGAGTACTTCACATTTTATGAAGAAAATATAACACACAGTATAAATGTACTTTGTAAAGAATGGTTCAAAGTGTAAACCAATGTTTGATTTTGAGAAAAGCTATGTAATTTTCATCATTAAGAGGTTTTCAGGTATACCTACTGGTTGAAGACTAGAAATCTAGTTACTAGATTTCTTAATAATTAATTTTGTCACACTGTTTAAAAAACAACTTGTTTTTTTAATGTAATTCACAAATTCTAAATACAAAATTTAAAAAATGGGGTTTAAGAACAACAGCAAAACCATTGCCACTAGCTCTGTCCATATAGCAGTTAATCATTTTAGGATATATTTTTCTTTTTCTCCTCTTCCTGTCATATTCCTTGTAAAAATAGGGTCACATTGTGGATACACAGCCTGTATTTGCTTATCGACATAACCCTCTTTTTTCTTATCAATATATTTTGACTGTCTATCCTTGTTATTAAGATAAGTGTTATCAGGTTTAATATTTTCATAGTAATTTTGACAAAATTTTGGTTCAGCTGTATTAGCTCTTTTTTGGATGGATTTCATATGCAAATTTATAATACTGTTTGGATTTTTTTTTCCTCAGATTAGCATTTTAAATTAAACTTAACATGAAGTAAGTGTGCAACAAATTGGTTGATATTCTTTTAAATCGTATGTCTGTTTCTTTTTCATTGTACTGTTTTTCAAGTAAACGTTCTAGGTAAGTATTTGAAAGGTCTTATTCTTTACACTACGATACATCCCCACCATTTGCTCTCTTCCCTATTAATATTGCCGGTCTCCCTGACTTGATCCAACCACATGGACCATTTGATCTGGAGAGACTTCTGCGAGTACCCTAAGAACTTGCCTTTGTGCTCTGCACCGGCTCTCTTAAGTTGATGGTTTTTCTCCCAGATTCTGACCAGCCCAGCCCTATGCTTCCCAGACACACACCCCAAAATCCATTTAAAAGGAACTTAAACCACAGAGGCCAAGGTTTTCTCTTAGTGTAGTGAATTTTCTAACCATTTCTTTGAGTATCACGTTGATGATAGGTTCATTAAAAACAAAAATTATCCATAGAACTCTGGTATAAGTGGAAAGAAAAGGTGTTATGTTAACATGAAATTTGGATTAGATTGTTGCTGAATGAAGCAGCTTTACAACATAAATTGAGAATAACTTGGGTTATATTATGCAATGAAAGTAAAACATCAAAGCAAACCCTTTCCTGTTAGTGCTGGGCTCTTACATGTGACTTCCCTATATTTAAAACACTTTCAAGAAACAAAGATAATTTCATCATCGCCCCCACCCCTGCCCAGTTGAGTCTTTGGTAAAGCCAAGAATGAGAGCCCTTGTATTTCTTTTTGCAGAGCAAGCCCGAGATGATACTTAGGAGCTACATAAAAGTTACTGATCTCTTAATGAAGTTGATAAAATTTTATTAGCTATTGCCTCCATACACTATAAAGGTTAAAAATCCCTACCATTTCCACTCACATTTCTAGACTAAGTCTGCTGGACTTTCTTTCCCTTTAACAGTAATGTTTATCCATTTGACTGTTGTTTCACAGAAAGGAAAAGTGCATTTGTGTAAAAACATCTAGGACTTGCCAGGGAATTTTCTCAGAATGCTCTGTGGTTACAAATGAAGCTTATTGTTATATAAATGGCAAGTTTAAATCATAGAAATTTTTGCAGTAGCTTGTGGCCTGAGTTGATAATCTGTGAACGGCTCTGCATGTGTGTCTGTGTCTGTGTCCTCATGCATGTGTTGGCTTGTCTGTAAGTAGCCGGATCTTGTGCTGTTCCTCCTCCCCACCTTCCACCGCCCTCATTTGGAGACACGAATATGCACAATCTTTACTCTCAGGCCAGCTCAGAAGGTGCACATAGGAGGTGGGATGTGGGAGAGAGGTGTATTTGTTTACATACCCTCTTGTGGAATTTCACTTGACACAGTGACAACACTGTTTTAAAACTTAAGTTGTTTGAATTTGTGGATTTTTCTCTCAACCCCTATAATTTCTGAAACTTTCTCTAAACAAGATGGCAGGCACGTTCTGGGGACAGAGCAAAGACACAGAACAGAGACAAAGCCGCCCTGAGAAGGCAGACAGACTTATATTGCTTGTGGTTTTTCAATACAGCTGCTTTCAGATGGGCCGGCTTGTTCTGTGCTGGTTCCACTGCCAAAGCAAGACTGTCGCACAGCTGGTAGTACTTACTGTACTTGCGGGAAAGTATGTGATTCATTAGTTGGAACCGTATGTTTTTCACCAGTTCTGGTCATGTTTTTGTTAGGATGTGGTAAAAACATAAGCAGGGGGTGAAGGGACAATGGAAACATGTGACTTGTTAAGGATTGGCCCCAACCCATTATTAGCTAAATTGTACACCATAAAATGTCCTCTGTACCTCATAAGACAAATAAGACAAATGACTTAATTTCTTATTTCTCAGTTGAGGTCATTTAGCCATAAGTAGTAAAAATTATCAACACTGAGCTCTTTTTCTCTTTTTCTTTTCTGTAAAGTATTATGATCTGTTTAAACCCCAAATTATAATATGAAGAGAAGTCATGCAAGTAAAAGACATTAATTTGCAGAAAACTGCCCATGACGGGTGAAGAAGTTTAACTGCAGTGAACCCTTGCTACTGATAAAATATGAGTGTGGTATAACAGCTAATCAGAAACACTTCCAGTACTACAGGGTATGAGGAGAACAATAAATGGGAGTTCCTTTGTCTACACATGATCAAGCCGACTAAAGTTGTGTGTCTGAATGAATGAGGGACTCGTCTTTCAAGTAATTTTGGTGTCATTAACGGGCTTGCATCAGAGTATCTGAAATGGAAATCCTGGTGTCATGCAGAACAGCTGGTGTAAGCTGAATCGAATATCCATTTTCAGGTAGTTCTTGAGCTTCTAAATATTTTACAATTGCATGGGCCTAACTGTATTGCTTGATAAACGGATGTCATCCCTTCTCTGTTTTGTTCTCTTTACATAGGCATCTGCTTTACCATTTGCTTTCGTCTAGTTCATTCCAACACTGGTGAGGCTTTCCGTTTGCCCCCACCCCAGCAACCTACCAGCTATGAGCTATGTGCCATTTCTCAGAGTCTTCCTTTGTAAACTGGTGGCAGATGATGACTCCGTGTTCTCCAGTCCCCTGTTAGAGTTCTGCACCATTCCTGCCTCACCACATAGACTTTTGCGGTTGCTGGGCTCTGCAGAATTAGAACCAGGTCTGTCTCTGACAATTAGCTCAACTGGCTGCAGCATAAATAAAGGAATGCGCTCAGGGGCTGTAGGCTGTGACACGGTTTAACAGAGCGTAAAAAGGTGCATCTGTTCCATGCCCAGCTTCAGTCGCTGCACTGTCACAGGAAAGTTATCGACATGGAGACATGCCCATGCTGTTTGGTAAACAAGTGGCAGGTATTAAATTAAGCAGGCTGTGAGTGTGCAAAAGTGCTGCTTTATTAAAAGCCCTGCTATCTCCCTCGCTGCTGGGTCACAAGCAGTCGTTAGAATATCTATTAAGATGACTCATGGCACTGAATACTTGAACACTCTGTCCGCACTTCTAGAGAGCCCCATTGACCTTTGACAGCCTCGTTGGGGGCTGGGAGGGGGGAATAGAGAAAAAACAGAAGGAAGGGTGTAATATATATATGTGTTTGCCTTTTACAGCATTGGGCTAAGCAAAGATGTCTGTGAGCAACCTAGAGCTTAGGTTTTATTTAAATCGAGCTGTTTGTTTGCTTTTCCTGCCTTTCTGCATCACCTTCTCCCCTCCTCATGGCTGCTACTTGATGTGAGGTCTGAAATAATTCGAGGATAACAGTATGATTAAAACTTCTCTGTCTACCTGTGTTGGGTAGGCAACAAACACCTTGTTGTAATCTATTTAGAGGTAATACAGTTAGACTTTTGGTATTTTTTGAAGCATTTGCTGTTGCATTCAACATTTTTTAATGGAAGAAACACGTTTTAAAGACTTTTTTGCTTTCCTGTAGCAATGTAATGATTTTTAAAGTTTGTGTTTCCTCTAGCTTCAGGAATCCTTTACAGAGAGGGTCATGTGTAGTTGCATATATTGACATATTGATATGTTCTTTGTTTTATATAGGTTTACAGTTTTTTTGGGCAATCTGCTTAAGATAGATCAAGGTCTGTAGGCAAACATAACAAGGTAGTTTTCAGTACACACATCTGTTCTAAAGAGACTGTTATTTCTGAAGTGCCGCTGCTCCCCTTCTGCTTGCGTTTCTTTTTAGGGCCCCAACAGCTCCTCATCCATTAGAAGATGATGTAATGCCAATGGGATCTAGCCCCACACAGCTTGAACCAAAAATGATTCCAGTTGGCAGTACTTGCATGTGAATGACCAGAAGGTGTGATGCATTCTCCTTTGTATTTGAAGTACTCACCTTGGAGGTCTCTTGGTCTTCCTGCTGAAGATCCTACAGCCACACCTGCACTCCTGCTGTTCTTTTATCGCTAACTATCTTTATATAGTAAAGTCTGGTTGGAGGAGTGATTTGGAGCATGGGGTGGAAGCACCCTTTCTCATTGTTCGCTCAGAAAGAGAGGGTAGGGTGGGAAAGCATTCCGCTATCTAGAGAGTTGGCGATGCCTCAGAATCTTTATCTTTCTAACACCTTTGCTATATGTAGTTCAATAAGCCAGCTGTACAGTTTTTTTTTTTTTAAACCAGTGGGTTCCATTTTTCGTTTGATTTTTTCCCCCCGCATTTTGCTCTGAGCCTTCACTCCCTATTTCCTTATCCCTTCCCCCTACTTCTCTTTTCCTTTATCTCCTGGGAGTTTTCTGAGTAGCAAGTCTGAAAAAGAGCTGAGGTTTATGTTAGAAGAAATTAAGGTTAATGATCATTGGCTCATTTTCATATTCTGTGGGTGTGGATGGAGGAGTAATCAGTGCAGGTGGCCCTGCCAGTTGGGAGTTTTTCTTTGTCATCAAGAAAATAAGGAGAGTGCAGGGATTGAATTACCACAACTATTTCAGGACTAAACATATTTCATTTCCCGATCTGGTCTGGTTTAAGGACACAAAGCTGACATTAATTTTATCCAAAGAAAGCACAGCAATTTTTTTTTTTTTAAATAATTTGACTGAATGCATGGGGTAGATGCATGTTCAGATTTAATTCTAGTATAATCTTACAAATAATGCTCTGAAAAGCAAAGGGGTTTTGATTTAGTTTGACAGTTTATGTTTCTGTGCCCAATTACCACTTACTTATTGAATGGTAAAGAGCTGCTTTCTAAAATGTGCACTCTGACTGCACCAATTGGCTTCCCAGCTGCCTGCTATTACACATGAGGCACTCCTTTCTAACTTTTAAAGGATGTACACATTTGAAGTAGTTATGTTTAGCTAGCAAAGGAAGTGGGGGATTTGGTTAGGAAGTGCTTGCTGGCCTTGAAAAACTATCTTGTGTGCATTCTCATTTCAGCTACATAAAGACCATTCTTTAAAGATATATTTGTTAGGTTTAAAAAAAAAAAAAAAAAAAACCTTAAATGCCCAAATAAACTAGGGAAATAACTTTGGCTTTTAAAAAATTGTGTGACTGTGTGACTTCCATTTGGAACTATTTCTTTAAGTTTTATGTGTTTTTAATGCCACTGATGTAACCTCCTGTAAGTGAAGGATTTTGATTCAAGACATAGAAAAGGAAGATTTAAAGCTGACCAGAGACAATAAAAGTCATTGATGAAGAGTATCACTTGCCATGCATGGTGGATTTTGCTTTCTTAGCAGAATGCAGCAGGCAGCAGAAGTGACCTGATTTGTTTTTAAAGCACAAGGTTTATTTGGTTGTTACTGTGTGAGTGTAATATTAATGATACTAATGTAAAATTAACTTTTATGTTGTGTATGCACTTTTTCTTGCCTCGCCATTTAAAATTACAGGTATTTTTTTATGCATATACCTGGTTCTGTTGCCATACTGAGCATGTTTGTAACATTGTTTAGGCCACAAAGGTTTGGTAGAGCCAGTATGTATGCGAGTATATGCTAGACCAGCACAGGTATACGTAGGTTTTGGTTTCATAGCTCTCTGGCCCAAGTTTACATCCAGTTGAATATTCATTGTATGGACATTAATTTGAATACTTTCCTGTTATACCTTGTGGTGACTTATTGATAACACATGAAGACACCATTCCCAAACATTCAGAGGGCAAGAATGGTTTAGTGGTTTCTAGAAACTGCTAGTTGTGAAGAAATACTATTTAAAAAAAAAAAAAAAAGCTCTTTTTTTTTTTTAATTTAAATAAGATGGTATTTAAGATTTCTAAAAAGTGCTACAGCTGCTAACCAAGAGGTTGGCAGTTCAAATCTGCCAGGCGCTCCTTGGAAACTCTATGGGGCAGTTCTACTCGTCACTATGAGTCGGAATTGACTCGATGGCAATGGGTGGGTTAAAGTAATACTTAAACATACGTTTAAAATTTTTTAGTATTTTTTAAGGCATTCTTGACTGACTAGGCTGAGAATTCATAAGCAGTGAATTGATTTTTTGAAATTGACTTGATTTCCAAATTTAACAAATCACGTTATTTTAAGCAACATTAAACAAGGGGGGAAATAATATCCAATAAACCATTTTTAAGGTAATGTCCCTTCCAGTTTCTGTTTTGCTTTTTGCTGACTCCTTTTCACCTTGCCCTCTACTGATAGAGCTAAACACTGGCTTCACTCATTTTTGTCAAAGGCTTTTGAAAAGATCCATTTACATTATGATGCATACACATCTGGTATTAGCCCAGAAAAGAATAACTCTGAATTGAACTTCATTTTAGTATTTATCTGTTATACATCAGGAATAATTTTAGAAGCAAAGAAATGTAACATTTTCCTTGCGCTCAAGTTAAACCAAAACCCCACTGCCATCGACCCTATAGGACAGAGTAGCACTCAAGTTAGGACCTTAAAATCAGCTACATTCAGACTATTAAGGGAAAGTTTTAATATAGTCTACAGAAATGCTTTACAGAGTGGTTGCTCAAGCCATTCAGGAGATTCTCCCTGCAGACTCCTTGGCTTTGGCTACGTTGGTCTATCCTCTCACTTGAACCTATCAGCCAGTGTTGATCACCTTGGTTCTGATTTCTTCTGAAAGTCCCCAGATTTTATGCCTTCTTCCCATTGGATACATAAAAATATAACAGAAATTATTGGTAGCCTTTCCTTCTAACTGTGTATTAAAATCTTAAACTCATCATCCCAAGGAATAACTCTTAACCTGGCACAATGTCCTTCTCTCACAGGGTGTTTAACTCCTGAGTCTAGTGTGCTATAGTTTCAACCTCTTAGGACCTGCCTGCTTTTTTCTATCTCATTTTCTGGAATACATCTACAAATGAGGGATGCATGTGTCTGTGTGTTTTTTCCATGCCCATAACATACTTCTTCAAGGCATTCCGAGAGCCAGGGTGTTGGGTTTAGTTTCACTGTCAGTTTGATAAAAATCCATGTATTAAACTGATACCGCGGTTCTGTCTTGTGTACAATCTCCGCCTCCTGTTTTCCACTTCCTGCCTACACTTCAGACACCAAACTGATTCAAATCTTCAACATAATCTGTAAAATGAAATGTTTATTCCTAGTAAGGAATCTTAAGGAATGAATTTTTTTCTTTGATCCGTAACAGTAGAGAAATAATAGCATGTAGTTAAGTATCGAAATTGTCACTGAAATTGTTGTTCTTTGGATGCATCATCCTAAACACTACTGTAAGAAGCACATAACATTTCTAGTTAGAACGAGTCTTGGGGCAACATACTCTTGAAAAAAATCACCCTCCTGGCCTGGCATTCTAAGTGCTGCATGAGGAGGTTTCTCATGAATTACCACGAGTGGAGTAATAATAGATGCTATTGCCGTCAAAAACTGTGCTTCTAGAGGGGTCATCCACACCTTGTAATTTAAGATATAACCTCTGGTTTAGTGAAGTAAACATGGAATGGGGTTCTGTTTTGTGGGTTTCATAGGGGATATCTGCTTTGGGGTCGCCATGAATTGTAATCGACTTGATGCAGTCAAATATACTGCTGGATAAGAAGGGAGAAAAAAACTAGTTGCCTTACCTCTGATAACTTATTGTTTTTGAGTAGATTCTGACTCATAGTGACCCTATAGGACAGATTAGAACTGCCCTATAGGGTTTCCAAGGAGCGCCTGGTAAATTCGAACTGCTGACCTTTTGGTTAGCATCTATAGCTCTTAACCAGTACGCCACCAGGGTTTCCTTACCTCTGATACTCACTGCCGTCTAGTCTATTCTGACTTGTTGTGACCCTGTAGGATAGAGCAGAGCTGTCCCATAGGGTTTCCAAGGAGCACCTGGTGGATTTGAACTGCTGACCCTTTGGTTAGCAGCCATAGCTCTTAACCACTGTGCCACCAGGGTTTCCGCCTTACCTCTAATATTGTAAGCTTTAATTCACAAAACAAGCAACTCATTTCATTTCTTTATAAACTCTTACCCTTACAGGGTATAAATGTTCTTTATTTTATATATCATCTTGAGTTTTTTTCACTGACGGAATTCATATGCTTACTATGTTTGCCTACATTTAAGACCATTATGCAAATCTTTTTGAAGAAATTTGGTTATAAATAGTTCATCAGAGGGAACTGTAGGCTTTAAATGAATTGAATTCATTGCTTCTTTAGAGAGGGCCCAAATGAAAATGGACCATGGACTTTAGGGATGAAAGCCTGTAAAAAATAACTAAATAGAATTTTCAATTTTGGGGGCTACAGAATTTGGAATTGTAGATATATGTGAGCCACATTATGCAGTTTAAAAACTTCTAGCATCCATAATCCTAAAGTAAAAAGAAATGGGTAAAGTTGATTTTCATCTGATATTTTATTTAAATCAGTATATCAAACGTTATCATTTCCATGTATAATAAATACAAAAATATGTAATGAATAAAAAAGTTATTAATGGCACATTTTGCTTTTTTTTTTGTGTGTGTTGAGCCTTCAAAATTCAGTATATATTTTACACTTTGAGCACATCTCAATTTAGATTAGCCACATATCAAGTGCCCAGTATCCATGTATGGTCATTGGCTACCGTATTGGACAGGATAGATCTAGACACCAGTCCAATTTTCTTTCCATCTCATTTATCCAGTAGCTTTTAAAGAGTTGACATGGAGATATAAAGTCCCTATTTTGATTGAGGAGAACTTGTGACTTTGATACATAAGTGAAAAAGTAACAAGCTTTAGGGTAGTGCTGTTCTGCAAACTTTGGGGTAAGCACATTTGGGCAGGAATTGCCTTTCTGGTCAACATTTTTGATTCCTTGATAATGATTGGCATTGCTTTAAACAAATAGATATTTTCAAGTTATTTGTTGACTTCCCTCCTTCTTCACTTTACCTCCTGTGAAGCTATCCTGTCTCATTTTGCTAACCACTGACACATTACAGGCAGTGTTCTGGGAGAAGATAATGTCTCCCTCTGTTTCTCCTTTTGAACGTTGAAGGCAATATAGTCTGGTGCTGCCCTGGGTTGAGACTGTCCACCATCTGTGTAAGGAATTCACAATCCAGACAAAAGAAATTGGCAAAGTCTTCCCTCAGTCTGTTCTCCAGATCCTCAAGCTAGCCATAAAACACCTGGACAAAATCAGCAGGTGATGGCAAGGGAAAGAGAGTGATCAGTCACAGGCGTTGTTGAATCCTTTGAACATTACTTATGGCCTGGACATTGCTGTCACCAGGCACAGTTTGATCTTGGGTGAGTTTTCTGGAAGAGCTTTATTCCCTGGCTCTGTGACAACAGCGGAACCAGATAACATTGTGGAGAGGGGAGAGAAGAGGAAAGCTAAGGCCTCCCTTCCTTAAGGTATAGCCGTTCCAGGTGCTGTTACCTCCATGTGTGTAAGATCATCGCACAAAAATAAGTCATATCACCAGCTGCATAAAGTGTGCTGTTTAGATCAGAGTTCTCACTGTAAACCTAGGCATTTAGTTTTTTGCTAGTGGAGTGAAAATATTCTCAGACCTGCTTGTAATAATTACTAAATTGTTTTTCAGAATGTAGGTGGCTGATTAGCATTGTTCATGTGCTTTGTTGTTTAATGTACTTTTAAATCTATTTTCTGTGCTTAGACTGAAAAAGAAGAATTGACATTATGGCATTGATAGGCTTAAAAAAATCTTTTGGTGTGGTGGCTATACATATCCACACACATACATCCCCTTACACAAATTGGATCACTAGAACTTCTTTGTGTATTTTTATTAGGGTAGGGTAAATGTAACATTAAAGCCCTGAAACAAGTCCCCTCTGTTTATGTTTTCAACATACTCCTTTCGCATCGCAGAGCCCATTTCCACATCTCTGTTTTGATGATTTCAACCGATGCTAAGACATCATTTGGGTTCTTTGAATTTTCTGTGAAGATATCATGTGGCAGCAGAATTGCATATCATGCACTCTGGTAGGGAAAAGACATATTTTTAATGGAGCAGGAATTTGGCATAAGGAAACAGCACATTTGCCAGCAGAATCTTTGAGCAAAGTCCTTTAGCTGTTAACTTCTTTATCAGTGAGAGTTAGGGTTTAATACAGTGGTATTTGGCCTTGTTTGCCGCTGCCAGCATTAAGGGTCATATTTTAGCTCTGATCTTTATTTCCAGTGAGAGGGCTAAACCAAAGCAGAAGCTGTACTATTTAATTCAGAATCACCCTGTCTCCCTTTGGCTCTGTCTACAAATGTAACCCTTTTTCATATAAATGGCGTCAAGCTTCATTGAATTTAGCTCTGTCTTGTTAACTACATTAATGCTGTGTTCTGTCATTCATTACATGAGAATTAGTTGTCTATTACAAAGTGAGGGTTTTTGTTTGGAGCCCGATCTTCATGCGAAGAAAGCCACACGTGGCTAGATTTCCCTTGTTCAATGAACACTGGACTTGTTTATCTACGGTTTGTTGTACCCTACTGAAAATATCATGCAAGCTGCTGATTCTCCAGTTGGAAGACCCACCTTATTTAATTAAAGCAAGAAAACCACTTTATCACCCTCCTTTTTGCACTGTCCCATGTACTTTTGTTACATTTTTTAGCGATCTCTACAGCATCCTTAGAGTGTGTTACAGAAAGTGTTAATATCTTAGAGCAGCAGTAATAGTAATCCTTTTACTCAGGGTAATCATGTGCTAATCCTCTGGTAAGTCAAAAGTATTAGATCATTTGAAATTCATTGTGTCAGCTTAGTTGAAATAACTGGTATGGTGCTATAAACATTTAGAGAAAGGGAGTCTTTGAACCCAAATAATAATGTCAAATAGTTTGTTAATGTTACAAGCTCGTGTTTAAGGGTTTCATAAGCTAAACTCATGAACAAGAGCATTTCAGTTTACATCAGTGTATAGTGTATTATTTTAACTGAAGGTTTATTTTTATTTTGTTATTTGGGGAAAGTTTCTTTTCCTCTGGCACTTACGCGACCGAGTTTTTATGTTACAGTTTTCACCCTGTAATCACAGGGAGCCCAGTGTGCCATATTTGTTTTCAAAAAGAAAACTATTTTTGTTTTTCTGAAACATTGTTTTGGACTTGAGTTTTCTTCTTGCTCACCTCTCTCGTCTTGTATACTTGGGACAAACATTGATACTATACATATTTGTTTTTCTGTGAGTATTTTAATTGGTGAGTTTTGCCTTATGTTTTCTCCTTTGAATTTGTATAATTCTCACTTGAATTATTTTCTTCCTTTTCTCATTTTGAACCCCCTTTTTTATTGAGAGCTCTTTATAACAAGAGTCCTTTTTTTAGTGATCTTTTTGCCTGACACGTGTAGATGTTCAATAAGCTTTTTTGAATTGCTTCACTTCTAAAAAGCTGGGAAATTTGGTGACTTAACTAACATTGTTGCTATATCAATAGATGAACATTTTTGGTGGTGATTCATTCTTATTTCTTCTTTCCTGAAGGTCAGTTGAGTTTTGAAATAGCACCTCTTTCTTCAGAGCTTTAGGACTAATTGAGCCTGCAGCTAGTGTTCTCGGCCTTAGGTGACCAACTGTTCCCCACAATGGTTGACTTTAGAGAGCTATGTATTGGATCTTCAACAAGCACCAGCCCAATTAATCAGTTTTCTAAAAATAAATAACATTGGTTAGTAAGTAATCGGACAGCCAGGGCTCATGTAGAAAGGATGAATAATTGTGCTTTGTCCACGTCATGTTCTTACCTCTTACTTCAGCCTGATACTTGATTTGTAGTTTAGAAGAATTTGTAGATGCTCTGAATCGTGGGGTTTTGTATGTTCTGTAATGTGATACTACATGCCTCCTTTGAGATTGAAACTTACAGACCTTTCTGCTGATTGCATTCTGTAAATAAATAGAGCCCTGAGCATGTTGATATGTCTCGACCTGCCACTGTCATGCTCCACATGTCTCTCCTCCTGCTGAGTCATTCCATGAGCAGACTTTAGTGATGAAAAGGTTCATGTCAAAGAATACAGACTACAGGATAGCTTTCTCTGTGCCATCGTAGAGGAGACTGAAATTTGTATAAAACAGCTCTAGAGCTGAATTTTAGCAGAGGAAAGAGAAGTTGCTGAATGCACCTTGAACATTTTTAGGCATACCCCAGCTCTGAAAACAAGGTGGTCAGATGGTCTGGTTTAAATCACAGAGACAATGCGGCCAATCAGCAGAGACTCCTCATAACCCCAGCCATCTCAAAGGTCGTGTGGCAGGACAGGGTCAGTGTGACAGGACAGGGTCAGTGTGACAGTTCCCAAGGCACTGGCCTCACTGGTTGTGCCTTGCTACATCGGTGTGAAGTTGGAGATTATTGATGGGATTCCCACAAGCCTGTCTATAAGGGTTCATATCTTAGAGAAGTTAGCCTTTAAAGGTACTTTTTGTCACTATGAAATGACATTTCATGTTAAAGATTAGTGCAGGCATGGCTTTACTAGCATCACTGGGCAAGGTCAGCACAGTGGCAAAAACATGGATCAGGTTTGAATCCTGTTTCCATCATTTTTACTATCTATGTGATATTGGGCAGGTTACTTAATCCTTCTGTACCCCAAGTTCCTCATCTGTGAAATGGGGATAATACCTACCTCCTGGGTAGTTTACATAAAGTGTGAGGATTGAGTGAATTAAAACAGTTGCTGAAACGTATAAGTACTGTGTATGTATCTGAACAATTTTCTTTTTTATGTATCTGAATAATAAAATAAAACTGAATGCTGAGAACTGCTGGTGCTTCAGAGAGCTGATAGTGACACCTCACCCCTGGAACTTGACCCTTCATTAAGGTTGAGAGATTTTCGTTTTTGACATAAAGACCGTACTGATATGCCTTAAATGTAAGGTCCTCAGAAGCTTCTGTAGCTAGATGACCTGGTTTTTTCACTCCATCCAGAGGCTTACTGACTCTAAAGGCTTTGTGGGAATTCCCTTGGGTGAGGGTATGGGCTGAGTGCTCTCTACTTTGATCTAGAAATAGGGCTGTTTTCATAATCCTTTCTATATTGTTAACTACACTTTCTTTGTGTGATGCATTCTTTCTGAAGCATAATATAATTTGTCATAACCTGTTGCCATCGAATCGATTCCAACTCATAGTGACCCTAAAGGACAGAGTAGAACTGTCTCATAGGGCTTCCAGGGAGTGGATGATGGATTCGAACTCCTGACCTTTTGGTTAGCAGCCAAGCTCTTAAACACTATGTCACCAGGTCTCTATAATTTGTCATAGGATGTTGTTTTCAGTTGCATTTTTTTTTAAAACCAAAATGATTAACTTTCAACATATCTTATTAAGAAATCTGTGAGTTTTTGTTCAAACCCAGACAGCTCTTTTTTGTTATTAAGTATTTTTAGAAGGTTTTACTGATTAATCCTCAAAACACCCAAGTATATTATACCTTCTTTCTTTTTCAGTTAGAGATTAAGTACTTCATTTAGATTACAGTGTCAAGATTAAAATGAACTTGAAGGCAGACTGTGAAATTCATATTTATCTCTGACCCTCATGACCCCATATCAATTTTTATATTCTCAAATGCACTGTATGATTAGCTGAACAGGTACTACAGATTTGCCAACACCGATTTAAGCCTTTTTCAAATTGCCTGTTACAACTGTGCTCCATGTTATGTGTGGAAACTTTTCTTAATATAATTCCTCAAAGATGTAATAACACTTGGATAAGTGGCAGGTGGGAAAAAATGGTTCAACACAGGAGAAAAGGGTATGCTGGTAAATGCCAGGGGTGGGAAGGTTGGGTGGGGGTGGGTGGCGTGAGGAGGGAACTTAAAAAAGTTCCGGCATGTGTCCAGAAGGAACTTTTCGATATGGTTATGGAAGCACCATTAACTTGTCATGGTTGCCAGATTTACCAACTTAATTGGAGTTACCTTGATGAAATGAAATTGGAAGAATGTGACCATGTAGCTGATGAGGCTTGGTTTTAAATTCCACTTTTGCCATTGAGCAACTAAGAGGCCTTTTTCAAGTCACTTAATCTCTTCCTTACCTGTCTAATGGAGATGATAATAGTACCTTCTTGCTCAGCCGTCATGAAAATTAACTTAATTCATGTATATAAAGTATTTACGTGAATGTAAATCATTTGGTTAGAGAATTGATAACGCTTAAGATTATGGACTTTAGGAATATATGAAGCAGAATTATTAACTTACCTGCAATATGACTTAAGAGCTGAGTCACCATTCATTAGTTGTGGCTGTACTAATGGATTTATGGTATTATACCCTCAGTCTTGTAAATGCACCTCCTTGTTCTCAGCAGTAAAGGTTGCCTAGCTGGGGGCACACTGATATGACTACAGAGATTTTTGCATGTGTGAAGGTGACTGGCCCACTTGGAATTTTTTAATTCCACAAATTCACCTCTTTTTTTGTTCCCGATGACAATCAAAAAGGGACAAAACCCCAGAAAATTTGCTTTTAAGTGTTGCCTGGAAACTTTTACCTTCCTTTCTTTTTATTTAAACAAACGGTGTATTTGAAAATGATAGTGAAGCCATTGATTTTCTTTTTTTTTTTTTGAACATTTTATTGTGCTTTAGGTGAAAGTTTACAGAGCAAATTATTTTTCCATTCAATAATTTATACACAAAATATTCTGTGACATTGGTTACAATCCCAGCAATATGTCAGCGCTCTCCTCATTTCCACCCTGAGTTCCCCATTTTCCATTTATCCTGTCCCTGCCTTCTCATCTTTGCTTTTGGGCAGATGTCGCCCTTTTGATCTCATACAGATGATTGTTCTATGGAACACTTCCTCACGGGTGTTCTTGTTTATTTTATAGGCTTGTCTATTTGGCTGAAACGTAATATCTGGGAGTGGCTTCAGTTTAGTGTTAGAAGGGTGCCTAAGGTTCATAATCTCAGGGGTCCTTCCAGTCTCTATCAGATCAGTAAGTCAGGTTTTACATCTTTCTCTTACTTTAACCGGTACCTTCTTTTGTGGTCCCACTCTGATTGGTCAGTAGTGGTAGCAGGGCACCATCTAATTCTTCTGGTCTCAGGCTTGTGGAGGCTGTGGTTCATGTGGGCCATTAGTCCTTTGGACTAATTGCTTTATTGAGTCTTTGATTTTCTTCATTTTCCTTTGCTCAAGACAAGAGGAGGCCAATTTTTAGTTGTATTTTAGATGGCTGCTTGCCAGCTTTTAAGACCCCAGATGCTACTCACCAAAGTAGGATGCAGTACGTTGTCTTTATGACCTGTGTTAAGCCAATTGACCTAGATGTCCCCCAAGACCATGGTCCCCAGCCGTCAAGCCCAGTAACTCAGTCCCTCGAGGTATTTGGTTATATTTAAGAAGTTTCTATGGCTTTGCCCCTGTGTGCTCTATTGTATGTATGAATATACATGTAGCACTTAAAAGTAAGTATGTAAAAATATACACAACCTAATGGGTGTACTCCCATTCCCTCTCCCATATTTATTCAGTGTACATATCTACCTGTGTATCCACTTTTAAATTATTGTTTGTTATTATTGTTGTTGCAGGATTGTGTATGTTGTAGTATTTATCATAGTTGCCTGTTATTTTTCCCTATTTCTCAATGTTTTCCTTTGCCTTGGTCAAGTTGTATTGACTTCCCGCATAATGTGTATTGCCTTTCCCTTCACCAAAGTTAACATGTGTCTACTTTCTGTTTTCCATCCCTCCTCCTCCTATTCCTGGTAACCACCAAAGAATGTTTCTTTTTTATGTGTAAATGTTTTGTTGACTTTTTATAATAATGGTTTCACCCTGTATTTGTCCTTCTGTGATTGACTTACTTCACTCAGCATAATCCTCCTGTTGTGAGATATTTGGTGGACTTATCATTATGAAGCCATTGACTTCTTAAGATTTTTCTTTTCAGAGCAAGTATACAGTTTTTTAAACAGTAGCAATCACTGTGACTGAATTTGATTCTGAAACACAAATATGTTGACTGCTTACTCTGTGCTAGACACCTTCGTAGGGTACAGGATGCAGGGATGAGTAAGACACCATCCTTTCTAACAAGGAGTTCACAGCATTAATATTACGAATAAGCGTCCATGTTTTCATTTACTAAGTATTTCTACCAGGTTTCAGTACGTGAAAATCTCAGGGCACTCCTCCCCCTACCATATTTGTATTTTTCCTTGAAATTTGTGATAGTCAGATTTAACATGTTTGGATTTTAATTCCAGGCATTACTTTTTAGTATTTTATAGGACATGTTGTAATTTGGTTTTGAGCCCTGTTCCCTTACATTTGGCTCTGGGAGGCACATGAACCCAGAAACCAGACATATTTTCATGGATTTTTCTTTCTTTGGGGGCTGTGTTCCGTAAGATAGTGCTCTTCTCCCTTGTACGACTGTTAACTTCTTTGTTCAGCCAGATGTCACATGATGTCATCTAGACAATTTACAGTACACAGTCTGTCTGGAATCTGAGACAACTCAAAATTTAGCAATCCTCATAGCTTGCCCAGATGACAGTTGTTGTGCTTGTCACCATTGCTTCTGGGAAATCCCGGAGAATTGTCACTGTCTGCTGTCCTGGTTACTAAGAATTTCCCAATTCTCACTTCAGGTTGCATCAGTGGTTGTATATGCAGGGACATGTAGGGATTCCAGACCATGGTGAGGAGACTAGGAGCTGCTCCCTCACATTTAGCCATTGTCACTTACAGAATCGGAGCAATTACAAAATACAATAGCTCATCTCCGTTTTCCAGAAGAGCTATAGATGTTGTATTTTTTGTAAATATCTATCCTGAGCACCCTGAGCAATAGTATTGCAGTGCTCCACACTCTGGTACTGCCTCCAATTTTAAATAACATATGACACTTGGATTTTCTTTACCTTTTAAATTTAGAATTCATTAAAGCAACATTTTTCTGGGTTGCAAACATATAAGAGAAAAAAAATAATTTGGGGGGCTTTCAAAGTACAATGTCAACTCTTAATGGTGAAAGAATTTACAGTTGTTTTTTTTTTTTTTAACATAGTACATTTCTCTTCCCTCATGTGCTTCGCATTTTAAAATTGGAAAAGTACACCGGATCTCTTCTTATTTAAACCGGCACAGTAGATTCACGACTCCACTAATTTCATTAATCATATGATTAGAAATTCTCAATGTTCTCCAAGGCCCACAAATTAAAAATAAAACTTGTTGGCTGTCTTTTATTTTGGTCCAGTTTATTTTTTAGGCCACTTTTCTTATGTTTCTAGGTATTCTCTTTTATAAAAGTTGCATGTTCTTTGAAGAAGTCCTGTGTCGTCTTGTTGCCGTGTTATTGTCAGTACTTATCTATCTTGGATGGTCTTTCCCCATCTTGGCAAGCTGCATTCATTGAATAGCTTTTTCATAGTGTTAACTGCCCAGCACTGTGCTAGGTCCTGGGAGATGCCAAGTAAAACAAGACATGGTTCCTGACCTTGAGGACCTGAGTCCAGTGTCTTTTTGAAAGCCTATCCATCTTCCAAGCCACTTCCTTCACTAAGCCTTTTCTCATTACCTCAAGTGAAGTAGTCTCTTTCCCCTGAACCCTTAAAGCATTTTGTTTATGCCTCTCTTGTCACATTGATCACATTCCATTTTATAGTATAGTTATTTGTGGTCAGGTTTATCTCCCTACTCAGTTGTAAATTCCTTGAGGACATGTTTATGTTTACAAGTCAGCATTTATAATTCTTCTTTCCACATAGTAGGTGTTTGATAAGTATTTATTGAATTGCAGGAGTCACAAGAATTGAAATTATTGCTAAAATTTGGTGAGAAAATCTTGTCACATATTAATATCTGCACTTAGCACAATTGAGGGAATTTTATTTTGAAATCCTAGTCTATTACAAGGAAGGGGAAATAGTCATATAAATGCCTACTTCTCCAAGTTTGATATGATAAAGTTGTCTGGGGGAAGGGGCGGATGAAGCTTTGGACTCTGTTTTATATGTACAGTATTGTATCACCAGGCAGATACTTAATTTCAGGAAACAGCCTAATGAATATGAACACTTGGAAAATTAGTTGCCCATTCCATTAATTGTTTATTTGTGAATGAAAGGGGCTAGTCAGACTGGACGATTGTTTGGTTTCTGGAAATTGGTATACTAAACTATCTCCAGATGTGGGAAGAAAGAACGACGTCTACATTTTATTGCGGGTAACACTTTGTTGCACAATTCACAATTTATCTTGAAGTTTTTTTTTTTTTTTTTTGCTTCTGTTTTCTAGCACTTCATTTTATTTTTATGTTAGATCTCTGTTCTTTTCCACCTCCTGTAAATGAACTATTAAAATAATTGAAAGGAAACATTTGCTAATGTTGTTTTATTGAAGTTCTGTGGTTTAGTTAGAAGAAAGAGGCTAGGATATTTTTAGTATGGAGAAATAATTTTTCTTCCTTGAACTATTTATTTTATGGGGAGATATTTATATGATGAATTTATATAAATAATAATTTTGAAAACTATGTTTAGTTAAGTTAAATCAATAATTGTTCCTGTACTGTGCAGGTAGAAATTTTTAAAACTGAACTTAATAGTTGTTATTTCAGAGAAGTTTTAATAAACATGTGTAATGAAACTTGGATGACATGTGGCATAGCTTTTGGGTTTGTGCTCTTCCACCTTATGATCAATGACTGTGTGCTAAAAGGCTGTGAATGTCATGACTTATCAGATTATGAAGTGAGAATAATTTTTTCTTTTACCTTGAAATTCTTTTGGTCTTTATGTAATCATTTAAACAATAACCCTGGATTCACTTGATTGCTTTGTTAACCTCACCTTCCCCAAAACAAGTCTCCCTAATCCCCTTCTCAGAAGCTAGTTGGGAACTTGACTTTTGACTGATAATCTGGGCAAAAATAATATGAAATCAATGTCTAGGGTTGGATTTTTACCTGTCATTTAAAAATGGAAAGTGTGCCACGGTTCACTTTACAGTTATTTTCCAGATAATACAAAATACTCAAAAAATGTTTCTGGTCTCCTAGGGAGAACTGCCCAATGAGTCTTTCCCTTCATCTGCAGGTGATAGGGGAAACTGGTGGGAAGCTTTAGTGACTAGAGCACCTGCCAGGACGATTGATAATGCCTTTCCTTTGTGTTGTGACAAATACATTTCGGCTGCAGTTTATTAACATAATTCAACACAACCACAGACATATTGTACATATTAGAGCATAGAATTAGAACCATTTTTTGCACATCACAGTTTTCTCTTGCTTGTAATTTTTTTTTTTTTTGACAAGGATCTGGATAATTGCTTCAACAAATGAACTGCTGTGTTCAGTCTGTTTCTGTAATTTCATAAATTGTTTTCATGCTAAAAACCAAGCAAGCTTTCACTAAGTTAATATAAAGAACCACAGTGTAATTACAGGAGCCGTATTATTAGAAAGTATGACAGAAATGGCAGGCTAACTGACAGCTCCTTTCTCCTTGCTTTATCACAACAAATTAAATATCCCATTTAAGTGCCAGTTAGCAACAGAGTCAGCAGGATATACTTCATCTGGAAAATGGGCCCATACTCATGACGAATCATTTGAAGTGTATGCATCATGATGTACCCTGGGAAAGGCTCCACACACAGTCTTCTAAACCTTGGCACTCTCGGAATCTCAGGCAAGCAAAGGTGTGAAATACTTTGGATTAAAACATGAGTTGTGCATACCACAGACTAGATGACTATTTTAAGCAAATAGAAACATTTTCAGGGTGACACCTTATTCCCTTTTTTGACTCCTTTTAATTTCTGTTCAGCGAACTAATCAGACTTGCCTAACGTTTCAGTTCACAGACCCATATGACCCTGATAAATTATAATCATTTGAGCATTTTATCAGTTTCTCACAGTGCTTTTGCTCCTTCCATCTCTTACTGCTGTAGTCTACTTTCTTCCCATACATAAATCGTTGGGAACCTTGGATTCCTTCTGGGGGCATTTAGGAAAAATGTTACTCATTGGCCATTCTTTTCAAGTTTTAGTGAATCTAATTACAGTAGTGCATCTGGCAGGCATGAAAACCATTAGACGAGTAAAGAGGGCTCCCAAATGCCACTCCATGAGTGTAATTTAAAATGCTTCGGATTCAACATATCCTTCTTCAGTTGCATTATTAGGTACATTCCCTTGTACTATAATCCTTCTGGTTGTGGTTACATGGTGCATGGAATCCATTGCTACCCTCCGCCCCTCCCTCACCACTGCTGTGTGTGATCTCTATATTATGTTGCTAGGCCTTTCCTTTAGAATAAGTGGAGGTACACATTATGTTTACCCACAAAATGTGTGATGTATATATATAAATGTTTCAGTATTGAGGGATAAAACAGATAACCTGCTTTCTTAAAAGCCTGTAATAGTCATATAAAATAGAACTTAAGCAACTGAGCGGGAAGCAGAAAACAATAAGAACAAAACAAAGCCAAATCTCATTTTCCATCTCTCACTGGGGATGGTGAGAGACAGAAGTCCTGGGGAATCAGGGAAGATGTCACCCTAGAAGGAAGGGCAGGTAAAGGGTTCAAGAGGGAGTGGAGAGATGGAGGGAAAGAAGAAAGACAGCTGTAAAGAAGAAAAAGAACACCTATGTATACTTCTGGGAGTCCTACGGAAAAGATCTTCCTCAAGATAATTTTGAATTAAGAACAAAACTAGACTTATGCTGGGTGCTGTAAACTCCATAAGTCAAATTCTCTGTCTAGGACTCTCCAGGCCAGGTGCCTGAGTAGTTTGTAGCTATGTAGAATGTGCCTTTATTGCCTGTAATACAAGAAATAGAGAAATAGGAGACAGCGTCCCATTTTCCTAAGGATATAAGCATGAAGTGCAAACAACTTGGTGGGTGTATATGATTTGGGAGCTTTTTTCTATGTCCTCCTGTTTAGCCAGTCTTCAGCTGAGAATTCCAATTTTTTTTGTCCCCGGGCACCTCAAGCTTATTTTCAGCTCTGGATCTTTGAGTTCTACCTGAATTCATCCTGTGACGCTGTCTTTTACTCCACATGGCCGGGTCAGGGGTATCATCTCTGCATCATAGTACTCCGTGGTTTATTTTCTTACCTTACAGTGTAAGTTTCTTGAGGATACCATGTGCCTTAGAGTGGCTTTTATCAACAATTCCTGGCACAGAGTAGGCACTCAGAAAATATTCATTGAACGAGTAGTTTTATTTCTGAGATTTTTACTATAAAAACTTTCTGAATCCATGAATAGTGGCCCTGAAAGGTTCCCTGGGTACCATTTTTTCCAGCCAGTCAGTGATCAGATTTAGCCTAGCTTGCACATCCTCCTTCATTCAGACAGCATTTGTGGAGCACATTCCTTTCACCTCGCTGTGTTCTAGCAAAGAAACAAACAAAAATCCCATGGCCCTTTCTTGTATGTACAGGAGACCTAAGTTGCTGGAACTAAACCAGTAGCCAAACCCATTGCCATCGAGTCAATTCTGACTCATAGCAACCCTATAGGATGGAGTAGAAGTTCCCCATAGGATTTCCAAGGAAAGGCTGGTAGATTCGAACTGCCAGCCTTGTGGTTAGCAGCTGTAGCTTGCCATAGCTCTTAACCACCGTGCCACCAGGGCTAGGTTGCTGATGTGTATGATAATTTAGGAGGCACAGGTATGGAATAAAAGCAAGCATATTATCGTAAGATGTATAAATTGAGTGCTTTGATGAAACTTGGAACATATTCCAACTCATGCATGTAATGCAAGAGGAATTAGAGTTTGACTTTTGCCTTTTTCAAGTACACATGCTGATGAATGAGAAATATGGAAATAGTACCCCAGTTCTCTCTGTCTCCCTCACTCTGTTTGGTTCTCTTCTCACCAAACCAGCTTATGGATGTAAGTGATGAGGGCATATCTAAATGTCTGGAATGTTTTCCTGTGAGCCAAACGTATATTGTTTATATCAGAAATTGATTTTCTTTCAATGTTGATCTTGTTTAGCATATGGATTAATAATCATAACGAGTTATCATTTATCAGTTATTATGTGTCTGGTGGGGGGGGCAGTGGTGGTTTGTAGGTAGAATTCTCACCTTATGTGCAGGAGACCTAGGTTCAGTTCCTGGCCTACACACCTATGCACAGCCACTACCCAGGCAGTCGAGGTTTGTGTATTGCCCTGCTATTTATCATGTTTCAGTAGAGCTTCCTGAATAAGATGAACTAGGAAGAAAGGCCTGATGGTCTACTTCTGCATATCAGCCATTGAAAACTCTATGGGTCATACCAGTCGGATCCACTATATATCTGTATCGTGGAGCTGGTGCAAGACTGGGCCGTGCTTCATCCAGTTGTGTGTGTGGTTGCCGTGAGTAAGTCACGGACCAAGTCCACAGCAGCTAACAACAATAGCATGTGTTCCGGTATTGTGCTAGCTCTTTAATCAAATTATCTCTAATGTATGTCAAAAGCATGTAGAAAAAGTAGTACCATTTAATTTAATTTTAACAAATGAAGAATTGAGGGCATAGAGGAAAAAAACTAACTTTGCACAAGACCACACAGTAAGAGGTGAAGTACCTTTTAGGAATCTTCTCTGCTCATGGAAAGTGGAGGATAGGGTAGATTTAGTTAATCTCAGTCTTTTCCATCTTCTCTAGCCCCTCTTCCCCTGGTATGAATTGATTGTCTTATGTTTCTGGAAGCTTTGCTCACCATAAACAGCACTTTGTGGTCCCTACTGGCAGTGTAGCTGGCATTTGTACCATAAGATTTTTGAATACCAGGGAGTAGGTAATGATAAGAGGAATGAATTGGGGGTCCCAGGAACCCTGCCTAACTGATTTAAAACTACTCACATACTAACCTTTCATGGGAGTCAAAATTGTGTTGTTTGTATTTCCTTTTTTAAAACAGCGTCAATTTTGGATAATTTATAAATTAGATTACGAGAGTTTGTGACTAGAATATTAAGGAGTGTCTTATCTGGAAGTCTTAACTGCCCCGAAAGGGTAGGAAAACAGCACCCCAGATTTCAAGACGACTTAAAAAGGACCTGATCTGATAATGAAAGCACCTGTTTCACATATATGAACACATTAGCACAGTATACCATGTTTAAGTAGAGTTGTTTTTCTGTATATTTTTAACAACATTGGCAAGGTAGGATAACCAAAAACACTGTTTTTTCGCCTTGAAAATTTATTCTTAAGAATACATAAGATTGTTATTTACCCCAAAGTGTAATCCTTATCAAAGCCTACTGTGTTTAGGCCTGAATCACCTGCCAGTATGACTGCTGCGCTGAAATGGTTACAACCAAGGTATCAGGTGGGCACTGGGTCCTATGTTTCTTTCAACTGACACGTCATAGGAGCACTGCCTCCATTCCTCAGTGTTCCTTTATTATTTCCTCCATTTCTCTTTGTTTCCTTTGTTTGAGGTTGCATATTTCTTTAATCAAAGGTAATGCCCCTCTTTTTGATACATATTTCTCTTTTCTAATCCATCTTTCAGTCTCTGCTAGAGTGATCTTTTATTTTAATGTCATTGCTTAACTATTAAAACTAATCCCTCTCTAAGAATAGTTTGTTCTGTTAAACTTAAGTCCACTAACCATTTCATTATCCATTGTTCAGATAAGCATGTAAACTAGCTTATAAATACTTCCCTAAAGACCCAGAACTTACCTGTCATTGAAGTTGTAAGTCCTTTCCTCCCAAGGAAGGCAGTTCAAATCTACCAGCCACTCTTTGGAAACCCTATGTGGCAGTCTACTATATACTATAGGGTCGCTATGAGTCAGAATTGACTCGACGGCGACAGGTTTGGTTTGATTTTTTAGTAGTGGTATTCTAAATGACTGGCTTAAAAACAAACACGAACAAAAAAACCTCTTGATAGGTTGGACTAAACCAGTGCCACCCAGTGCTGTCGACTACCATGTTATTAAATGTCATTAAACATACTGCTCTGTGCTCTGGATTCCTAAAAATTTCAGTTTTCATTACTCCAGTCTCCATTGGTACTAGGATTTGTTTCCAACTCTTATTTCCTGAAACTGCCACTTTGGGTTCTTAGTCTGGCAATAAGATAAATTTTTATTCAGTCTGTATTAAAAGTTAAATAAGATTGACAGATAAGCTGCTAGCTCAAGTCCCAAGAACCAGAGGTGTGATGAACAGGAGGCCGCTGCAGGATTTAGAATAAGCAAAAAGCTAGAACATCTGCTTATATCTGGATGCAGGCCACACCCTCAAGGAAACCCCCTGCAAATGATTGGCTACTCACAGCAGATCCCATCATGGAGTAATAACATATAAACACTGAGAATCAAGTTGACACACAATCTTAACCATCACAATAGTCATGGAACATATAAATGGAAAAGACTTCAAAACCTTGAAGCAGTAAAGTTTAGTGGTTTGGAGTCTAGACTGTGGGCTAGGCTGCAGGAGTTGGAATCCTGGCTCTGTCTTGGGAAAGTTATTTAGTGTTTCTGTGCTTCATTTCATTGTTTGTTTTCTTGTTTTTAACCTGTATAATGGAGATAGTGATAGTACCATGCCCTTCAAATAAAGTAATAGAGTTAAATAATTTGTATATATCATCAAAACCAAACCCAGTGCCATCGAGTCGATTCCGACTCATAGCGACCCTATAGGACAGACTAGAACTGCCCCGTAGAGTTTCCAAGGAGCGCCTCGTGGATTGAAACTGCCTACCCTTTGGTTAGCAGCCGTAGCACTTAACCACTACGCCACCAGGGTTTCTGAATTTGTATATATAGAGTGTTTAAATAGTGCTTGGTGTATGGTAAATTCTTAGAAATGGTGACCAGTTTTTTTAAACTAGCTCTGCGGACAGGATATAAAATATGCAGTGTAAAAAGGAATATGTACTTAAAAACAGTACATCTTGATTTAGGGTATTCCCACTCTTCGTTGTCCTTCTAGCGAATTAGGTACATGTTGCATTGACTGAGGTTCCCTGAGTGGCACAAATGGTTTAGTGCTGGATTACTAATCTAAACATTGGCAGTTTGAACCCACCCAAAGGTACCTCAGAAGACAGGCCTGCCATCTGCCGCTGAATGGTCACAGCCTTCAAAACCCCGTGGGACAATTCTACTTTGCAACACATGGGGTCATCGTGAATTGGAATGGACTCGTGTCCTTTTCCTCCTATTCAGTGTATTTTAAAGAAAGTAATTGTAGTTTAACTGTTGTTTTCGAAATAATGATTTGTTCTTTGACATGCATGAGGGGGATGTAAAATGAAGTCTATGTTGAAGGAGATGTGTCCACTAGGAAAGTGGGTACTCCATTTTTATAATTCCCAAGAATGGGGGAATTTGTTTGATACAGTAGCCCTATTAAAAAAAAAAAAAACTTTGTTTTTTAGCCCTATTAGATTAGTTAAAATAAACATTAAGGACAGATGGACACTTGAGTATTTTTGTCTGTTGTTTTACAGGCCTATTTTTTATTAAGGTATTATATTACATAAAACTCACCCTTTTAAAATATACAGTTCAGGGGCTTTAAGTACAGTCACCGGAGCCCTGGTAGCACAGTGGTTAACAGCTTAGGCTGCTAACCAAAATGTCGGCAGTTTGAATCCACCAGCTGCTCTTTGGAAACCCTATGGGACAGTTCTACTCTGTCCTATAGGGTTACTAGGAGTCCCAATCGACTTGATGGCAATGGGCTTGGGTTTTTTTAAGTACATTCACACTGTTGTGCAGCCATAACCACTATCTTAAAAGATCTTTTTAGTTGAAAAGAATTTACATTTTTGTTAAAATCTTTGACTTTTCCTTAGAAATTAAATTACGTCAAGCCACTTTTCTAAAATAAACATAGCAGTTCAGTGTTTCTTTCCCAAAATAAAAAATTGTTGGCATGTGATGAATATTAATGAAGCATTGCTTTACTTCTTAAAAGTGTTTTTTTTTTCTTTAATCTTCATGTATATACACTCATCCTCAAGTGTGTGCTCATACACATACACCCTGAGGTGTTTTAATTAAGATAAAATTCATAAAGCGCTTAGATTAATG
Organism: Elephas maximus indicus; assembly: GCF_024166365.1. NCBI lineage: Eukaryota > Metazoa > Chordata > Mammalia > Proboscidea > Elephantidae > Elephas > Elephas maximus. Next base: position 26,580,882 of record NC_064827.1, on the reverse strand, counting down.
CAAAAACGTAAAAATGTTCCCCTCTGTCTACTTAGACGAAAGTTATGTTTCTGTTGACTAAGCAGAAAAATCATTAGCGATCTTAAAATTGTGAACTCCTTAGAATAATGTAAAGAATAGAATATGTTGCCAACATCAAAATCCAATAAAGCTCACTCAAAAACCAATAAAGCTCAGACCTTTAATATTTCTGTGAGAGGATTTTTATTTAGTATACAAACTTGTACAAAGTTTATTTTTACTATAGTTTAAAAAAGTGGTTAATAGGTGATTTGTCTACTTATGGAAAAACTGACAATTTTTGTGAAATATCTGAAGTTAATAATCAGGACTGTGAGAGAATATTGCTTTATAAAACATTTAATTTGTAAGAGGGTGCTTGACAGTGAGGGTCTGAAACATACCTAAACAGAAAACTTATAAATAATCTGTATGCATTAATAATCTTACTGAGATTTGGAGCTGAAACACAGCAGGCCTGGAAATGTTGACTATGAAGCTCATCTAAAATTGAAATGTTTTGAAAAACTTTGTTATTGTCAGATTTCTTATTTTAGCCTTTAATTTCCTTTTGACTGTCTAAATTGGAGCATCTTGGACCAGAAAGGACATTGTTGGATATCTCTATTATGAGTGGTGTGTTTGGGATATGCTTATTGCGATAAATAATGTTTGTGTGCACATATATATTAATGTTTCAAAATGATATTATCCATCTGAACAGTTTTGAGCATGGGTAAAGAAGTGTGACTTTTATTTTGGGTGGAGAAGTTAAACAAAAAAACCAACGAATGTTTGCATTGGTAGCATTTAATAAATCTGTTTTTTTAAACTTGTATTTTAAAGAAAATTTAAATTTGACCGATTTTAGGTTTTCTTGTACAACTGAAGTAAGTTCTGCTTTTAGCGCTGTAACAATGTGGAGACACGGATGTAATGCTGAATTAGAGCCCCTGGCTCTGACTTTCCAACAAGGATCTGAACATTCCTATTTGCAGTGTCTTGACTTCAGCTCTTCTTGGACCCAGAAGTAGGATTGCTTTTGCTACTTGATAGATTTAGTCTAATTTAACACAGGTTTTGTGATTAGAGGCATAAAGTATAACTGTCAGCATCTTCCTAAAGCAGAACAGTATTCCAGTAATGAAATTTCTTGTTTTTAGGGATTCCCAAAAGTGTCAGTGGCTGACCGATGGAGTGCTCTTAATACACACAGTAATAGGCCTCACCTTCTGTTTCTAAAGTATTTAGTTCATCATTTTTTTTAGATAATGCGATATATCATTGTATTATAGAAAATCATGGAATAATCTTGGGGAGAGAAGCAGATAAAATGAGGATTGGTAGCATTTAAATGATAAAGTCAACCTTCCAGGATTCGGTTAATGCAGAAACATAAAAATGTTCCCTTCTGTCTAAGCCATCAGTTTCTCGTGTAGTCCCTAGAGGAAGTGGCTGAAAAGTCATTTCCACCTAATGGGTTGTTAGGTTGCCTCTGTACAGTAAGTTGGTGGTTGCAACCCACTTCCTCTAAGAGAAAGGTCCATGTCTCTAAAACCCCATCGTAACTGACACTAACTCGCATTGCTCTTGGCCCCGAGCTGTGATAGCAGGCCTGAGCGGGCTTAGAGCAAGGAGCCACCGATGAGGAGTGTGGCACCAGAGGGAGGCTAGAGTCTGGGGTGGACTTTTTGGATTTTGCTAGTGGGTTCACAGAAAAAAAAATTGTTTTCCTTTTCTGAGCCTTGTTCATGTAGTTTATATCATTGTCAGTGATGTTACTTAACTTGGCAAAAGCTTATTAAAAGCCCTGCAGAGCACCATGTCATTGGAAGGTGTCCTCACCTTACATAATATCAGGGCTGTCAAATATTAACACTTACTCATGAAAGTCTCTGTTAGGTAATTAAAAGTATAGTTGTAAATATAGTAAATAAGTAGACCATTCTTTAGTTCACGTTTTTATTCAGCTAATAAACTGTTTTTGTTTTCTTTCTTAAATGAGAAGCCAGAAGAGGGCACATTAGTCTTTCAAAAATCAGTTTGGGAGCCATTTGGCCCAATTCAGTTACAATTACTGTAAATTAGGCAAAGAACCTGTTTTGTATTCATAAGGGTCAGAAGTGAAGTATTTAGTTGGTGCCAGCAGTTTAGAATGACAGAAAATATGAAAGCAGATTAGCATCCTTCCCTTAGAAATTTTCAGTATGTCAAAACCTGATTGCTCTTTATGACTTCTATACTTTGATGTTTCTGTACATGGAGGGAATTGGAGAAATTTTATTGGGCATGTATTTTATTTCCTATACGTTATCTTTTTGAATTTACAGATATTACCCTACTTCTCTTCACAAAAAAGTACGACTGCAGTCCTTGCAAGTTGTAGGCAAACTGTACTTTTCTGAAATGTGTACTGAAAAATTGGTGAGTGCTGGCAGTAGGGAGGGGGACAACTACTAACTAAGGGAATTGATTAGTAATATTAATTATTTATGGCTCTTCCCAGCATCCGTTTAAAATGAAAATGGATAGCCGGTTTAGATACCCAGACCCTGGCCCTCCCTAGCTTCCTTATCCCTCCCCATCAGTTTCACGCTCAGGAGTGTGTAGGAGGGTCTTGCTTCATCAGTTGGCTTGGACTTCTGTTCCCCACGTGAGGCTCTACTTTCGAATGTTGGAAATGCTCAGGAGGCCTTCCTCAGGAAACTGCCTATTTCCCCTGGCCCTCCAAAGGGATGTGAAACAAGTTCAGGATTTCCCTTCATTCCTGAAGTCCTTTACCTAGAGCATCGTCTTGCATATATGTCCATTTGTTTAGTTCTCAGCACAGTTCCGTGCCCCTTACAGTTACCACAATAGTATTAACAATTGTAGGCTCAGGACTCTTGGGTGAGGCAATAAGGCATCTTTTTCTTTGATGTGTGCAACTCGTAGTGACCCTCTGGGACAGATTAGAACTGCCCCATAGGGCTTCCTAGGCTGTAATCTTTGCAGGAGTGGATCGCCAGATCTTTTCTCCCTGCCAGAGCTGCTGATGAGTTTGAATCGCTGACCTTTCACTTAGCAGCTGGGCATTGAACCATTGTACCACTAAACAACAACAACAACAAAATACAAAGCCACTGCCATTGAGTCGATTCTGACTTATATTGACCCTATAGGACAGGGCAGTACTGCCCCATAGGGTTTCCAGGGAGCAGCTGGTGGATTCGAACTGCCAACCTTTTGGTTAGCAACTAAATGCTTAAGCACTGTGCCACCAGGGCTCCATGCACCACTCAGGCTCCTTTAATAAGGCACCTGGGGTGCAAAATTTAGGGAGTCAATCCATGAAAGAGGAGTACAACTACACTTGAAATTTAACTAATTCTAGAGTTAGAGGCTGGGCACTTGTGCTTTTGAAAAGTGCCACAGATGATTCTGACATACACCTGTTCTCTTTTATATTTAATAGAAAAGGATTTTGTGTTGCCTTTTTGTTTTTGTTTTTTAAGATGTAGAAACATTTGGCTCATAGCTGAAGATGAGATTGTGCTGTGAAACCTTGTTTTCTCAGCAGATTGATGAATTTCACCTGCAATATACAGACTCCCCTTTCCTTGCCCCATCCAAGATATCTAAGTAATAAAAGATGTACCATCACTATTTGCTGTAATTCTAAATTAAAGTTAGAGTTTCACATTTGAGGCATTATTTGCGCACATCTTACATTTCTCCTCTTCTTTGTGGGGAGCCCTAGTGGCACAGTGGTTAAGCACTTGGCTGTTAACCGAAAGGCTGGTGACTCAAACCTACCAGCTACTCTGCAGGAAAAAGATGTGGCATTCTGCTTTCATAAAGATTTACAGCCTTGGAAACCCTATGAGGCAGTTCTACCCTGTCCTATAGGGTCAATATAAGTCAGAATCGACTGGATGGCAACGAGCTTTGGTTATTCTTTGTTTTGTTTTTATTTTCTTTCTTTCCAGAAGACTCCTGTGTGCACAGAGCCTCCAAAATTTTAACTCGGGTATAATAACATCACACACAAACCATCTTTAGTTGCTGATACAACACTACCACTTTATACTACATTAGGCACCAGAGGTTCCACCCATCCTCATCATTAACTCTTTAAAACCAAGCAACTAGGGTTAATTGGGCAAAAAAAAAGGCAAAAAGTAAAGTGTTTTAATGAATTGATACATAGAATCTAACATCATTTTCATGGAGGTAAGTATTGAAGATTATGTTTTGGAAGATAGATAAATATTGTGTAGCCTAACTCTACAATGTGTTAAATAATCTCTGATTAAGGAATAAAAAGGCTGAATTTGTCAGTAGACCAGTAGTCTAGAAGCTACTATTGTCCAAATACATGCCCTCTTAAAATGCTACCACTCCTGCTTTTATCTGGAGTGTACCATCTGGCAGTTGTGCCTCAGTATTAAATGACTTGAACACAGGTAATACATTTTACAATTAAATTAATACTCTTACATGTCCTACTTATGATCAAACATAAAATATAAAACATGTTCACTGTCAGCCCTGTGGATATTCAGATTATGTTTCCGTGAAAATCATATTGAATTGTGCTTTCCGAGGCACTGATCTATTTATGGTTCACTCAAGTGGAACATATAATTGTCCAAATAGTGTAGGAAACAGCTATCTTACAGAACTATGAGGTGCTTTGCTGAGAAACAACTTGTTCTCTGGTGTTTTTGTTTTTCTCCCTGTTTGGACATGTTTCTCAAGTGTCAGAAAAATCTGTGGTCGTCTATACGGGGGTCACCCTTCTCTATGAGTCAGAATTGACTCAAAGGCAACTGATTTTCTTCTTCCTGGATTATCTAAAATGCGTAATGTATTCTAGGTATTGGTGTCTTCTATGCATGTGTTCTGAATGATGAGCGATAAATGCAGTAAAACATTGTTGGTTGCTGCGTTCTTCCTTTCCATTCTTCATGGACAGGTAAAGTTAGCTTGTTTGCATTTGACCATCCAGCGATTTAATAATACATTGGCCTGTCCTGTGGTTCTCATGTTGAAGAGATGGAAGCTGTACTACATATGGAAATGCCCCCTAAGTCATCAAAGATAAATTCAAATATAGGAGTTTTGATCTTATCTTAATATATTACTTAATTTTTATGTATTAGCTAGGTTACCAGGGTTCTTTAATAGTCTGACCATTGAATTCTCTTCCAGGTACAGGAAAGCAGATTGGGAGGATTTCATCAGTCTGGGCAGGGTATTCAAATTCACTCCCCATACTACTTTTTACCTTCACTGACAGATAAATTGAAGGAGCCATTCATTTGGAGACGGTGTTAGAAGGGTGTGTATTTTATTCTCAAGGGCTGCTATGTCTGCTACTTTCATAGCTTTTGCTGCACCTTGCAACAAAGAAAAGGGAATATTGAATTTCTACTTCTTTGCTTTTGATCCTGATAAAGTTATAAATCACCACAGCACATGCTATTATGATTTAACCCTTCAAATTACTTGAATATGTTTAGCATTGAGCTCATATATATCCCTGTTGACTTTGCTTTCAGAATTCAGCTAGGAGGGATAGAACTTTAGCAATGAAGGCGTGGATGCTCTGTCTATGATTAGGCAACATACATTTTAAAGGTGTTCAGTTGTGTTTATATAGTGTGGATGGATGTTTCAGAGGGTAAAGTTTTTACGTGTAGCTGTCTGTGAGGTATGCTTCTGTTGCGTGCTCTTAGTTAATTTATATTATCCTGAAGTCACAACTTACTCAACATTTTTGGTAGCACTTGAATCAAGGAGATAGGGAACAACTTGAAAACTGACATTAAGGAAAAATTCTTGAAAAATATGTACTGTTTTTTGACATTTTAATGAATAGGAAGTAAGTCATTTTATAGGCAGACAGAAGTATTATCGGGATGCCAAAAGATGTATATGTTGCCTATAGCAGTGCACATGCCTGGCTCTTGATAATGAGTCTGCCTCTCTTTCGAGACCCACTGCTATGTAAGTGGGGTCCCTGGGTGGTTCAGGGGGTTAATATATTCAGCTGCTAACCGGAAGGTGGAAGGTTTGAGTTTACTCAAAGTCACCGTGGAAGAAAGGATTGGCGATCTAAGTCTGAAGAATCAGTCATTGAGAGTCCTCTGGAGCACAGTCTATTCTGACGTGCATGGGCTTGCCATAAATTAGTGTCGATGGCGACTTTGTTATTTGTTTTAAAAATAAGTGATCTTTTGGAACAGAGAAGTTAGTAATGGTGGTGGGAACATATTCTTTCCCATAATACAGGGAGAAGAAAGGTCAGAATGTACTATTGTTTGGAAGAAAAGCTAGCTAGGCAGGTGGCCTTAGAGAAGGGTACTCACTCGGAGTGTGTCTACACCATGTCTCTCCTGTAACGGTGAGTTGATACTGCTACAGCTGAGACTGCTGGGAGTGTTTACTTCCTATCATTCTTTTATCTGAAGTTGGTTGACCAGGCAGTGATTTCTGTACAGCAATTTGCATATTTTGGCAATAAATACATTAATGTAAATTTTGTTGTTTCCATTTTCAGGTAGTTATTTCAGGAATTTTTAGATAATGTTCATAGACAGACATTTTAGTAACTTCATTTGAATTTTTTGAAATTCATAAAATATTACAAAAGTTATGTCCACTAAAAAGCTTTCCCTGCTTTCATTTTTCCCATTATGATTTTAACATAAATTCACTATTGGTATCCTCTTGGCAGTTTAAAAAAGAGAAAAAAAAGTTTCCATCAAGTTGATTCTGACTCAGCGACCCTAAACAAAGTAGAACTGCCCCAGAGAGTTTCCAAGGAGCAGCTAGTGGATTCAAACGGCTCACCATTTGGTTAGCAGACGAGCTCTTAATCACTGTGCCACCAGATTTTAATTTCTCAGAAAGTTGTTACGGAACCAGAAATTTGATAGATGCATATAAAGTGTGTAGTAAATCATGTGAATAGGAGCAGGGATTTTTACTTCTGTCAATTATCTGTGCTAGTGTTATGAATTTTTTGAGTGTTATGAATATTATAGTAAATGATTTTTGCTCTCTCCAGGTATGAATATAGGGTCTTTTTAGATATGTGTGTGGCACGCGTGCCTGTACTGAGAAACAAATTATTGGTTTGGAATCTTTAATTATTTAATGAAGATTTCATGAGATCTCAAAATAATAGATTTAAATCCCCCAAATTAGAAGGGACACAATAGGAAAATTGGCATGGAATGACAGAATATTATCTTTATGTGTGAGATAAATTATGATATTTAAAATACAACTAGGTTTATACAAATAGCAGATTTATTCTGTACACTAAAGATTACAGCGGGAAATGATATAAAAGCTCATGCTGATAAAGCTTGTGCCTTCTGATGTGTAAAGCAAATATCTAAATATATATGTGTATTTGTGTCCATGTACAGAGCTAAAGGACACCTTTCCATGAAATAATGCATTCCTTTAGAATCGCTGTAGATTTTTATAATTAAAAAAAAAAATTCCTATTGTAGCCTACATCAAAAGGGCAGCCAGGTTTTTTTGTGTGTGTCTGACTATACATATGCATTATAAAAAAGTGAGTCTAGTGTAATTACCAGTTTGCAGAGCGAATTCCTGCAGGGTTTGTACTCTCCCCATTAGTAAAAGAGATAAGTTGAAATGTATTAAAATTTCACTGTCCAACTGGGAGTTTTTGTTCACAGTAAATGTGTTAATGTTTCTTCATTGCTTGACTGTTTGTGTTTAAATTTAGGCAGCATGCCCAACAGGGACAAAATTATAGGATAAAGCTATGTATAAAAGAAAATCCTTCAGAGAGCACCAATAAGGATGTTTTAAAAAAAAGCGCAGTTACATATAATCGTACATGGCCGTAGCCACAGAGAAAAGTTTTATCTGTCTATTTCAGAATTATTGGAATTTTTCTTTCCCTTGTGTAAGCGTTAAGAGGACCAAGCTTATGCCAATAGCTAATACACTTTGATGTAAAAACATCTATTATTTTATTCAGTGTTACTTCTGTAAAAAGAAAAAGAAACAATTCCTTCTTGTTGTCCTTATGATGAAGAGAGGCTAATAGCATTTTGAGAGAGAGGTGATAGATCACGTTTTCTTTCCGTGTAGCGGAATTCTTTCTTGTTAAGAATTCTAATTACAGCCTGTTATATTTTTGGAGCATTTTTCTCTACTTTTCTTCATTGCCATGAACTCAGTAAATACAATTATTCACCTAGGTGAGCTTACGTTTAAGAAAAATTAATCTACAGCCACTATCACCTAGTGTGAATATGTAATGAAATTCACAAATACAGGATAAAGGCTTCTGTTTCCCTGCAGTCTAGAAAGGGCAAATGTTGGAGTTATCTGTAAACAGTGGCTATGTCAGCTTTGGCCAGGGAATCTACCCTTTCCTTTCAAATGTTGAGAAGCTATCATAGTTTTTACTGTTCACCTTTTGTGATTTCTTCCACCTGCTTCTCTTTAAGTTAAAATGAAAGAGCTTCCAAATATCCATATACTGGGACAAATGTCTCCTTTGGTTTCACACAGCAGACCCGCAATGCAAACGGTGTAAAGATGGAAAAATGAAATGTAAATGCTCATCTCTAAATGTTGCTATCCTAGAAATAGTGTTTTGTAATTTACAGAGCTGTAGTATGTGTTGATGTGTGGAGACCTTTGTGTGTGTCTGGGCATGTGTTTTTGTTGTTTGGTTTCATACATTCAAGCACCTGTAGAAAAATGTTAAAAAGCCCTTTAAATATTTTCTGTTGTATATTAGCTTTCCTCTAGAAATTGTAATTTTCTCCTTAAATAGGTTAGTTCATTAAAAAAAAAAAAAAGTGTTTTAATTCTTGCTTCCTACACTGTTCTTTAAAAAAGTGAATTTTTAACTGTGATAGACCTTGAAGTCCTTCAGAGCCATTACTTTCTTTTGGCTAATTTGTAGAAAGGCACCATATGAAAATTGGATTTTTGATCTGATGGAGTGATTCTTGAGTTCTTATGAACCATTTATAGTCTATCAAGTAAATCCTTCTTAGTTCACGGATTATTGACCCAATGGACCATATTAGCTGCTTCGAAGCTGTTATAGCCCATTATGTTGATTCAGCTGACACACTTGTGAACCCAGTCCACATGCCCAATATGACATTAACATTGTTCTGGAAGATTCCCTTTTTTCCACAAGGCTTTCTATTTATTTCTTAATTTTCAAGAGTTAGCTCAAAGTTACTGACAAGCATTGCATAGGTCTCAATTTGCTCAGCGGTGTTGAAGCATTTGTTAGCAGCTAGATGGTCTGTTCCTTGCTGTCTTTCTCTATCTGTATGTGTCTCATTTTGTCTTTTAAATCAACGAATACCTAAAAGAAGAAAGAAATAGTGTTTTTCAACTCTCTTGGGCACATTTTACCCTTGGATGCTTATTGAGTCCATAGAATTTTGTGTGATTTCCCTGTGCTTCTGAATTTAGTCTTGGAATTTGGGGAAACCACTTTTTAGAAGAAATGATTACATTGTATGTGTGGTTTTAAAAAATTTATTACCTGAGAGGTTTCACTTTAAAAATTCCAGTGACTCTAGCCACTGGTAAAATCAAGATGTGCCTTCAGTGATTTATATGAAGCTCTAATGAAGCCAGTCCAGGTCTTAGCACACACCCCTGGGGAATCAGTGACCTGACATAAATAACGTATAAGGGGGCATATAGACTGTTCATCATATCATTATTATTATTTGCAGTAGATACGATTCCTGAGGTGATACCCACTCTTGGGCAAAGAAACATATTCTTTTATAATCAGGTATAATTATGATGTGTAGTTATATGTACAGTGGAAGGTATTTAAATTTCTGTTGAGATATGCTACTAATAGGCAACTCAGAAATCCCAAGACAGGTAGAGGTAAGACGATATAAAATAAACCAAATGTTCTTTGGGAATGCCTTGTCTCACTCTTTTCAGATTTTGGCTGTTATTGTTGTAGCCATGTAAAGAATCCAGAGACTCCTCAAACTGTTCTGAATAACTCAGTTATCTAACGTTTACCACTTTGTTTTTAGAAAATTCTAGTGTTGATTGTTAACAGCTTACTTAGCTGTTCCCATGCTTTTTCAAGTTGCGTAAACCTCCACCGGTCCTTTTTCCTTTCTCTGTAGCTCCCTCCACATCTACTATTTGGTCTTAAACTCTGCTTGGAACTGGAAAAAATATTTGAGGTGATCTCACTGAGTAGCAGAGCAACCGCAGCGATTATTCAGCTCCTTGCCTCTTATACCCTGGCAGAGTGGAAAGAACCTCAGATTACTACCTATGGCCATTTAGGGACATCTCAGAGCCTTGTTTTCTGCTGTTAAAAAAATCTCTAATTTCAAGGATTTTGATAATTTGAGAACGTCCTTGGATTATGCAAGCTTCGTAGCAGTCTACAAATCCAAAGTATTCTGAGTTTCACAAAGGCTACCTAGCTGACCTGGATAATCAGAGTTGTCATTTGAAATGATAAATTCTGAAATACAACAGCTCTCTCCCTTTTTTGCTTCACTGGGGTAAATTCTTTTCTCTAACATAGAGGAGTAAATTTAGCTAAAAGGTCACTCACCTTCCACTCTTGCTGGGTAAGTGGATAGATTATCGTGCTTTGGCATTTGAAATAATGTGGCTGGCTCCTTTTATAGAGGGTAAAGAATCGGAGGACTCCTTCACTTACAGGCATCCTTCCCATGCTGTCTGTGAAGGAGAGGCCTCGCTGACTTAGAGTGATGTCTTCCACTTAGCACAGCTTGGGACAAGGCTTGAGCTACTCCCACATCTCTCTTCTTGGCCACCAAAATATGGGATCGTCATGCAAATCAGTCGTTCTTCACAGGACTGAAGTTACTTCTGAAATACCAGGGCATTATCTTGTCCTGCTCCTTGCTTAATAAGGCGTAGTTTCTTTGTAAAGTGCTCGAAGGTTTACAGGTCTTTCTGCAGCTCATTATAAATCCGTTCCTTATTAATGCTGTCCCTATCATATTATATTAGTAATTGTTTTCATGAATGCCACAGAGATATGTAATCATATTATCACCTTTCAGATTGCATTAGTGAAAATGGATAAAATGTATATCAATGGACTACAAAATTGCTGATTCAACACTTAGGTAAAATGAGATGAGTATTACTTAGCTTCCATATGATATCATATGTGTTTTGTCTCCTAGTAGAAAGTTATGTATTGAGTAAATGTAGACTGAGTTTACTTGTCAGAATTTGGTTATTTTTACAGTGATCTAATCCCTATTTTCAATTAGATGATAGGTATGTACATGAAAAGAGAATTCTCTTTTTAGTTTTGTTGTCACAGCTGCCAAAAGTAGTCTGTAAAATTTATATATGCATACAGGCAATAAATGGAGTATCTTAATTGTCAACTCTTAGGTAAGAAAATAAAATGTTTCTCCCCCAGTTGAAATGCCTTTTCATTTCCTGTTTCCTTAATATTACTAATTGCCTAACAAAATAGCTTATATTACCATAAAAAAAAAAAACTTTTTTTTTTTTATTTTTTATGGTAGGCCTAATTTAATTGAAACACACACACACACACACACACTTTCCAAAGCTTGCAGCTTGCGTATGCTTTGATGCCATAGAAGCATGGGTATTTTCTTTATATAATTGGCTATATCCTGCTGTTGATTTTTATGCTGAGCTCCTAAATTATTTAAATGGGGTCTTCCCTCAATGGTGATTGATAGTACGTTGTAATCCTAAAAGGTAATGACTTAGAGATACTTATTGGATCCATGTCTGTGAAAATTTATGTGGCTTTGTATACAGCCCTTTCTCCGTGTTTGTGTTTATATTCACGCATAGCCCTAGCAACTTTCACACACATATGTAAGCATATACCCAGAAGTCTGTGGTGCCCCCTTTCCCAAACAAAATTTGTTTCTTCGCTTTTGCTGAAGTAATTTTCAAGTGAAATTTCACAGTAAATTGAGGAATGTTTTGCTTGTATTCATGACACAGTTCATTGTTGCCAACTTTTTGCATAGTCTCTTGGATTTCTTTACTATCTTGATAATAAGTATTCTGAGTTAGTAACTGAGAGTCCCCCCCGCTCCGGGGGTTGCCCAAAATTCATTGAAGGATACCCTGGATTTTCCAATAAAAATGGCAGTGGATTAGAATTTGTCAGTTATAAAATGGATATCTTGGCTTTTAATTCTTTCGTAGTAGAATGGATTATCAAATTTAAGCAGCAGTGAAATTCATTTCTTTGTTCATCCTCCATTTATTCATTTATTATTTGTGTGTTAGGGTCCTACTGGGTGAAAGTGAGCTATCATGCTGCATTATGTCTCCTGAGAGCTGATACTTACGGGATTGAATGGTTTCACACCAATAAAATAAAGTAGTTGGTGCTGTTGGATATGCCTTTTAAGGAAAACTCAAAGTGAGGTTTTAAATCTTGATTTTTTAACAGTAAATTGTGTTCAAAGGCTACTTTTTCCCAATGAATCTGTATTTCAACTATTTCTGGTGTTTTATTATGAGGCTTCTATACAGCCGTGGTCAGTCAGGTTGATTTACCTAGCAGTAATTTTTCTCTCCTGAGGTTTTATTGAAATTTGACCATCTTTGAGTTGCCTATCTTTCTGTCTTGTCCATATTGTCTACTGTTTAAATCAATGGCATTTGGCACTTGCAGTGGGTCTGGAATGACCCATGGGTTTCAGATCTTCCAACACAATCACAAGATCTAATGGTAGGCTTTCTGTTGAAAAGACAACCAAGAAATTTCAGCGCAAATAGGTACAAGAAAATGATCATTTTTATTAGGCTGTCATGTCTTCAAATGACATTAAAAATAATTCAACAAATCTTTTTTTTTAATTGCACTTTAGATGAAGGTTTATAGAACAAACTAGCTTCTCGTTAAACAGTACACATATTGTATTATGACATTGGTTAACACCTGCATGACATATCAACACTCTCCCTTCTCGACCTTGAGTTCCCTGTTACCAGCATTGCTGTCCCCTCCTGCCTTCTAGTCCTTTCCCCTGGGCCGTTGTGCCCCTTTTGTCTTGTTCTGTTTTATAGGCCTGTCTAATCTTTGGCTGAAGGGTGAACTTCAGGAATGGCATCATTACTGAGGTCAAAGAGTATCCAGGGGCCATACCCTCGGGGTTTCTCCAGTCTCTGTCAGGCCAGTAAGTCTGGTTGTTTTTTGTGAATTAGAATTTTGTTCTACATTTTTCTCCAGCTCTGTCTGAGACCATCTGTTGTGATCCTTGTCAGAGTAGTCAGTGGTGGTAGATGGGCACCATCTAGTTGTACTGGACTCAGTCTGGTGGAGGCCGTGGTAGATGTGGTCCATTAGACCTTTGGACTTATCTTTCTCTTGTATCTTTAGTTTTTTTTAATTCTTCCTTGCTCCAGAAGGGGTAAGACCAGTCAAGTATCTTAGGTGGCCACTCCCAGCCTTTTAAGACCCCAGATACTATTCACCAAAGTAGAACATTTTCTTTATGAACTATGTTGTGCCAGTTGAGCTCGATATTCCCTGAGATCATGGTTCCCACAGCCCTCTGCCCAGCAATTCTGTCCCTCACGGAGTTTGGATGTGCCTATGGAGCTTGCATGACCTTGCCTTATACAAGTTGTACTCGCTTTCCCAGTATTGTGTACTGTCTTACCGTTCACCAGAGTTACCACTTGTCTATTGTCTATTTAGTGTTTTTCCATCCCCATCCCACTCCTCCCTTGTAACCATCAAAGAATGTTTCTTTCTGTGTGTAAACCTTTTCATGAATTTTTACGGTAGTGGTCTCATACAATATTTCTCCTTTTGTGATTGACTTATTTCGCTCAGCATAATGTCCTCCAGATTCATCCATGTTGTGAGATGCTTCACAGATTCATCATTCTTCTTTATCATTGCGTAGTACTCCATTGTTTGTTGTACCATAGCTTGTATTTCTAGCATTGGGATTGCTGGATCATATGATATTTCTATTTCTAGCTTTCTAAGGAAGCGCCATATTTTTTGCCAAAGTGGTTGTATCATTTTGCATTCCCATCAGCAGTGCAAAAGAGTTCCAGTCTCCCCACAGCCCCTCTAACATTTGTTATTTTCTGTTTTTTTTTTATTATTATTTATGCCAGTAATGCCAGGGCAAGATGATATCTCATTGTGGTTTTGATTTGCACTTCTCTTAATGGCTAGTGATCCCAAGCTTTTCCTCATGTGTCTGTTAGCCAGTTGAATGTCTTCTTTGGTGAAGTGTCTGTTCATTTACTTTCCCATTTTTTAATTGAATTGTTTGTCTTTTTGTTATAGGGATGTTGGATTTTCCTATACATTTTAGAGATTAGACCTTTGTATGACTTGTAATAGCCAAATTTTTTCCCAGTCAGTAGATTCTCTTTTTACTTTTTTGGTGAAGTCTTTTGATGAGCATAAGTGTTTAATTTTTAGACGATCCCAGTTATCTAGCTTATCTTCTGGAGTTGTGTGTTGTTGGTTGTGGTTTGTATTCTGTTAATGCCAAGTATTAGGGCCTCTAGCATTGATCCTATTTTTTCTTCTATGAACTTCATAGTTTTTGGGTTTATATTTAGGTCTTTGATCCATTTTGAGTTAGTTTTTGTGTATGGTGTGAGGTCTGGGTCCTGTTTCATTTTTTTGCAGGTGGACATCCAGTTTTGCCAGCACCGTTTATTTAAAAAGACTGTCTTTTCCCCATCTGATGAACTTTCGGCCGTTGTCAAAGATCAGGTGACCATAGGTGGATGAATTTACATCTGGGTTCTCACTTCTGTTCCATTGGTTGATGTATATGTCGCTGTAGCAGTACCAGGCTGTTTTGACTACCGTAGCTTTATAGTAGGTTCTGAGGTCACGTAGTGTGAGTCCTTCTACTTTATTCTTCTTCTTCAGCAGTGCTTTACTTATCCAGGGCTTCTTCCCTTTTCATATCAAGTTAATGATTAGTTTTTCCATCTCTTTAAAGCATGTTGTTGGTATTTGGATCAGGATTGCATTGTATTTATAAATTGCTTTAGGTAGAATTGTCATTTTCACAATGTTGAGTCTACCTATCCAGGAGCATGTTATGTTTTTTCATTTATGTAGATCTCTTTTGGTTTCTTGCGGTAGTGTTTTGTAGTTTTCGTTGTATAGGTCCTTTACATTCCTGGTTAGATTTATTCCTAAGTATTTCATTTTTTTAGGAGCTAAAAAAAAAAAAAAAAAAATTTTTTTTTATTATAAATGGTATTGTTTTCCTGATTTCCTTTTCGTTTTTATTTTTATTGGTGTATGGGAACCCAACTGATTTTTGTTATGTTTGTCTTGTATCCTACTACCCTGCAGCATCTTTTTATTAGTTCCAGTAGTTTTCTCGTGGAGTCTTTTGGGTTTTGTATGTATAGTATCATATCATCCACAAGTAGGCACAGTTTAATGTCATTACCAATTTGGATGCCCTTTATTTCTTTTTCTTGTCCTATTGCTCTAGCTAGGACTTCAAGCACAATATTAAATAGGAGTGGTGATAAAGGGCATCTTTGTCCTATTCCTGTTCTTAAGCGGAATGTTTTCAGCCTCTCTCCATTAAGAATGATGTTGGCTGTTGGTTTCGTATAAATTCACTAAAACCAAACCCACTGCTGTCGAGTGGATTTTGACTCATAGTGACCCTATAGGGATTCCCTTTATTATGTTGAGAATTTTCCCTTCTACACCTATTTTATTGAGAGTTTTTATCAGGAATGGGTGTTGGACTTTGTTGAATGTCTAAAAGGAATCTCCTTTGAATGTTTAATTATGTTTTCAAGGAGCCCTGGTGGCACAGTGAGTAAGCATTTGGCTGCTAATTAAAAGGTTGGCAGTTAGAACCCACTCAGTTGCTCTGTGGGAGAAAGACCTGGCTATCTGCTTCTGTACAGATTACAGCCTAGAAAACCCTACAGAGCCGTTCTACTCTGTCACATGAGTGCTGTGAATTGAAATAAACTCCTGGGCACTTAACAACAACAATTAAGTTGTCACTTTTCTTATTTATTTTAACACCAAATAAGGTAGGTACTTTTGTCATAATTTCCTATTCTCAATTTTTTCATGGTTTTAAGTGGACAGAATTTCTTCATTGCTTCCTGTTTGGTGTTATTACAGTTATTAATATTGACGTGAACATTGCAGTTTAACACTCTCGTGGACCCTTAACTTTTACAGAATCTTTTTAATTGCTAATGATCACTTCTGAGGAAGTCTGTGGCCATTGTCCCATTAAAACTCAGGTTTATATTTTTTTTTGTATAAATACAGAAAATATACCCACCTCCCTAAAACTATGAATTTATATTACCATTCTTATGGCCAGAGTTAGATAGACTAGGTTGTTTTAAAGCTTTTTTGTAAGATACTTAAAAACTTGGGTCTTCTTGCCTCGTTTTGATGGATGAATGAAAAAATCATATAGTATAACAGGTGGATACACATTTACTTTAGCCATGTGTGAGCTTTATAACCAAATATAAGTACATTTCTCATGTATTTGTTTTGTTCATTTTGGTCTTAAATGAGATCAGTAGGTATTCACCAAAATGAAGAATTTCTTTGGTCCAGTTGGATTGTGACTT
The DNA here is from genome assembly GCF_024166365.1 of Elephas maximus indicus. Taxonomy (NCBI): domain Eukaryota; kingdom Metazoa; phylum Chordata; class Mammalia; order Proboscidea; family Elephantidae; genus Elephas; species Elephas maximus. The sequence continues at coordinate 26,564,244 of NC_064827.1, read as the reverse complement.
GGCTAAATTTAGGACCCAAATTTCTTCTACAAAGGCAGTATCATGTAGATTCTCCGGGTCTTAAGCTAAAACGGAAGGCTTTTCTTTTCAATTATTTGTATGTATCAGCCATATGAAAATGGGAAGGAAAATACTGTCCTGAAAATTATATAGGGAGAAATTCCCTTACTTAATCACTGTTACTGTCCTGTGAGTTCTTTAGCGTCTATTGCAAATTTGTACCAGTGTTTGACGTAGTGTCTTAGGTTGTCATACAAAAGATAAGTAAATGTTTGTGAAAGTTCTGTTTTGTGCCTTTGTGTGCCAGTCCCATCTTTTTGATCATGTTCAAAGTCCCTCTCTCCATCCACAACACTTAGGAGCTATTGCTTTGAAGTTACTCTGGTGTGTTCTGTGATGGAGCCCCTTGGTGGTATAAACAGTTAACCGAAAGATTGGAGCTTTGTTTGTACCCAGAGGCATCTTGGAAGAAAGGCCTGTCGATCTACTCCCCAAAACCAGCCATTTAAAACCCTGTGGAGAGGAGTTACTCTAACACACCTGAGGTTACCGTGAATTAGAATAAACCTGACAATAACTGGTCAGAACACACCACAGATATATAAATGAGCTCAGTAGTTGTTCACCAAAATATAGAATTTCTTTGGTTAAGTTGCATTGTGACTTGGCCAAATTTAGGAACCAAATTTCTTCTACAAAGACAATAATATCATGTAGATTCTCTAAGTCTTAGCTAAAATGGAGGGTATTTCCCTAGTCCTCAAAGTCATATCTTTGCTTTTTAACTTCAGAGAGGTCTTTTGCAGCGGATTTGCCCAGTGTAATACGTCATTTGGTTTCTTGACTCCTGCATCTGTGAGTGTTGATTGTGGATCCAAATAAAATGAAACCTTAGACAACTTTAATATTTTCTCCATTTATTATGATATTGCTTTTTGGTCCAGTTGTGAGGATTTTTTTTTCTTTATGTTGTGGTGTTATCTATACTGAAGGCTGTAGTCTTTGATTTTTATCAGTGAGTGCTTCAAGTCCTCTTCATTTTAAGCAAGCCAAGGTAGTGTCATTTGCATATTACAGGTTGTTAATGAGTCTTCCTCCGATCCTGATGCCACATTGTTCTTCATATAGTCCAGCTTCTCGATTATTTGCTCAGCATAACATACTGAATACGTATAGTGAAGGGCTATGACCCTGAGGCATAACTTCCCTCATTTTAAACCACGCCACATTCCTTTGTTCTGTTCGAATAACTGCCTCTTGGTCTATGTACAGGCTGCACATGAGCGTGAAGTATGACCTTGAGTATATCCCACCTGAATTGAGACACCATCTCAAGAACAGATTTGATGCATTGAACGTTAATGACCAAGGACCAGAGGAGTTCTGAGATAACACCAAGGACATCGTATATGAAGAAAGCAAAAGGTCATTAAAAAGACAGGAAAAATGAAAAGACCAAAATGAATGTCAGAAGAGACTTTGAAACTTGTTCTTGAAGGTGGAGTAACTAAAGTGAGTGGGAGAAATGATAACATAAAAGAGCTGAACAGGGCGGCCTGAGAGTACAAAGTAAAGTGTTATAATGAATTGTCAAAGACCTGGAGTTAGAAAACTGAAAGAGAAGAACATGCTTGATGTGTCTCAGGCTGAAATAACTGAAATAACTCAGGCTGAAATGACTGAAAAAATTGAAGCCTCAAGTTGCAGTATCGATGGATTCTATGGGGAAGACAACGCAGGAAGCATCAAAATTAGATGGAGCAAATACAGAGTCACTATACCAAAAGGTGATGAATTAATAACAATTGATTATAATGTGGAATCCTGGTGGTGCAGTGGTTAGGAGTTCAGCTGCTAACCTAAAGGTTGACAGTTCAAATCTACCAGCCATTCCTTGGAAACCCCATAGGGCAGTTCTGCTGTTTCCTGTAGGGTCACTATGAGTCATCAACTAGATGGCAATAGTTTGGTTTTTTTTGTTTTTTAATTATAATGTAGACTACTTTGTATCCTCGTGGACCATTTTCCAATTTTATGTATTTATGATCTCTGTATGACTTTCAAAGAAGATTACAATTTAGTAAGAAATTTGTTCTTGTTAGGAAGAAAAAAAAAAAGACGAGCTTGTCACTGAAAATCATTAAAACTAGACCCATTTCTGTTGATTTGATGCAAACTCATACCAACCCTGTAAGGACAGTAGAAATACCCCAGAGGGTTTTCAAGGATATAAATCTTTATACAAGGAAACTGCCTCCCCTTTCTCCTGCAGAGCAGCTGGTGGATTCGAACCTCCAATCTTTCGATTAGCAGCTGAGCTCTTTAACCACTGTGCCACCAGGGCTCCTTTGATAATCATTTACTGGCGATTAACTTTATACACCTAGATTATGCTACCTAAGTTTACAGTAGAAACTAGTACAGCAGAATGAGTGTACATTAATGATGAGGTTTTTCAATAGTTTGATTTAAATGTAGGTCATGTACTTAACTATTAAACATTTTAAAATACTTCAAGTAAAATTTCATAATCAATGTTGTAAATCATGGTATCATCCTCAGTCCTGTACAAGGAGAATATGGGTTTAAGAATGATTTTTAGTGGTACGTGTGAGATTTGTCCAGGGTTAGTGAACACTTGAAGAGAACTCCCTGTGTACAATTTTTTTTCTTGTTGGGCGGGCGGGTGCTACGAATTGAATTGTGTCCCCCCAAAATATGTCTATTAACTTGGCTAGGTCATGCTTCCCAGTATTGTGATTGTCCACCATTTTGTCGTCTGATGAGATTTTCCTATGTTGTAAATCCAATCATTATGATGTTAATGAGATGTGGGTCAGCAGTACTTATACTGATGAGATCTACAAGATTGGGTTGTGCCTTATGAAAATCTCTTTTGAGATATAAAAGAAAGAAATGAGCAGAGAGGTGGCGGGACCTCGTACCACCGAGAAAGCATCACCGGGAGCAGAGCACGTTCTTTGGACCTGCAGTTCTTGCGCAGGGAAGCTCTTAGACACAGGGAAGGTTGATGATGAGGACCTTCCTCCAGAGCTGACAGAGAGAGAAAGCCGTTTCCTGGAGCTGGCACCTTCAATTTGGACTCGAAGCCTACTAGACTGAAAAAATAATTTTCTCTTTGTTAAAGCCATCCACTTGTGGTATTTTCTGTCACAGCAACACTAGATGACTAAGACAGGGCGTGTAAAACCCAGGACTAAAATCAGCGTCCATTTAATGAGCTTTTCTTTCTTTTTTTTTTTTTTAAATTCCCTTTGTTATTGCTCCTTTGGAATATGGGTTTTCTCTCTTTCTATTTGCCCCATGGCCTTATTTTGCCTCTTGTTATATTTGCCAGGTAACTTGGTCAATTGTTCCAAACGAGAACAGCTAATAGATTTATTGATTAGTCTTGTGTGTAGATCTCTTAAGGAGCCCTCGTAGCACAAAAGTGAAGTGCTGGGCTGCTAACCTACAGGTTGGCAGCTTGAACCCAAGAGCTGATCTGCAATAGTCAAAACCTGGCATTCTGTTACCAGAGAGATTTCATCCTAGGAAACCCTATGGGGCAGTTCTACTCTGTCCTATAGGGTCTCTGTGAGTTGGTATACAACAACGTAGATCTTTTGCGAGGTGCAGTAAATATTACCTAATGAGACAATGTGTGGTTTCCTAACGTCGTTTTGTGAAAAGATTTTCAGTTCACGTAAACTTGCAGAGTTTAAGCCAGCAGTGCCTTATACCAAAGCTAAGAAGACCTCAGGTTTAGAGATAACACAATCATCTGTTTGAGTAGTGCTTTGGAACTCACCCAGAATACTTTCAAATGCACTGCCAGTTAATCTTCAGATATGAAAATGGTAAGAATAATAAAAAAAAAAAAGTCCCTGATAAAAATCCTTTTTTTCTAAATTATCTTATTTTATGTACTTTAGCTGTACTTTTCAACAGAAATATTTATAATTTACTTATTTTAATTGTATGTTTTCTCCCTTTTTCTATAGTTAATGGAAAGAAACTAGTAATTGGGAGATTCGTCTTACTGTCCACTGTATCACTTAAGAGCCGTGTAACACACATAGAAATGTTGCTGAACACCAGTCTTGAAACAAATAATAATGCCTGTTGTTATGTCCACATTAGAGGGTTATAGTATGGACCATGTGTCATATACATCAAAGTGTTCATTCATTTATTAAGACCAAATATGTGCGTAAAACATTTTATAAGATACTAGAAAAGCAGTTTTTGCAGTGGCAAGAGTTATACAAATATAAGAGGGAAATGTGTGGGTATTTTTCTGAGGCCATAGATGACCATCTTTTTTTTTTTTTTTTTTACCTTTTACTTCTATCAGGCACAGTAACATTTGCCTTATATTTATTATTTTATTTAATTCTTTTCATACTCTTATGATGTCATTGTCACATCAATTTATAGATGAGGAAAGGGGCTCAAAGAATCATTGTTTTCCCTCAAATGCTTTATATGCACCCATTATTTGCTAGTATACATTGTAAAGGAGTTTCTAGGTGGTACAAAGGGCTAACATGTTCAGCTGCTAACCAAAAGATTGGAGGTTTGAGTCCACCCACTGGTGCCTAGGAAGAAAGACCTGGTGATCTTCAAAAAATGAGCTATTGAAACCCCTAGAGAGCAGAGTTTTTATCTGATACAGATGGTGACTTAGTTATCTAGTACTGATATTACAGAAACACCACAAGTGGATGGCTTTAACAAAGAGATATTTATTTTTTCACTGTCTAGTAGGTTAAAGTCCAAATTCAGGGCGTCGGCTCCTAGGGAATGCTTTCTGTCTCTGTCAGCTCTGGAGGAAGGTTCTTGTCCTCAATCTTCCCCTGGTCAAGGAGCTTCTCAGGCGCAGGGACCCCATGTCCAAAGGACACACTCTGCTCCTGATGCTGCTTTCTTGGTGGTATGAGGTCCCCAGCTCTCTGCTTGCTTCCGTTTCTTCTTATCTCTGGAGAGATGAAAGGTGGTACAGGCCACATCCCAAGGAAGCTCCCTTTGCATTGGATCAGGGAGGTGACCTGAGTAAGGCTGGTGTTACAATCCCACCCTAATCCTCTTAACATAAAATTACAATCACAGAATGGAGGACAACCACACAATACTGGGAATCATGCCCTAACCAAGTTGATACACACATTTTTGGGGGGGACATAATTCAATCCATGACAGATGGGCTCATCGTGAGTTAGAATCTGCTTGATGGCAACTCTGGTATACATTGTAAACCAAACAGATGTGTCCCCCCCCCCCCCCGCCCCCTTGTGGAGCTTAAGTTCTGGTGGAGAAGAGAGACCGTAATCAAATAGTTGCACAGATAAGTGTGCTATTCACAACCTGTAGTAAGTGCTATGACAGATCTATTTTGATACAAGAGAGTATTGGGGATCTCATATTGAATGGAAGATGAGGGAAACTTCCTTTAGGAATGGAAGCGATATTTGAGTTGGAATCTGACGTTTGAGCAGGAGGTAACAAAGCATGGTGGAGGCTGGAAGATGGGCAGGTGGAGAACATTCCCTTGACAAAACAGTAATGAGAAGGGCCAGTGACAGAGAGGGCAGTAGCTAAACCAATGAAGATCAATATCCACTATTTTTACTCTAGCACAAAGGGCTGATACCCACTGCCATCGAGTTGATTCCAACTCATAGTGACCCCATAGGGTTTCCAGGGCTTTAAATCTCCAGGAGCAGACTGCCACATCTTTCTCCTGCTGAGCCACTGGTGGTTTTGAACCACAACCACCAGCCTTTTTTTTTTTTTAGCAATCATCCGCTTTAACCACTGCACCAGCAGGGCTCCTTAGAAAGGGCTGATAGGAGGGTAAAATAACCCTAGTGAGACAAATGCCATGCATCCATTATTTTTACTCTAGAGAGGATTAGTGGTTCAGTGGTAGAATTCTCGCCTTCCACGCAGAAGGCCCGAGTTTGATTCCAGACCAGTGCACCTCATGGCACAGCCACCATCCGTCACTGCGGGCTTGCGTGTTACTAGGATGCTGAACGAGTTTCAGCTGAGCTATCAGACTAAGATGGACTAGGAGGAAATGCCTGATGCTCTGCTCCTGAGCATCAGCCAGAAAACCCATGAATCACAATGGTCTGGTCTGCCACTGATCATTTTTGGAAGAATTCTTTTTAGAGGAAAGCAGAATGTCAGTGATGGCTCTACCCCACGACCACCTAGCTGCAAATGGGATTATAACTCAAGATTCCCAGTGAGTGGGTGGAGAGCTCACACAGACCTGGGTTGGAGCTTTGGATCTGTGACTTAACTAGTTGAGTGATGTCAGCTAGGTACTCAATTTTTCTATAACTCAGTTTCCTTATTTGTGAAATTGAGGTAATACCAGTACCAATGGGTATATTCTGAGGATTAAGAGAACTGTGTTTGTAAATTGCTTAACATAGTGTCTGGAAAATCTCAAATATTCAGTAAATCTAGCTATTATTAATAATAAGTCAAAGTTTTTATTATAAATAGAAAATCCTGGGCTTTGCGAAAGGAAAAGATAGAGGAATAAATGGGGAAATCTAGTTCTTCTTAAACCTGTTGAAGGCATATTTTTTAGGGTCTCACCTCTAAACCTACCACCCACTAACCTCCGAATGTGAAGCTTTTGAGCACTGGGAGTATGTAACCTACTTCCTGCCGCTTAATACGGTGTCTGCCTCAAAAATGAAGGTTTTGGATGATGATAATATTTGAAGCTGTTAGGATGGCATGAATTGGGGGATCAAAGAATGAATAGTTGGCTGTGGGAAACACCTGTATTTGTTTACAGTATAGAAAGAGTGAGAAGTTGATGCCAGAAAACTAGGATAGTCAGTGTCTCTGCAGTCTAGACAGGAAGAAGAGTTAGTGCTGCAAGCTGCATTGAGAGCTGGGAGAACAAGGAGACTAGAAAAAGTGACCAGATGTCATGAGTACATTGCCTCTGGGAGAGGGTGTTTTCAGAAAAGTGTGTGGGCAGAATCCAGATTGCAAAATTAAAACGTAGGTGGTAGTAAGGAAGTGGAAACAGTGGGCTCTGGGCCTATGGATTTTTCTTTCAATAAATCCATGGTAAACATAAGCAGGAGGGATAATTATTTTTAAAAAGGTATGTTGTCGTTGTCTGTTGCCAAAGGGTTAGCTGCAACTCATGGCAACCTTATGTACAACAGACTGAAATGTTGCCTGATCCTGAATCATCGTCAACGATCTTTGATATGTTTGAGTGCATTGTTGAAGCTATTGTGCCAGTCCATCTCATTGAGGGCTTCCTTCATTTTCACTGACCCTCTATTTTACCCACTATGGTGTCCTTTTCTAGTGATTGGTCTTTTCTCATGGTATGTCCAAAGCAAGCAAGACGAAGTTTTGCCATCTTTGTGTCTAAGGAGCATTCCAATTGTATTTCCTGTACATTTTGGTTGTAAATTGCAGGCTTAAGAAAATTTGCTGTAATTTTTGTTGCTGCTGGGGAACTGAGGAAGAGCTGGTTGTGTAAGAATTGAGGGCAGAGTTACAAGGGACTATTCATGAGGCAGCATCTTAGAGGAGTTGAGAGCCCCTGTTACCCATATCCTTGTTTCGAAGTATAAACCTGCTTAGTGATCTCTGCATACATAGGGTGGAACAATATGACTACCCAGGGTCTGATCTTGGTGATCCCTTTTTGCCTCTTCATTCTAACCTCTGGAACAGTACCTGATGACCAAACAAATAAGTGGTGTAACTGTTGATGTTTACTTTCCACATACCTGACGACTGTGATTCTTTTTCATTTTGGGCTTTTTATTTCCTTCTCTGAGTTTACGTAATCTAAACTTTTTAAGCCATTGCTCTGTGATTTTAAATGTTTTTATAGTTCAGAGAATGTAATAGATAACAGCTTGGTGTTGTTTACAGTACTCAGTAGAGAGTGAGAGGCACTCAAAAGTTTGCTGAATGAAGAAGTGAATGAGCTCATTAAAATGAAAACATATTTGTTTCTGCTCTTCCCAACTATCTCATTGTAAAGCATGTGTGTTTTTGATGCTTAACTGCCTTTGATAGTTTTGTGATAATTTATTTTTTTAAAGTGTGAGTGAGTTGGCAAGTGGTCACATTGGTTCTGTTTTATTGTGAATAAATAGTATGTCAAAGTCTTAGACGCTATTTCAAAAATGTTATTTAGAATAAAACTTCCTTTGAAGCCACAATAGTTTCTTACTCAAAATATTTATTTAGACCATACTGTTTAAATATGTATAATTCCCTTGAGGAACAATTGTAGTCTATATAAATCTGAATTTAAAACAAATAGACCTTCTGGAATTCATAGAAATACAAAATTGGTATTCCAGTACTTTAATGTTTATATACAAAAGGAATTGAGGTGTTCCAATATTTGTGTGTTTAGGTACAAAAAAAGTAGAATTTATGAAAAATGACAATCTGAAAAGTATAATTTCCAAATGTGTAAAGCTATTTAGTACAGCTATTTAGGAAGAGAAAAGTATTTGAATATAAGCTAGTTTAAAGTAGGTGAAAGAATGATTCAACCAGTGAACAAATAAATATACATCAAACAAAACAAATCTACAATCCCTTAATTTGTTCTGGTCTTTGAATATAGCTGTAACTAAAGTTTAAAGAAAATATGCTTTAAACATAATGCAAAATAAGGCTATTTGTGTAAAATTCCAAATACTTCCATAGTAATGATTTAAAGTATGTCTGTCTTTTATGCTAGTGTTAAAATATGTCCTCGAAAGATCATCTCTTTTTATTGGTCACATTTTGATTTTGGTAAAGCCAGGGTGGTATTTTGTTAGCATTCCTGAAATCCTTTATTATTGCACTTTTAATGTCAGCGCCATATATGTTTGAATGTGTTAAACATTTATTATAAAAAGTTAGTGTAGCTATTTAGATAAGTAAATCTGCATGGGCATTATAGTTTATAAAGTGCCTCGCTATTTAGTAGAAACACTGTTTGCTAAATTTTGTTGTTGTTGTTAGTGTCCACTTAAATTGGGAATTCATTAACTAATGGACATTTTATTTGAAGAACTAACTACTAACCAGTGAAGATCTGATATATTGCTGTTGGAAAGGCAATAATAACTTTTGGGAGAAATATTTCTCCTTACAACCTACGCATACTTATTAGTCTCGCTTAGTCAGCATTTCTTTTGGTGTCCTTATCTCATTACTAATTCCTTTAATCACTAATACATATAGGAAAGTTTTACATAATTAGACCCATGACATTGTAAGTTGTTGTTAGGTGCCATCCAGTCGGTTCTGATTCATAGTGACCGTATGTATAGCAGAACTAAACACTGCCCGGTCCTGCGCCATCCTCATGATCATTATTATGCTTGAACCCATTGTTGCAGCCACTGTGTCAGTCCATCTTGTTGAGGGTCTTCTCTTTTTGCTGCCCCTCAACTTTACCAAGCATGATGTCCTTTTACAGGGACTGATCCATCCTAATAACATGTCTAAAGTATGTGAGATGTAGTCTCACTATCTTTGCTTCTAAGGAACATTCTGGAAATATTTCTTCCAAGACAGATCTCTTTGTTCTTTTGGCAGTCCATGGTATATTCAGTATTTTTCTCCAACACCACAATTCAGAGGTGTCCATTCTTCTTTGGTCTTCCTTATTAAAATGTTAGGCAGATTATCAAATTGAGTATTCCCCTAGAAGTAACAGAGGAACAAGTTTGGGAAGGAGGTGAAGAAAGGAAGGATTCACTAGTGAGAACTCCAACATCAGATATTGAATAAAGACTCATAGGTGTAATGTTAACTAAAAAAAAAAAAATGTTAACTAATGAAAGAGAAATAAACTTACCTAATCCAAATTGTAGGGAGCAGTAAAAGCCTATCCAGTCTATTCCTTCTGAATGGACTTTGGCTCAAACTGTTAACAATATCTAAAATACTATTACTAATGAGGTCATTTATATAAAAAAATACAAGTGGATTCAGGAATATGAGCATCGGGACTTGTGAATGTAGCTTTCAGGCATAGATCTATAGTTTCGGGTATCAGATTTTTTTTTTTTTCCATGCCCACCCTCCCCACCCTAAAATCAGTAGTCATTGATTGCATCTACATCTGTACAGAGATTTTTTCCTGGCAGTTCAGGTATTACAGTAGATTCTTAATTTGTGAATGATCGGACTAAATCCCTCTGTCTTCAAAATTTCCATGCCAATTAGAACTAAATGCATGAGATAAATTTATTAACTACAGCCTAGGAGCATAGGTCAGCCTTAGCACAATTTTTAAGCACAGGTTTTTACCCACAAAAAGTTACACTCCATTTATGCTAATTTTCTTTGGATTCACTTTATAATATAAACTGGTGAGGTAATTTTTTAAAGTACTTGTAAGGAAATGAAAGATTTTTAGTGTGTTTTTCAGTTTTGGTAAAATGCAATTTTACTGTTCCAGATAGAATATGTGCACATAAATGGCTTTTTTCTGTTCTTTTTCAGATCCAAAAACAAAACTTACTTTCTTGCATCACATTAAAAAGAGGATAGCTTTGTCCTTCAAAAGAGGAGTGAAAGTGGAATTATATATGCAGAAAAAAAAAAAAGAAATTGACAAGTGATAAATAACAAGAGAAATAGGCTGGGTCTTATTGGGACAATGGGGGTGTCTTTCACAGTGTTTCTGAAAGATAAATCATTAAATGAAATTCATCTGAAGAAAAATTATATTCCAATAATAATACCTGAAGTCCACATTTTAATTTACAGAACACTTTCACAAACATTTCACTTGAACACTGTATTAGAACATATGTTTTTTGCCTTATTGCCAAATGGATAAACTTTAATGGGAATATGTATTAGCAGCAATATTTTTTTTACTTTTCTTTTAGATACCTGGTGTTATAAATCCAGCATCTTATAGAACGTGGTAATCCTTTATTCTTGTTCCACTGGGTCTGCAGTTCTAATTTAAAGCTTACATATGAATGACATAAAACATTATATTAGTGATTGAATTTGGTTGCATTTTTTGTAAGAGGTTTAGATAGTATCAAAATTTGTTTTTAAAACTCTCCAGGCCTGCACCAAGTTAAAGCTTATAAAAATGGAAATGAGTATTGTTTATTAAAATGGAGAAAAAATATGGTCCCTTTGAACGGATGCTGATACTTTTTTTTTCTATTTTTCAGGCCATCCGCTGTACACTGGTAAACTGCACGTGTGAATGTTTTCAGCCGGGGAAGATTAACCTGAGGACTTGCGATCAGTGTAAACATGGCTGGGTGGCACATGGTGAGGAGAATCTGGGCTTTTCTTCCAGCTCTTGCTATGTTCGTGTGAATGTGTGTGTTTTTTTTAGAGCAGTCACTGGCCTGGAGAAGAGAGGGGTCAGCTGTGCTCCAAGTGTTAGTTAACATTCAGCCAGTGACTCTCAAAGAGCGTATTCTCGGCTCCAAGAAGTAGTGCTAGTGAGCAGCTCTCACAGAAGGGCAAGATGTTTTTAGGACAGTTGGGCCGTGGGGCTCTTATTGAACATAGCAGCAGCCAGCAAGCACCAGCCCTGATGGAAACTCAAACATACCACAGTTGGCCTTTCAGGGCCGAGACCTTGGAGGGAAGCTGGCAAATCCTCTTTGCTTGGGAGAGCTCCCTGATGACTGCTTACCCTTGTCATATGCCTTCAAGCTGAGTTTTTCCTCCCAGATGTTAAATATTGTATGGTCTAAGGTGGGTGAGAAAGTGAAGGGGAACATTATTTGGCTGATATCTGAAAAAAATAATCTGTAAATACTCCTTTTATTGTGCATTGGGTTTGGAGTTGGACGGTGCATGTCGAGGGTGGAGGTGACCCAGAGTGAGGGCTGGGAGTGTTGAGGCCTTTTGCCAATGCACATAGCTGTTCCATCAATGTGCACTGATTCTATTCTTATGTATGGTTTGAGTTTATTATGTTTAGGGAAACGTAGACTTGGGAATAACCAGAGATTATCTTCATCTCCTAGAGAGTTTTTCTTTACTTCTAGACTGTAGAATTTAAAAATATAGGTAATGTTTTTAAAAGGAATCCTGGCTTGAGGTTTTTTGACAGCCTCGGGTATTGGCTCTTAAGTGGACATATTCTTCATTCCCGAGTAGTGCCAAATATCCAGTGGGTTGTATTTTTATAAATGTCATGTTATTCTAGCAAGATCTAAGGTAACAACACAGGGCAGTGCCTTGAAATGCTTTTAATTTATCATGTACTGTTGCTTGTTAGAGCATGTGTCTTGGAGTTGCAGGGACATTTCAGCCGTGTGTTCCTGAGAAAAGGGGGCAGATACAGTAGTGTGAAGGGAATACACTAGAAGGAGTATGCTTAGCAGACATAGCCACAATCCGGCAATCCTTCTGTGTGCCCCCAGGAGTGGAACTCCTTCCTGCATCTGTAGCAACTCCTAGTTCAGGCTTGAGCAAGGAATGAGCTGTTGTTACTCTTGCAGTCTTTGTGTGTTACTGCATTCAACGATTTAATTTCTTCACAGATGTCCTTCTTTCCCTGAAGTGCAGTATTGGCTCTGCTAGGTAATAGGTAAAGAGCATATACCACAAGCCTGTCCAGCCCCATGAGGTTGCTGGAGGCAGGAGTAGCATGGATAATTCTGGGGTCAAATCCTGGCTCTGCCTATGGCATGTTACTTAACATCTATAGATCTCAGGTTTTTTATCTGCAAAATAGCATTATCAATAACTGCTTTGCAGGGTTATTATGAGAATTAAAGATAAAATATATAAAGCCTTCAATTATATATGCTGAAAATAACCAGCAAGATGACGGATGAGCAGAAATGGATGGCCAGTAATTAGACAAAGGACTTTTCATTTATTCACTCATATTTTCCAAAGCCGTCTTGTGTTACTACCATCCGTCTATCATGGTAGACTTGTGAGTATAAAAGTTTACTGTGCCACCTGGAGTTTGTTTCCCTCCAACTTCCATGTGTGTATTACATTAGTCGTGTAATGGGTGGGGGAAGCAGTATTTCTTCCTTCCTGAACAACATAAATTGTTCTTGGCCAATGGTGGTTGCTCAGGCTTTCTGAAGGATGTGACGTTTACCGAATTTGAGGAAGATATTTCTGTTATACCAGACTATGTTTTTCCTGTTGTACCTTTAGAAATTCTGTGTTTCTGGGATATTAATGCTGAGTTGTCCTAGATCTAAGAAAAATGAAATACAGTCCTTGCCTCCACTATCATTACTACCTTGACCTCTTCCCCACAACAAGAGCATATCTGTACACAACTCAAAATACCTATATGCAGGTATGCAAATTCTACCCTTCCCCATTCATTAGGGTGTGTAGCACAGTGAGGGCTGGCTTTTTTAGCCTTTTAGTTGGCAGTATGTTAAGAGCACCCACTCATTTAGCCCCCAGCATTTCAACTAATTGCTTTGTTCCCTCCCCTTGTACAGAAACCCTGAAATTATGTCTCCATTATTACTTCTCAGAGGGGAAACAAGCAGTCTTCTTGGCTGCATTACAAAGTACAGTGTCCTATGTGTGAGGCAAGGAGGAAGTGACTTGGTTTTTTTAGTGTGTAATTTTTCTCTGAAAGTAGATAGAACAGCAACAAGACTACCAGGATATATTTTGTAGAGTTGTTTCATAGTGGCACTGAACACTCTTCACCTATTATAGAGCTATAAAAAATAATATTTTAATACCTGCTACTAAAAATTATCCAAATACCAAGTTCAGGTGTTCTTTTAAAAAGAAGAGGTTTTAATGTAAAACCATATTCTGCACACAGTCTTCAGACTATGTGTTGGTCTCTTTTGAATAAATGACTTCACGTATCTCCTTTGTGCCTTTATTTTCTTCATAGGATTTTGGATTTTATGGGTTATTATATGTCAAATATAATACATATATTTAATATATACATACATTATATTTGTGTTGTCTCTGTGTTCTGGGTGTGTGTGTGTATACATACACACACACACACACACACACAGAGTCTTCATTGTTTTACATATTGCTTCTCAAGCCTGCTTGAGTTATTGACATTAGCTGCTTTATAAAAATTTTGAGAAAAATGTTTTAAAAATCAAGGAGGAGAATGATTAACTCGTTATACTATAACACCAAGATTTCGAAATTACTCATTGAAATGCGTTACTGTTCACAAGTTACTTCCTTGAAGTCTTTAGCACCACTGAGTTAAGGAAGGAAGAGTTCCTTGAATACCAATAGGTATTTTCCACTGATGAAATGAAGAATTTCCTACCATCCCCTCCCCAAATTAATGAATTTCAGTTCTTTCACTTTGAAAATTGAAAGCAGGACTTTTTTGAATTGAATTTTATGTAAGACAAGATTTTTTTTTTTTAGGTAAAGGATGGTAATGCTATGGTATATATTAATTTAGTTGATAGGCCAGAAATAGCCCAGAGTTGCCATTTTTAATTTTTGTCATGTTTCTGTTCAGAGTCCTTGGATAATGGACTCCAGCAAATTGCCCTTAAATCACATAACTGTATTTTTTAATCCCTGTTTTTATGGTCTTCCTAATACTTTTATTAACCTAAAACAGTTTGAGTGAGTCTTGAAAGAGTGAAAAATGTTTCCAACAAGTTCAATTTTTTTTGTTGAAAAGTGCCAGAGTAAGATATCAGGATAAGATCAAGTTCAGCAATGGACTTTTTTTGTGGTCATGTAAACACTTAGAAACAAAAACCAAACACGTTGCCGTCGAGTCGATTCCAACTCATAGGTGGTTAAGTGCTACGGCTGCTAACCTAAAGGTCAGCAGTTCAAATACACCAGGTGCTCCTTGGAAACTCTTCGGGGCAGTTCTACTCTGTCCTGTGGGTTCGCTATGAGCCACGTAAACACTTATGTTGGTAGAAATTCAGTTTGTTGGGTTTTGACCACCCTCTCCCCCGCCCCCACATACAAGAGTGTTAATCCTACCATTTGCAGAGTTGAGGCTTAAGTCAAGAATTTTCCATAGTTTTAGAAATTGGCAGTGGTGGGTAAGGTGGGTAGGAGGAAGAGTACTTCTATTCATCATTATTTTCTTGAAGAACCTCTGCTTATAATGAGAAGTGTTACCAATAAGAATTTGTTGCCTTTGTGAAATTGGAGGCATGTTGTAACGGTTGATAACACTGTACTAAACTATATTTGTTATTTGTGAATTAATTTTAACATCTATAGTACAGATGAAGATTTTATTTCTAAACAATTAAATTAAGGTAAATGAAAACATAGTTTAAGGAATTATTTAATGACAGCCCAAGACAAATGGAAAATTATTATTATTGTTATTATTATTTTCTTGGATGGTATGTATTTTATGGAAACCCTGGTGGCACAGTGGTTAAGAGCTACAGCTGCTAAACCCTATAGGGCGGTTCTGCTCTGTCCTTTAGGGTTGCTATGAGTCGGAATCGACTTGACGGCAATGGGTTTTTGTTTTTTGGTATATATTTTATTAGCGTAATTGATAAAAGAAGTGTGCAGATTTTTGGAAGGTAATTTATTTTCCTTTATTAGATCAATTATTTTCACTTCTGACAAAGCCTGTTTTTAAAACTCTGTTAAAAAAAACAAAAATAATTCCATGCTTCCTAGGTATGTATGGTCAGTTTTTGGCAAGGATATGAAATGGATGAACACAAACATATTACGTAGTTTAAATGAACCCCACAGCAGCTTTCTTGGTACAAATACTTTTCATTATAGAATACTTTGACTTTAAACCAAAAGGATGTGCCATGCCAACAAACTTGCGTAAATGCTAGACTTCTCATTCATTTTCAAGCAATGTGAATGAATACTAGTATTATTGGTACTTCCTTTGGCCAAGGTCTGCCTGCAAAAGTGCTTCTTGCACTGGAAAACTTGAGTCTTTTTCTTTATTATTTTCTGTAAATGTGATTTCCCTTCCTTCCTTGCAGTTCATTCAAGGGGAGAGACAGTTTAATAATTATATTAATATAATATGTATTAAAATAATTAGGTTAAATATTTGCTCATCACTCTAGCTGTCTTCTTGTATGTATTTTATCCAAGCTACTCAGATTTTTTCTCTATGTAAAATGTGGGCAGGCTTGCCCTGGATCATCTGAACCATAAGTCAGTAGATACTTATTAAATATATTGTAGGGGACCCTGGCAAGTATCCTTTAGCTCTTTAGTTGTGTACCACAGAAAATAGCAAGGAGTATAAAGTTGATATAATGCCATATACCTCCCAGCTTTATGGTTTAATGTACCGTAAGACTTAATATTCGTATAACCCATTAATTTCAAACCTTTATTTTTTATAATTCACTGGAAGTAATTTTTTTTCTTTTTTTCTCCAGTGTCACTGAGTTTGAATTCTTAGCTCTTACTTGGCATATCTTACCAGACTAAGGGTCTTTATAGAGACCCTCATGTAAATAGAGCTGTCAGATAAGATATACGCATTTAAATTTGAATTTCAGATAAACAATAAGTTTTAGGTAAGTATGTTCTATGCAAATTTAACTGATGTCCTGTTTTTTTTTGTTTGCTTGTTTTTTGTTTTGCTAAGTCTGGCAATCCCTAAGTCAGACTCAAATAGCATAATTAAGTCGTAAATCAAGACCTTTGGTTCTGAGTATTCTTTATGAAAAATCTTTTGATATTATCAGTCCCACATGTAGAATCATGAGATCTTAGTGTTTTATTTATACATTCTTCAAAGACGTTGGAGTCATGGTACCTAATAAGGGTTCAAAAACCAGTAATTTTTCATTTTCTCCTATGAAAGATCACATGTCTTTATCATTTGCCCCAATCTTTGCTCTGCTTATGAGTTGTCTAAACATCTTTAGAAGTAGTTTGTCCCCAACTGGTAGCACTAAATATTTTCTCTGAAAAACCGGTATAGCTAAAGTGATAGTGACCTTTCCTTCCCCATCTCTTTTCTTCCCTAGCCTTCTCCCCTTCCACACCATATAGAAAGTACTCTATCACAAGCAAGAAAACATGTCATTTCTATGACTTCATGCTCATTCTCAGTGAATCAGCAGCAGTTTCTATACAGTAATTTTTCAAAATAAGGAGAAGAGGGTGGAAGAACCTGGTTTCCTCTGACAAAGGGAGATAACCTTCCAGGTGTTCCCCTCTGACGAGCACAGAGCTCTGGCCTCCCTTTTACTGACATGGAGATTGGCCCACTAAGAGTGAATTATGCACTTGGAGAAAATTGTTGCAGAGGGAGGGGTGCTCGGGACTTGGTGAACAGTGTAACAGTGGTACTACTTTAAGACCTTCCCAGGACGGAGAAGTAAACACAGGGTGAGCAATGGCAAAGTAAGAACTTGATCCTTCTGGGAAGTTGCAGATGGTCATTTGTCTAGGACTTTGGTTAGAAACATGTGGATAGAAACACCACAGTCATCGTCCCCTGGTGCACTGGTTTGGAAAAGCTGGGAACTAATATAGAAGTGTATCTCTTCAGAGGAATTTTTCTTTCTAGTAGGTTTAGTTCTTCCCGATTGTGATTCTGAAACCTGGCTGTGCCTAACTGTAAAATACCATTTTATACAGAAAAACCGGCTTTTACTTATCTCCTAGCTCTGGTGAGGCAGCTGAGTCCTGGTCTCTCCATGGGCAAAGTCCTTGAAAGTTTCTCACTTTTATTTTACAGAGCAAATACAAGGCTGTTTTCCTGCTTGGCATGGGAGTCTTCTCTGTTTGACCCCAGGGCATGGTGTCCTCTTTTGCCTCTCCTTTATTCCCTGATCATCACCTCTGATAAGCTTTAAAGGGAGGACATCCTTACAAATGCAAAGGTTTGGTGCTTGATTAATGGAGTTAACTGTATTCTTTTTGTGTCCCTGAGCTGCTTATTTTGATTTGTTTTTCAGCCTGCCCAAGTCTGGGGTGATACTTTGAACTCTTTTAAGTTTTGTTTTTTTTCTTTCTCTCTTTCTTTTAATCACAGCACAAACAGTCTCACTCTCTTAAAGTCCTAGGCCCTCTGCCTATCATCCCCTTCCAGATTTTTTCTAATTCATTCCTTTGCAGTCGGAACTTAAGGTAAATCTGGTAAGTCTTGGCCACTAAAGTCTAATCAATGCCAGTCCACTGCCAAAGAGTTTCTGGAGAGGATCTTGTTAGCTATTGTTGTGTTGGTTCCCAGCTCATGGCAACCCTACGCACAACGAAATGAAACACTGCCTGGTCTTGTGTCTGGTCCCCGTGATCAGTTGCAGATTTGACCATTGTGATCCATAGGATTTTCATTGGCCAATTTTCGGAAATAGATGACCTGAACTTTCTTTCTAGTCTGTCTTTCTTCCTAGTCTGTCTTGGTCTGGAAGCTTCATTAAAACCTGTTCAGCATCAAAGCAGCACACGAGCCTCCGCTGACAGACAGGCGGTGGGTTGCACATGAGATGCTTTAACTGGCACAGAACCTAGGTCTCCTGGATGGAAAGCTAGAATTCTACCATTACCGCTAAACCATGGAAGCCTGCGGAGAGGATCTTACATTGAAACATGCAGATTGCAGGCCCCATTGTATGGAGAGATTTCAGGTCAGTTTACATGAATGGGAGGCAATGTAGACTAGCAGGTGAGAGTGCAGCTCTTGAGTGAGACTGTGTCCACACCCTGCTTCTACCACCAACTGTCCCTAGAACCTTGGCCAAGTGAGACACTCTCTGTTTTCTTATCTATGAAATATGGATAATGAACCCTTTACTCATAGGGTTCTTCCTAGGATTAATTGAGATAATTTAGGTGCCTCGTATATAGGAAATACTTGATAAATGTTAGTTGTTGTGATTACAAAACTCTTACAAGAATAAAACTTCCATCTTAAAGACACAGACATATCATAATATAGTTTGGTGGTTAAAAGTTGTGGGTGGCCAGGCCAGTGGTCAAATTCCATCTTTTCCTTTTCTTAATAATGTGTCTATGCTCCAGTTCTTTTCTTTCTAAATTTAAATAATAGGAATATACCTAAATGTCACCCATGGAGAACAGGTTTCAGCTGAGCTTCCAGGCTAAAACAGACTAGGAAGAAGGACCCAGCAGTCTAATTCTGAAAAGCATTAGCCAGTGAAAACCTTATGAATAGCCATGGAACATTGTCTGATATACTGCTGGAACGTGAGCCCCCCAGGTTGGAAGGCACTCAAAAGATGACTGGGGAAGAGCTGCCTCCTCAAAGTAGAGTCGACCTTAATGACGTGGATGGAATAAAGCTTTTGGGACCTTCATTTGCTGATGTGACTCAAAATGAGAAGAAACAGCTGCAAACATCCATTAATAATCAGAACTTGGAAAGTACGAAGTACGAATCTAAGAAAATTGGAAATTGTCAAAAATTAAATGGAACACATAGACATCGGTATCTTAGGCATTAATGAGCTGAAATGGACTGGTATTGGCCATTTTGAATCGGACAATCATATATATAAAAAAACTATGCTGGAAATGACAACTCGAAGAGGAATGGTGTTGCATTCATCGTGAAAAAGAACATTTCAAGATCTATCCTGAAGTACGACACTGTCAGTGATAGGATAATATCCATACGCCTACAAGGAAGACCAGTTAATACGACTGTTATTCAAATTTATGCACCAACCACTAGAGCCAAAGATGAAGAAATACAAGATTTTTATTAGCTGCTACAGTCTGAAATTGATCAAACATGCAATCAAGATGCATTGATAATTACTGGTAATTGGAATGCAAAAGTTGGAAACAAGGAAGAAGGATCAGTAGTTGGAAAATATGGCCTTGGTGACAGAAACCATGCCGGAGATCGAATGATAGAATTTTGCAAGACCACGGACTTCTTCATTGCAAATACCTTCTTTCACCAACATAAATGGTGACTATTATACACATGGACCTCGCCAGATGGAACACACAGAAATCAAATTGACTACATCTGTGGAAAGAGACGGTGGAAAAGCTCAATATCATCAGTCAGAACAAGGCCAGGGGCCGACTGTGGAACAGACCATCAATTGCTCATATGCAAGTTCAGGCTGAAACTGAAGAAAATCAGAGCAAGTCCACGAGAGCGAAAATATGACCTTGAGTATATCTCACCTGAATTTAGAGACCATCTGAAGAACAGATTTGATGCATTGAACACTAGTGACCGAAGACCAGACGAGTTGTGAAATGACATCAAGGACATCATTCATGAAGAAAGCAAGAGGTCATCACTGAAAAGACAGGAAAGAAAGAAAAGACCAAAATAGATGTCAGAGAAGACTCTGAAACTTGCTCTTGACTGTCGAGCAGCTAAAGCAAAAGGAAGAACTGATGAAGTGAAAGAACTGAACAGAAGATTTCAAAGGGCCTCTCGAGAAGACAAAATAAAGTATTATAATGATGTGTGCAAAGAGCTGGAGATGGAAAACCAAAAGAGAAGAACACGCTCGGCGTTTCTCAAGCTGAAAGAACTGAAGAAAAAATTAAAGCCTCGAGTTGCCATAGTGAAGGATTCCATGGGGAAAATATTAAATGATGCAGGAAGCATCAAAAGAAGATGGAAGGAATACATAGAGTCATTATACCAAAAAGAATTAGTCGATATTCAACCATTTCAAGAGGTAGCATATGATCAGGAACCGATGGTACTGAGGGGAGAAGTCCAAGCTGCTCTGAAGGCATTGGCGAAAAACAAGGCTCCAGAAATTGATGGAATATCAATTGAGATGTTTCAACAAGCAGATGCAGTGCTGGAGGTGCTCACTCGTCTATGCCAAGAAATATGGAAGACAGCTTCCTGGCCAGCTGATTGGAAGAGATCCATATTTATGCCTATTCCCAAGAAAGGTGATCCAGCCGAATGCGGAAATTATAGAACAATATCATACGCAAGCAAAATTTTACTGAAGATCTTTCAAAAACGGCTGTGGCAGTATATCGACAGGGAACTGCCAGAAATTCAGGCCGGTTTCAGAAGAGGACGTGGAACCAGGGGTATCATTGCTGATGTCAGGTGGATCCTGGCTGAAAGCAGAGAATACCGGAAGGATGTTTACCTATGTTTTAATGACTATGCAAAGGCATTCGACTGTGTGGATCATAACAAACTATGGATAACACTGCAAAGATTGGGAATTCCAGAACACTTAATTGTGCTCATGAGGAACCTTTATGTAGATCAAGAGGCATTTCTTTGGATAGAACAAGGGGATACTGATTGGTTTAAAGTCAGGAAAGGTGTGCGTCAGGGTTGTATTCGTTCAAATAATACGAGAAGCTGGACTATATGAAGAAGAACAGGGCATCAGGATTGGAGAAAGACTCATTAACAACCTGCGTTATGCAGATGACACAACCTTGGTTGCTGAAAGTGAAGAGGACCTTAAGCACTTTTAATGAAGATCAAAGACCACAGCCTTCAAGTATGGATTACACCTCAACACAAAACAAAAATCCTCACAACTGGACCAATGAGCAGCATCATGATAAAGAGAGAAAAGATTGAAGTTGTCAAGAATTTCATTTTACTTGGATCCACAATCAACAGCCATGGAAGCAGCTGTCAAGAAATCAAAAGACGCATTGCACTGGGCAAATCTGCTGCAAAGGACCTCTTCAAAGTGTTGAAGAAGAAAGATGTCGCCCTAAAGACTAAGGTGCACCTGACCCAAGCCATGGTATTTTCAATCACATCATATGCATTTGAAAGCTGGACAATGAATAAGGAAGACTGAAGAAGAATTGATGCCTTTGAATTGTGGTGTTGGCAAAGAATATTGAATATACCATGGACTGCCAAAAGAATGAACAAATCTGTCTTGGAGGAAGTGTGGCCAGAATGCTCCTTAGAGGCAAGGATGGCAAGACTGCATCTTACATACTTTGGACATGCTGTCAGGAGGGATCAGCCCTTGGAGAAGGACATCATGCTGGGCAGAGTACAGGGTCAGTGGAAAAGAGGGAGACCCTCAACGAGGTGGATCGACACAGTGGCTGCAGCAATGAGCTCAAGCATAACAATTGTGAGGATGGCGCAGGACCCGGGCAGTGTTTCGTTCTGTTGTGCGTAGGGTCGCTGTGAGTTGGAACCGACTCGACGGCACCCAAAAAGCACAACAACCTAAATGTCAGGGAGTCCCTAGGTGGTGCAAATGGTTAACACGCTCGGCTGCTAACCAAGAGGTTGGAGGCACCTCTGAAGTAAGGCCTGGTAAACAAACTTTTTAGGAAAAATCAGCCACTGAAAGTGGAATGGAGCACAGTTCTACTGTAACATCAGTATGCATTAGGTCAACTCAGCAGCAGTTGGTTAACTGGTTTACCTAAATTGCACAAGGGGGTTTTGAGGAGGATTAAAGAAAACAGTGGGTTTAGTCCCATATTTTGGCACAACGATATTAGCTGCTAATGTTATTAATATTAAAGTAATAAGTGATATTAAGTACTATCATTAATATTTAGAGTCTCACTTAAGGTGTGCATCCTCTTTCAAGGGTAAGTCTTCTTTAGTGCCCAGTAGCAGAGTTCAGGTCACCACCAAGGCTTTTGGTTGTGAGGGCCAGCATTCCTTAGATGATGTTGTTTTCAGCAAACCCAGCACAGTTCTGTGATCTTCCATTTCCCGTAAAATGTCACTTAGCCCTTGTTTGAACAGAAGTAGGAAACACTTTACCCCCAAAAGTCATATTATGAGAAGTGCAGAACAGTTGGATTGAATTTTAGAGCACTTACCTATTGAAACATTAAATCCAAAAAGGAGAAATAGCTGACTTTTAGACAGAGTTAAAGCTAAATTTGCCAAATTTTCACACCTATCTTCTTGCATTGAAGTGCTTTGATGGGCTAACCACTTTATCATTTTATTGCACTTTATTACATCATAAATTTTTATATCTTGCTAACGATCCTACAGGAAGCTTAATTGCTTATAGGAACATCTTAATTAACTGGAGTTCATCGGGTTTAGCAGAGCACAATTTGAAGGAGTTACAAATGAAACACACTCAACTCCTCTCCTTTTACTTAGAATGTGCTGTTCAGATAAACTAGGAAATTCATCTGGGTCGTAGGACCCAGAACGCCTCAGCCATATCTTGGTGAGGCTCTCAACCATTCTGCCTGTTCTAGAATGTCTTATATGATGAGTACTTCACCACTCCCCCCTGCCGCCCCGCTTTTTTTGTGTGTGTTAAAACCAAATCACTGGATGAGAAAAGTGTCACATTTTAGAGCTCTCGCTTGCGTTCTGGGAGGCCTAAAATGTTGTTTTTGCACTCCATTCTTTAATCCATTGCCTGTTGCTACTGGGTTGATAGTGACTCATGGTGACCCTACATTACAGAGTACAACTGTTCTATAGGGTTTTTAAGGCTATAATCTTTATGGAAGCAGATTGTCAGGCCTTTCTTCCTCAGTGCAGTTGGGTGAGTTCGAACCACCAACCTTTAGGTTAGTAGATTGCTGCAAACGATTTGCATCCTCTGTTTCCTACCAGGTTTTTAAAAACAGTAGAGACTTCTGGGAGGGTGACTTTTTGTAACTCATCAGAAGCTTCTTGAATTAATCTCCTGTTAATTAGTGAGTATAGCATTGTATGGAAAGTATTCTAAGGAGTTAACTGCCACAACTGGGTAGTCTTGTAAACAGTATCTGATAAGGAGCCCAAGAGTGAAGTCCCTCTCTCCTTGGAGCTGTACCATGATACTCAGGGTCTTTGGTATCCAGGAAAGGGAAGTCCCCACCCTGCCTCAGGGTTTGCAACCTGCTGCATGGTGAAGTGACACTGTAAATACAAGCTCAGTTCATCAAACAGTCTTGTTGGGCCTTGCGTTCAACTGGCCAAAAAATGCAAAGGGAACGCTAGACTTGGCTGTCTAATAAGGAAGCCATTGTTTTGACTATCGAACACTTGGAATGTGGATTGTCTAAAGGGAGATGTGCAGTAGTTACAAAATATGCAGCAGATGTTGAAGACTTAGTCCAGAAAAAAGAATGTAAAATAACTGATTTGTTTTATTAAGTCTTTTGATTATATTTTGCTATAAAGTATTAACAAAAGATATACTCTTAAAATTAATTTCACTGTTTCTGCTTTTTAAATATAGCAACTAGAACATTTAAAATCCTATATGTGGATTGTATTATATTTCCATTAGACATCTAGACCTAGGTATGAGGTAATGCATGTGGAGAACTGAAGCCCAGGTTAAACTTGTTTGCTGGCAGAGTAGTTAGAATTGGTGTGAGAATCCCCAAAATCAAAATCCAGGCTCTTGTCAGCCCTTCACTCATCACAGAAAACTCTCTCCTGGTCCTTCGAGTCTTCACACTGGCTGCACTATTGATCGAGTCCAGTCTTTCCTCTGCCTTGGTCATCACAGGAGCAATTAAGAGTTCCCTTCTGGATGCTTTCAGCGCACTTGGTTGAGACCCGAAGGCTAGTTTCTCTGTAGTACTGATCGCTCCACTAGCTTGAGCTGAGAAAGGGCAACTCTTCATCTTCCTACTGCAGTACCTTCCATATGGTACATGGAACAAAGGTTTATGGAAACTCTTTCAGTCTCTGATTCCTAATTGCCTGGTTTTTTGCAGTCACCTCTTCCCATTTTGAATGGTGAGCAGAGCCTCCAAACACCTTGTCTTTCGTCCCATTTCTACATTTCTCTTTTCCAGCCCTCACTCTGTTTTCCCTTTTACTGTCTCTCTGTGTCTTCAAGACAACAAGTGAAAGGTAGGTGGGAGGTTTTAGTAGCCTAACTAACCAGGAAGTAAATCTTAGGGAAGTTACATTGGCTTGATGATGAACAGATGGCATTTTTGTTTTATTCAGAAAATATGGTCTTGAGTGAAATACCTTCCGCTTTTATTTTGGAGTGCTTCAATACTCCTTTGCCTAAAAAAAAAACGTGAGAGTAAGAAATTTCCGCCTCCCCTATCCCTTTTTGGCTGCTCACGTTTTCCACTATCAGTAAAAATTAAAAAACAAATCAACCTCTAACATAAAAGAAAACACCTGTTTGGCTTGGAGAAATTGGCTGGGGAGGTCTTTATCCTGACAGGCCAAAAGCGACCATCACAGAGCCCCTTATAAAAAAACAAGTCTTTTTTTTTTTTTATTTCATGTGAGCATTGGCAGAAACTCTGACAAGCAGCTCTTCATATTTTATTATGTTCTTGTCTGCAGAATCTCTGTCAGGCAAAAACCTTGTCAGCGGAAAACCTGTCGTAGGATCAGAAGAGACAAAAACAGGTGTCACACAGGCAGTCAAAACTGAAGGAAAAAAAAGATTAGGCTAAAGAGAGAGAGGCAGACAATTACATTAATGCCATTGCTTTTATCTTATAGATGTGTGTTATTATCTCGGGGTGCTGAGTGCGCAATTGCCTCAAAGAAAAGTAGACAGGAGACAAGGGGAAACTTGATAGTTATTAACTGAAGAGGCAGTGTGTCAAAGCTGGATTGGGTTCAAAGTTTTGCAAAGGAAAAAAAAAGGCTGCAGGCAGCAGCAATGACTGTGTGGTTCTGCTTTCGGCTACGTAAACCTAGTAGCAATCTAACATTTTCTACTTGGAAACAGATCATAGAGAGAGAAATTAATGAAAGATTTCAGCGGAGGTTTTGGGGGGTAACATTTATTTTCCATACATGCAACGGAATCATAACATTTTCTCTTAAAAAATCTTGCCACGATGTGAGAGCTGGTGAGGCATTTGTCAGTTCAGCTGTGTTGTTTGGATATGTTTAAAACACCTATTATCAACACACTTTTAATTAAAAAAAGCTATTAAGAAGCCCTTTTACTAAGTGTGAACATCTGTACGTGCAAGCTGTAAATTAGGAGATGGTATGAGTGCCTCAGTCAGAGACTAAATGAATTTGGCAAGTGTTTTCTGTTACTGGTTTTTAAATACAGTAAAATATCTAAAGGAAAAATCGCTACATTTTAAAGTTTGTATTTATTTTCCATATTGTGCCAGTTGCTAGTAATTAATAGAATATTCCTTCTCATTAGAAAATAGGATCATTGTCATTATCAAATTGGTATCCAGAATTCAAAGAGCTAACCAGTACCTCCCCTGTGTTTTTGTTCACAGTTTTTTCAGGAACTAGTTCTTTACTGAATGTTTGTGCACCATTGATTATTTGTGATGGTGCAAAATAGTTTCATATGGCCCTAAACTCTAAAGGATTTTTAGCCTTGCTGATACCTCATACACATCACGTAGCCAACTAATAGAGGGTGGGATGGTAACTTTAAGTCTCACTGTCCTCTTGATCATATGTGGATCGTATTAGTGGAAAAGCCCACAAGCATTGCTCTAGTCTTTAACGTTGTCTACTCCTACATTTAAAAATTGGTTGATTTAGACTTTTCCTAAGCCTTAAGATTGCCCTCTTAGCCCTTTTTATGGGCAAATCTTTATATAGGGCCTTTTATCGCTCCAGCCAGGGATGCAAAGCAGTGTGATACTTGATATATACATTAAGCAAATCCAGCAATCCAGAAGAAAGCACACATCAGTGTCAAAAGTGTGTGTGATAGCCCAGAATTTTAAGGGATTACAGTGGGGCAGGGGTGATTGATTATGGATTTAAAATGAGATTTCAGGCTGACCTGCTGGTGAAGGGAGGGAAAAATACTTGTGACACAAAGGTGACATCCATTGAAAAACAAAGAAAAGATGGAATATAATCATTTCTTCCTTCCAGGTATTTCCTACCAGATGCTGGTTTTTTGTATGACCGCTTTTTCTAAATTTTGAAATAACTTCCTCACTGCATCTGATCAAGTTTAAAACATACGTTCTATCAGATAATAAATATGCCTTACATTTACAGTGCTTCCTTACTTAAATTCTTATATAGATGTATGCTGCTTCAAGAAAATTCAATCTTTAGAGCTAATAAATTGGGGATGGGGTGATTATTTCCTTACAGAAGAATTCATTGTTTTTTGTTGTTGTTAGTTTGTTTAATGAAAGGACTTACATTGCTAAGTTTAAGTTGCAAATTTCACTAGTTACATTTTACATGGGTGATGTTTTATAATCAATCAGTTATAACTGAACTCATTGGTGTATAAGTTTAATTAAGCCGGGTTTGTGTAGCCAACTTTGAGCCAACCTCAGCCGTGGGAGATAGAACAGCGATAGTGATAGTAATCCCAAACCTGGTTTCAGCAAGTAGATTCACGTACCAGATCTCTTCCTAGATCTATTTCAAGTTTGCAGATTACATTTTCTCTTTTTCCCTTACTACCTTTCTGGTGTAGTTGCTGCAAATTAGTAAAGACCTGCCAGAAAAAGTGGGCCATGAAAGGAAAGGGAAGGAGGAGAAGAAAGAAAAACCAAGGGCCTGTTTAATCTGCTAGCCAGGAGAGTGAACTTCTGAATAACCAAGCGTTGACAGTCTACTTTTATGTGTGCCTCAGTCAGACTTTAATGATTTCCAAAGTCTGTTGTGAAGACTTTATTATGCATAAGGCCATAGGGGGAAAATGCCAATCAGTTTGAAATATTAGCTATAAAGTCTCAAGTGGGTCTCAGATTCCACCCAGGGCTAATTATGGGTGTTTGTGTGTGTGTATATCCTTGCACTCTCAAAGCTGTTTGTCAACTGGGGGTGATTAAGATCCCCAGGACAGTAGGGACTTATTGGAACTACTTTTGTCCCCCTTCTCTCCGGACAGTTTAGAAACACATTCATAATGGACTGCAAGTCTATTCATATGCTATTTCTCATGTATTTTGAGGAAAGAAAGGAAAAAAAAAATCAAGGACCATTCACCTAAGGTGTATAAGGCGTAGTAATATAATCAGGGTTTACGGAGGCTTAGTGGAGTTTTTTCCGACTGAAAAACACTGACCCACTATTTGTTCAAGAAAAAAAAATAAACCCTTCACACTTAAGGGCTGACAGTTTTCATCACCAGGTTTGGAGATCAACTCTTTCAGCTACATATCAGTTCTCCTCATCTTTATTTAAAAAAAATCTTAGAAACAAGCTTTCTCTCTCCTTGGTATTAAATATCCTAATTAATTCAACCTTGACAGTTACAGTTAGAAAGTTGTGACTTAAATGGAACATGAGTTATTTTGTACTTAATTTGCTCCCAATTACATAGTTCTTTCCCCAAAAGTAATAATAGAACGTGCAGATCTAAATATTACTTCAAGTTACAAGGAATTTTTCTCTTGATCACAACCATTGCCCTCCTTCATGATCCCCTGAATCACTAAAAAGTTTTTAATATGTCATCAGTGCCATTCATTAATGTTCTCCCCAAGTGCTAAGGCTTTTATTAGAATCTGGCTTAAAATCTATGGTTAGGTTAAGCCTTTGCCTTGAGCCCTGATGCTCCTACCTAGTAAGAGAGCTAAACTTTATAATGGGCAAGGATTGATGTTATAATGATTCCAAAGGGCCCCTTTATGATGAAATTTAGAATTCGCAAAATCCCATTAAATCTGTAGAAGTTCATGGGCTGGCTACGTTGAAATGACAGATCATTAAAATGGGTATTGTGTGCATATTATAAAGTGTGATATAGTTGGAAATTATTGGTGATATTAGCAAGAATGAAGAGCTACCCACCTTCATAAACTCAGATGTTATGGCCTGAGCATTTGAGGTAGGAAGAGAGAATATTCAGTTTGTAAGTAACTAAAACTTAAAACCAGGCCCTAGAAACTGCTCTAGTAAAATCCTGTCATTAACAACTTTATTTTAGAATTTTTAAAGTAATCATGTAAAGAATTCCATAAAAACAATCTCTTTAAAACACTTGTTAATTGTTAATCTTTTGGAATTAAAATAGCATTTGAGGACCCAGCACTCCTAAAGCTGACCACTTCATGCTGTTACAACTTAGAATTCTCAGAGGTGTTTGAGGCAAGAGGCAGGCTGTTCTCAAGACAATTACCGTTGCAATTTAAGGCTCACTTGGCTTTATCCCAAAATGAAAGAATATGGCTTTCTCGCCCACCCCCCACCTCGTAAAATTGCTTCAAATTAGCATTTAAAAAATTTAAAATATCCAGGGCAGGACTGGATATTAGTAAAATAAAAGGTTTCCTTTTAGACTACTTTCACACAAAATTTTGATTGTTTTATTCTGCAAAGTAGGTGAGTTTTGAAAAATCTCTCTCCTTCCCCACCTCCTTGTTTTTATGAATGGCCATCAACCTCACACCACCAGGCCTGAACAGTGATTAGATGAAATCCACTGGACATTTGGGCCTAAAATGAGCATTTTCCTGTAGAAACCACCTAAGTCACTTGAACTTGGCTTTTAAAGAAACTTATGTTTTAAAAAAGTTGTGGAAAACTGAGAACTATAAACTATCACTGAGAGCCGATTTTCTAGGATCAGTGAAAAGCACTTTTATACTCCAACATTAGGAAAAAAAAGTATCTGAATATGTTTTTATTTCTGTGACCTTCACAGAAAATATTGGAAATGAAGCCTGTAGAATTACAGGTTTACATTTATTTTAATTTATTTGAAGGTTTGGAGAGTAATGCCTGTTATTAAAAATCGAAATGAAAAATATTTATTCACATTTCACTTAATAGATGCAAGTTCTTTCTTAACCACCCCTCACTGTCTCCCAGCACTACGGTATACATTTAAAAACTTAATTTTATAAAGGACAATACTTTGTTCTTTAAGTTAGCAATACAGTTGATAGTGCACTCTGTTACGTCCTTTGTGTTACATTTCATACTTGGGTTTCTATTGCACACTTACATTAATGAACCACAAAAAATCCAACTGTTGCCCTCATGGTGATTCTTTTTTTGATAAAAATGAGTTTTCTTCACCCAGACTTAGGTGTTGTTTTTGAGTCTGTGGCTTAGCCAACACTTTCCTTTGGAAAACTATAGACCTATCAGAGTGTTTATTAAAATTATATCTAGTCCTCAGTTTCCCCTTTGTTGTATAACTAGAAAATCTCCAGCTTCAGCCTCTGTTTCTGGTATTTAAAGGAAATTCAGGTAAATTATTTATCTCAGTCACCTGATTCACTGTTTAAGTAGAACTTATTGTATGAATCTTTTTCTTTCTCTAATTGGAATCCATATTGTGTGGTTAAAGCCTGTTCTTTTTCCAGATAAATTTCTGCATAGTAAAAGAGGTTAATTTACTCATTTGGTTCCCCCCCCCCAGCCCCCAACGGCCTTCTACAAAAGTAAAATAATTGTTTCTTTGTAGATACTAATCTGTTGTTGTTTGGTGCTGTCCGGTTGGTTCCAACTCATAGTGACCCTGTATACAACAGAATGAAACACTGCCCGGTCCTGTGCCATCCTTACAATTGTTGTTATACTTGAGCCCATTCTTGCTGCCACTGTGTCAATCCATCTTGTTGAGAGTCTTCCTCTCAACTTTACCAAGCATCATATCCTTCTCCAGGGACTGATCCCTCCTGATAACAAGTCCAAAGTATATGAGATGTAGTCCCGCCATCCTTGTTTCTAAGGAACATTCTGGTTGTATTTCTTCCAAAACAGATCTGTTCATCCTTTTGGCAGTCCATGGTATATACAATATCGCATCTTGGCCTTTTGGCTGAGATCAAGTGTAGTGTGCGTAGATAATAACCTAACAGCCTTATTTGGTGAGTGTTCTTAGACCCCTTTCCAAGTTTTATACTATACCGTTTTTTTTCTATAGCTGTGAGACTGAAAATCTAGAACATTGATCACAAATCTAGAGATCTATACTACTGTTTTGGATGATTTTTGTAATGTCTACATATTACCGCCCAGGCTGTGTACCCTGAAATTAAGCACGTTTTCCTTAACAATGAGATTTCCAACCCTTTTTTACCTAGCGATCCATTATAAGCCCCCAAAAAGCTTGAAGTGATAGGAAAGGAAATAAATTATGCAAAATTTAGTCAAAATTCCTGCCTCACCAGCAGCCCCATCCTGCCCCCTAAGCTGCCAGGATTCCCCACCCCCACTGTTCTTTGGAGGGGTGTAAAGAGCAAAGGAGAGGACGGAGAACCAGGCATGGGTAACATTAAGAATTTGGAGGCACAGTGGGATCATAAGTTTCCCCTTCCAGTGTAAAAACAGTAATGACCTTTCCCCCCTTTATTATGTACACTTTATGAGTCCTTGGGCTGTACAAACAGCTAACACACTCAGTTTGGGTTAGAAGTTCCATTTTACCCAGAGACACCTTAGAAGAAAGGCCTCTCTTCGCAATCTACTTTTAAAGCATCAGCCATTGAAAACCATATGGAGCACAGCCCCTTGTGGGGCCACTTTGAGTCAGAGTCGAAGGCAACTGGTTTTGTGTATACTGCAGCGTGTTCATCCGTTCAGAAACAGGATTATTGAGCACTCTTAAGTGATTATGTTTCAGATATGGTTGCTGCTTAAAATAAAACTATTGTGATAAAATAGGCATATAAGCGACACCAGTAAATGGACAGCATGTGGCAGGGTCTCACATGATTGGCACTCACGAGTACCATAGCTGCTGAGACAGTTTGTGCTTAGATGGAGGGACCTCTCCAGGTGTCATGGAAAAGGAGACCAGAACTTAAATTGAAACTGGAAAGGAAGGGTAGTAAAAAGGGAAGAAAGAGGATAGGCACTAAAGGAACAGTATTAAAAATACCCGTTGCCGTACCCATTGCCTTTGAGTCGGTTTCGACCTTACAGAACAGAGTAGAACTTAGAAATGACCCATGGGGTTTCCAAGGCTCTAATCTTTAGGCAGACTGCTACATCTTTCTTCTGAAAAGCAGCTTGTGGGTTTGAACTGCTGAACTTTCAGTTAGCAGATGAGCACTTTAACCACCATGCCCCACCAGGGCTCCTTGTATTGAAAATAAAATGTGAAAACTTTATCTGTGAGTGATAGAGGCTGCTAGTGTCACCAGCCTCATTTTGTGCCGCTCTACTAGCCTTGTTTTGTGCTGTTATCCCTTGCTCATGTCCTAGCCACGTTGGCTGCCTTTCAAATTTTGAGCCTGTGATAGTTAAGGTTATGTGTCAACTTAGCAGGCCATGATTTTATCAGTGGTTTGGCAGGTGTTATGTAATCATCATCCTTTTTTTTAATCTGATGTGAGCTGCCAATCAAATCAAGAGCCAATCAGATCAGCCAATCAAGCTAATCAGCCAAGGAGAGTTGAGTTTCCTTGGGGGTGTGGCCTGCATCCAGTATATATGGATATTCTGGCAAAAGTCACTCTCTGCAGATCCTGCATCTGACTCTTCATCCTCTGATCTCTGATTATTGGGATGTGAGCCAGCGGCCTGCCATCTGACCTTCCGATTTTGGGTTTGTCAGCTCCTGCAGCCATGGGAGTCAGGAGACGCCTCCACCCTGACATCTGATCCATGGATTTGGGACTTGCCAGCCTCCAGAACTGCATGAGCCATTTCCTTGAAATAAATCAATCTGTCTGTCCCTACCCGTACACACTTCACTGATTTTGCTCCTCCAGAGAACCAGCCTAAGACAGACCCTTCAGCATTCTTCCTACTTTGATGATATACACCATTTTTGTTACATCTAGAAAACCCTATCCTTGTCCTGATACTACATTTTCACTTCAAATGCACGGTTTGTATTTCTGTATATTTGCATGTATGTTTTTAAAATTTTGTTTTCCTCATGTTCAGGAAGGCTCGAATT
The DNA here is from genome assembly GCF_024166365.1 of Elephas maximus indicus. NCBI lineage: Eukaryota > Metazoa > Chordata > Mammalia > Proboscidea > Elephantidae > Elephas > Elephas maximus. The sequence continues at coordinate 26,531,584 of NC_064827.1, read as the reverse complement.
ATATCTTTTGTTCTCTACTAGATTTCTGACTGTGATGGTTAAGATCGTGTGTCAGCTTGGCTGGGCCATGATTCTCAGTGTTTTGGCAGTTGTACAATGTTGTGATCACTTCCCTGTTGAAATTTGATATGTGAGCACCCCCATGATGTAATCTGCTGAGTGGTACTTGGAACGGGGCCTGTGGTGTCTACTGCCCCCTCGGCCTTCATCTCTATGCCTTCCGCTGCCTACTTCCTTCCTGCTCACCATGCCAAGGTTGTTTGCTTGTTCTGGATCCAGCAGCTGCCTCTTATCTAACCTCTGATTCTTGGGACTTGAGCTAGCATCTTACCTGTCCATCTTGGGATCCATGGATCTTCACAGCTTGCAAGCAAGAGTCCTGCCTCCTGATCTGCTGATCTTGGGTTCGTCAGCCCCTGCAGCTATGTGACTCAGGAGAAACCTTGCGGTCTTGTCTGCTGACCTTGGGATTCCCCAACCTTCACAGCCTGTGAGCAGGAGCCCTGCTGTCCGAGCTGCTGATCTTGGGTTCACCAGCTCCTGTGGCTCTGGGAATTGGGAAAGTCTTCTATCCTGATCCAAGGACTTGGGACGTTCCAACCTCTACAATTGTGTGAGCTGTTTCTTTGATATAAATCTCTCTCTATATACATTTATATGCTTTACTGGTTTTGCTTCTCTAGAGAACCCAGCCTAAGACACTAACTCTTAGGATAGGGCCTGGAAACACTCATGTAGTGAGCAAATATTACAGTACTAGGGATGTTTGAAAGGCAGTGGCAGCTCTCTTTTCTTTGGAACAGAGGGCTCATGGTAGAGAGTAATTAGGCTGGGAAGTGAATAATCTGTCCAGTGTCTTCTGTGCCAGATTAAGGACTTTGGGGGCTGTGGTTGTGTGAGAGAAGAGTGGGAGATGGAGACCAGTTACGAGATAGTTGCAGGAGTAAATTACATAGGTTGAAAGGCCTAATCTCAAGTGTTAGAAGTTAGGCCAGAAAGAAGAGATTGATCCAGGCGGAACTGCAACAGAAGATTTTACAGGTACTGACGAGTGACTGATTACATAGTGGGGGGCAACAAGCGGGAGCAGTCAGAGACAGTTTTGAATGTTTTTAGTGTATAATGTTAATTAAGAACCCCCCCAAAACATAGGAAATTGTATGTACAGTGTGACCTCAACTGTACAAAATTATGTACTAAAAAGATAGATGTAACTACATCTACATGTGGTTTATACTAGACCTTTTTTCCCTTAGGGAAGTGGGGCTGTGGATGATTTTTTTTTTCTTTTTCCTGAACTTACGACATTTTTTTTGAAGAAGCACCCGTCCAATCAGAAAGTAACAAAAATAAAAAAATCTAATTTCAAGCATTTTGGTCTATTTAGTCCTACCCTTCACAGCAATAGGAAGTCAGATATTTGTTTTGATATTCATATATGTTGACTGAATGAAAGGAAAATATATTTGTTTGAGATGATGACGAATTTTTGTTTCAGTGTTGCAGTTGGAAGTAGCTGGACATGTTGTGGAAATATTTAACAGGAGTTGGAACTGTGGCTTGGATAGAACTAAAGTTATAGATTAGGGATAACCTCCTTAGTGTTGGAAGGAGTCCTAGTGGTTAAAGTACTCGGCTGTTAATCAAAGGTCAGCATCTTGAACTGACTAGCCACTGCAAGGGAGAAACATGTGGCAGTTGGCTGCCATAAAGATTTAACCCCATTGCCGTCAAGTCGATTCCGACTCATAGAGGCCCTATAGGACAGGGTAGAACTACCCCATAGAGTTTCCAAGGAGCACCTGGTGGATTTGAACTGCCAACCTTTTGGTTAGCAGCTGTAGCTCTTAACCACTACGCCTACAGGGTTTCTGGCCTTGAAAATCCTATGGGACAGTTCTTCTCTGTCCTATAGTGTCGTAAAGAGTCGGAATCCACTTGATGGCAGTGAGTCTGGTTTGGTTTGGTTTGGATTTGCATAGTGTAGGAGTAGGTGGGTTCCCAGGAGCACATTGTCGTAGAAGGGTATTTGGAGAAGCAGTTGGTATGGGAATCTGATGTTTCCCCTGCATCTCAGTTGAGTGGACCTCCAGATTCCCCACACTGGAAAATCTCATTCAGTCTATGATAACCCTGGTTCATCTTCACTTCAAACATCTAGCTTCTTTTTTTTTTTTTTTGCCCTACCTCTTGATTTGGTCATCGATCTATGCACTCCTTTTCTTTCTACTGAATTAAGGTAGTGGCCTTCAATCTATTTGCTTTCCTATCCATAAAATAATTTTGAAAACAAATTTACAATTCTAACATTTTCACATACTAAGTAACTTGCCAAAGTTATACAATGAAGAGTGGATGGCAAAGTTGGGATTTGAATCCCTTGAGTATAGCCCTAGAGACTCTGCCCTTCTCTACTCACTGTCCTTAATCTGAGACAACAAAAGTGGGGACTATAAATCATTGCTTTCAGTCTTTGCTTTTTCCCCTTAAACTCTTGTTTGCAATTTACTTCCCCTAAAAAAAAAAAAATTTTTTTTTTTATTTTTTTAATAACATTATTATAAATGCAGTGATTTGTTCACTGGAAAGTCTTTTGTCATTCTGTCATACATGTTTGCAGTGAAAATTAGGAGATTTTTATGTATATGTGGAAATTTTATTTATATATATATTTTAATAATTTTTATTTTGCTTTAGGTGAAAGTTTACAAATCAAGTCAGTCTCTCACACAAAAACCCATATACACCTTGCTACACACTCCCAATTACTCTCGCCCTAATGAGACAGCCCGCTGTCTCCCTCCACTCTCTCTTTTCTTGTCCATTTGGCCAGGTTCTAACCCTCTCCACCCTCTCATCTCCTCTCCAGGCAGGAGATGCCAACATAGTCTCAAGTGTCCACCTGATCCAAGAAGCTGTCTCCTTACCAGCACCCCTCTCCAACCCATTGTCTAGTCCAATCCATGTCTGAAGAGTTGGCTTCAGGACTGGTTCCTGTCCTGGGGCAACAGAAGGTCTGGGGGCCATGACCACTGGGATCCTTCCAGTCTCAGTCAGACCATTAAGTCTGGTCTTATGAGAATTTGGAGTCTGCATCCCACTGCTCTCCTGCTCCCTCAGGAGTTCTCTGTTGTGCTCCCTGTCAGGGCAGCCATCGGTTGTAGCCAGGCACCATCTAGTTCTTCTGGTCTCAGGATGATGTAGTCGCTGGTTCATGTGGCTCTTTCTGTCTCTTGGGATCGTAATCGCCTTGTGTCCTTGGTGTTCTTCATTCTCCTTTGATCCAGGTGGGTTGAGACCAATTGATGCATCTTAGATGGCAGCTTGCTAGCATTTAAGACCGTAGATGCCACTCTTCAAAGTGGGATGCAGAATGTTTTGTTAATAGATTTTATTATGCCAATTAACTTAGATGTCCCCTGAAACCAAGGTCCCCAGACCCCTGCCCCTGCTACACTGACCTTCAAAGCATTCAGTTTCTTCAGGAAATTTCTTTGCTTTTGGTTTGTTGTTTGTTTGGTTTAGTCCAGTTGCGCCGTCCTCCTCTGTATTGTGTGCTATCTTTCCCTTCACCTAAAGTAGTTCTTATCTACTATCTAATTGGTGAATACCCCTCTCCCACCCTCCCTCCCTCCCTCCCCCGTCTCGTAACCATGAAAGAATATTTTCTTCTCAGTTTAAACTATTTCTCAAGTTCTTATAATAGTGGTCTTAAACAATATTTGTCCTTTTGCAACTGACTGATTTCACTCAGCATAATGCCTTCCAGGTTCCTCCATGTTATGAAATGTTTCACAGATTCCTCATTGTTCTTTATCCATGCGTAGTGTTCCATTGTATGAATATACCATAATTTATTTATCCATTCATCTGTTGATGGGCACCTTGGTTGCTTCTATCTTTTTGCTATTGTAAACAGTGCTGCAATAAACATGGGTGTGCATATATCTGTTTGTGTAAAGGCTCTTATTTCTCTAGGATATATTCCAAGGAGTGGAATTGCTGGATTGTATGGTAGTTCTATTTCTAGCTTTTTAAGGAAGCGCCAAATTGATTTCCAAAGTGGTTGTACCATTTTTTTTTTATAATTTTTATTGAGCTTCAAGTGAATGTTTACAAATCAAGTCAGTCTGTCACATATAAGTTCATATACACCTTACTCCATGCTCCCACTTTCTCTTCCCCTAATGAGTCAGCCCTTCCAGTCTCTCCTTTCGTGACAATTTTGTCAGCTTCCAACCCTCTCTACCCTCCCATCACCCCTCCAGACAGGAGATGCCAACACAGTCTCAAGTGTCCATCTGATACAAATAGCTCACTCTTCATCAGCATCTCTTTCCTACCCACTGTCCAATCCCTTCCATGTCTGGTGAGTTGTCTTCGGGAATGGTTCCTGTCCTGGGCCAACAGAAGGTTTGGGGACCATGACCCCCAGGATTCCTTTAGTCTCAGTCAGACCATTAAGTATGGTCTTTTTGTGAGAATTTGGGGTCTGCATCCCGCTGATCTCCTGCTCCCTCAGGGGTTCTCTGTTGTGCTCCCTGTCAGGGCAGTCATCGATTGTGGCCGGGCACCAACTAGTTCTTCTGGTCTCAGAATGATGTAGGTCTCTGGTTCATGTGGCCCTTTCTGTCTCTTGGGCTCATAGTTATCGTGTGACCTTGGTGTTCTTCATTCTCCCTTGATCCAGGTGAGTTGAGACCAATTGATGCATCTTAGATGGCCGCTTGTTAGCATTTAAGACCCCAGACGCCACATTTCAAAGTGGGATGCAGAATGTTTTCATAATAGAATTATTTTGCCAATTGACTTAGAAGTCCCGTTAAACCATGGTCCCCAAACCCCCGCCCTTGCTCCACTGACCTTTGAAGCATTCAGTTTATCCCGGAAACTTCTTTGCTTTTGGTTCAGTCCAGTTGAGCTGACCTTCCGTGTATTGAGTATTGTCCTTCCCTTCACCTAAAGTAGTTCTTATCTACTAACTAATCAGTAAATAACCCTTTCCCACCCTCCCTCCCTCCCCCCTCGTAACCACAAAAGTATGTGTTCTTCTCAGTTTATACTATTTCTCAAGATCTTATAATAGTGGTCTTATACAATATTTGTCCTTTTGCCTCTGACTAATTTCACTCAGCATAATGCCTTCCAGGTTCCTCCATGTTGTGAAATGTTTCACAGATTCGTCACTGTTCTTTATCGATGCATAGTATTCCATTGTGTGAATATACCACATATTTTTATATTTTGAGCATCACAATGAATAAGATCAAAGCAATACCAATATCACAGATCTTCATAAATTATTAAATGTAAAGTGGATTTTTGTTAGAAGGGCATCTGTCAGTGAAATGGATTGGGCTGTAAATGTTTTCTTCCCCAATTAGTTTGTGTATTCATGGATAAATATTACTCATTGTAAGAAAGAGAAAAGGCACACTATCATTTCTATTTCCACTTCTCATTTTTACCAGCATGACTGCTGAGACACTTGATGATATGAATAGGTGGGACTAGGAACTTTATTATCATATTGTTACTCAGTTCTTAGTCATTTCAAGTTACACACCAAAAATTAGACAATGATCAATCAGTTTTGTTAAAGGCAAAGAACTATCACCCAGCTTGTTACTCAGATGTTAATAGTCATGCACTTTCTCAGTTTCTGGGAAGCAAACCACAGAGGTGTTAGGAAGGCATGAAATGGCTAGTTATAAATTTAACTGTTACTCTTTCATTTAGAGGCATCTTGCTTACTTCAGTACACACAGAAAATTTTGATATAAGAATTCTGTATTCTAATATATATATAAAGGAAATCCTTTTATCTTGTCACTAGAGATTTATCTATCGTAATTGATAGACAATTTCCACCATATAGGCATACTTGAAAAGCCAGAACTCATGGTCAACTAGGGTTGCCAAATCTAACTTAACTTTTATTACAAAAAAGTTGAACTCATTTTTCAATTAAAATAAATACGCTAATACGCATTTTGAGAAAAGTTATAAAAACAGTAATAAATTATGAATGGGTCTTTTTTTTCTTTCCCCATTTTTTAAAAATTGTGCTTTGAGTAAAAGTTTACAATTCAAGTCAGTTTCTCATACAAAAACTTATACACACGTTGTTATATGACCCTAGTTGCTCTCCCTACAATGTGACATCACACTTCTCCCGACCCTGTATTTCCCGTGTCTGTTCAACCAGCTGATGTCCCCCACTGCCTTCTCATCTCACCTCCAGACAGGGGCTGCCCATAGTGTCATGTGTCTACTTGAGCTAAGAAGCACACTCCTCACCCGTATCATTTTATGTCATGTAGTCCAGTCTCTAATCTTTGTCTAAAGAGCTGGCTTTGGGAATGGTTTTAGTTTTGGGCTAACAGAGTCAGGGAGGCCATGACCTTTGGGGTCCCTCTGGTCTCAGTCAGACCATTAAAATAGTCAGGTCTTTTTACTAGAATTTGAGGTCTGTATCCCACTTTTCTCTTGCTCCATTGAGGATTCTCTGTTCTGTTCCCTGTCAGGGCAGTCATTGGTGGCAGCCAGGCACCATCTAGTTCTTCTGGTCTCAGACTGATGGAGTCTCTGGTTTATGTGGCCCTTTCTTTCTCCTGGGCTCATGTTTTCCTTGTGTCTTTGGTGTTCATTCTCCTTTGCTCCAGGTGGGTTGAGACCAATTGATGCATCTTAGATAGCCCCTTGCTAGCTTTTAAGACCCCAGACACCATGAAGTGGGCCTTCTCAGATAGATTACTAAAACATGCAGTAGTAAAATGAGCTAATAAAATTTATTCAATTTATAATAGAAATGCTATTTCTCATTTACTTGTAATGATGCACTATAATGTATAACTTATCAAAGTTATATATAAAATGAGTAATATGTAAAAAGTCATAGTATTTTATAAATGTGTTTCTGTGTCTGTGTCACAATATGGCATTGGACATAAGGAACAAATTAGATAAAATCCAAACATAAAAAACATTTGTTAATTTTGCTAGATCTCAATTCACACCCAGTTTTTATGTATTTAATGAAGGAGAAAGTTATATAATTGTAAAAATGCAATACCTTGTCATTAGGTTACAGTTCATTTTAAGTTTTTTAGCAGGATGTAGAAAATATTCAATATTTCATAAGATAAAAATGATGATTACTGACAATTGGAATTAATATTTTGGTATTATTTGTTTAATTGGTTTATAACTAACTTATTAAGTGATACACATTGTTTCTGGAAGAAATCGTGTGAAATTACTATTCACGTGATTTTTATCCAGTGTATCTTACAAAGTTTGTAGGCTGAGGAACGTCTTCAAACTGGATTTAAAAGAGCAAGCATCACATGTGCTTGGGCCTTTTCTTTCCAGGTGATAACACCTCCTACAGATGAGCGTTGAGAATAGCCGAAAAGAATCATTTACCTTTGAATATGTAGGGAAAAAAGACATTTTAATATTGGATACTTTTGCTTTGCTCTCACAAGATACTCTCTAAAGAGTGATACATTATTAAAATAGATGGCATAGAAATGGTAAGGTCATTACCACTGACCCATTTTACATTATATCTGAATTCTGAACATTCCAAAATCAGCCCAAATACCAGATTCTAGCTACACTTAACCCATGTGTATATAGTTAGAGCAAGAGGAAACTCAAAAAGGTTTATGATGCTTTTACCAATCATTAAAGGGGGCTTTCCCAAAGCTATTAAATGGTCAGTTATTTTGGCACCCAGGAGAGTTTTACAACCCCGGGGCAGTGCACCATATAAGATAAGTAGGGGCATGCCTTTATTTTGTAAAGAAGGAAGGGGCAGTTTTTGAAGGGGACATGACAGTTGCTAATCTGCATGTTTCCTTCTGTTGTACATAGTGTCGCTATGTGTTGGAACCGACTCGTACGCACTTAACGGTAACCTGCGTGAGCATACAGGCCTATTCTCAGGTGGATCATTTTCAGGAAAGAGTAAATTCAGAATTTAGGATCTGGGAATTGAGTCCCTGCAACTGCAACCTCTAGGAAGGCCTTCTCATACCCAGATTTAGTCAGATCATAGTTCAAAGTCCACTGGGGTAAGGCATCTCTCACTGGACTGTTATGAAAACACCCTACTCTGTTCTCTGAGCCCCTCAGCTCCATGATTTTCCATGGAGCATATGGATGGGGCAGGTGGGAGCTGTGTGTCAGAATCAACCATGGTAATTTTTCAAACCAAATGCAACCCTCTTCCCTCTCTAGTGTTCTCCTTTAGGGTTCTGTTGCCCTGAGATTGAGGTTCCTTTAGCACCTTTGTCTGGATGGATGTGTGTCCTGGTCACCAAGCTGGCAACCTTTGCTTTAACTAAACATCTGGGCTCTTTTCAGAGTTTTATTTTTAAAATTTAAAGTGCTTTTCATTTTATAAAATGTTTAGTATATTGTGTCTCCTATTAACAAGAAATAAAATTACATCATAAGCTTTCAATAGGTTTTTGCCTTCAGGATTAAAACTCCTTGCAGTCTGCCCTTCTGACCTTTGTAGATTCATCTCCATGTCTTTTGCCTCAATGTGGGCATCCTTGTTGTACTCAGCTCTCTCACACCTCCTTGGGTCACCGGTTGGTTCTCAAAATACATTCCCCTACAAGCAGCATCAGCATCACCTGTGTACTTGTTAGAAATGCAAATACTTGGTCCCCACCCCAATCCTATGGAATCTGGGGAGTTTCTGAGTAGGAGATCCAGTGTTCTGTGTTTTAATAAGCCCTCCAGGTGATTCGGATGCATATAAAATTTCAGAACCAGTGCCTGAGTTCCTTCTACTAGAGTGTTTTCCTCTTCCCTGGCCTGGCCTGCTGAATTCCAAGACTATGCCTCCTAAGAGAGTTGTCCTCTCCTATGCGCCCCACAGTACTTTATCACATCTCTTGTACAGCATTTGTATTGCCTGTTCTTGTCTACCTTTGAAGCTGGAGACCACAATATTAATTACTTCTGAATCTGGATGCAGCACCTAAGTCAATGAGAAGTTACTGACTGCTGATGAATAAATGAAATGTATGCATGAATGAAGGAGAAGAACATTTTAGGAGGAGTAATGATCAATAGGGTCAGCTGCTATGAAGAGATCAAGGAGAATAATGACAGTCAATAAAACTTGCTGGATTTCACAGTAATGTGGGTGTTGGTGACCTCTGAAATGCTTGTTTCAGCAGAGTGATGGGCAAGAAGCCCAGGTTCTGAGGAGTTAAGGACTTGCAACATGATGAAGACTTGCAGGTTTCCAGAGTTTCTTGTTGATAGTTTATCTGAACACATGGTAGAAGCAGAATTTTCTCTGGAGTAGTAGCTAAGTGACCTTAGACCAGCTCCTTTACCTCATTGAGCTTGGGATCTCCTCTGGAAAGGCAATATTAATAATACTGTGTGGGTTTGTTTTTTAAAGGATTAAAGGAGATCATTGTAACTTCCTAGAATGATGCATGACATGTAGTTGGAAATTAGGTGGTCATTTCCATTATTCTACATCCCTGTTTTTTTCTTTATTAATGCCATTGAAAGTTTCCATCACCCTTTGTAAATTTGTATAAGATATGACATTCATAAGGATGCTTTATTCCAGTCATTGAAGAAATTATGAATTGTATTTGGCCTGGAACTAACTTCTTAGTTTAACCACTGATAGCTACATGATATCCAGTTGGAGAAGTTCCCCCAAACCCATTGCTGTCTAGTCGATTCCGACTCGTAGTGACCTTATAGGAAAGAGTAGAACTCCTCCACGGGGTTTCCAAGACTGTAATCTTTTCGGAAGCAGACTGCCACATCTTTCTCCCTTGGAGCAACTGGAGGATTCGAACCGCCAACCTTTCGGCTAATAGCTGAGCAGTTAGCCTCTGTGCCACCAGGGCTCCTTGTTGTATTAGTAAGAACTCTTTTAATAGTTTCAAGATCCAGAATCCCACTTCAAGCCAATTTCTGGGGGGTGGTGGACGGGGAGAGAAATGAGAGAGGTTTGTTGGCTTATGTAACTGAGAAGTCCAGGGATAGAGCTAGCCTCTGACACTGCCAGATCTTATAGATCAAACCATACTGTCAGCACTTGGTCTTTCAGCAGAACTCTCTTCCATGTTAGTTGTAGTCTTAAGTATATCTACCAGCTACAGATTCAAAATAATGAAAACATTTCAGTAGCTGTAATGACAGTACTGGATTCAGCCTCACTGTCCAGACTTAGCTCACTTGCCCATTCTTGAACCAGTGGTTGTGGCCAGTGAACTGGGATATATCGATTTTCCAGGCCTAGCTACAGCACATTCACTTCTTTGAAATGCTGATACTGAGTATAGGGAAGGAGTGGTTCCTCGATGGGGAAATCCAGTTGCTGTTACCAGAATGATGGGAAGTGGATGCAGAGCAGGCAAAACAATGGACATCGTCTTCCTGTATAAAAAAGTACTGCTCGTGCAGGACAATTTAGTAGATGGTTAGGTCCGTCAGTATAAAAAAGCAGATGCTCATCCTGCTGAACAAGTTCCCACCTTACCTTTACCTCGTTCCCATTGGCCTAAGTCCTGTCCCTAACCCTACCAAGTTCCAGATCCAGACTGAATCCTTTACAGCCAGACATATGGAGATCCTGAAATTAGGCAGAAGTCCAGTTTTCAGCTTCTAGGTACTCTTAACACTTAAAAGATCCTCAGTTGCTCTTTGATCCACCAAGGAAACTTTCCCACAAGTTGGTTTAATCAGGTAATTATAAAGCAGAAATTTTTGATATATTCAAGAAATTCAGTGGATCATAATCTTTGATATTATGCTGAAATTTGCAGCTGACATCTGCAAACTGGGTAATTTCCTATTTTTCAAGCCTTTGTGTATGGCTTACCTTCCTGATAACTGGTCCCTTAACCACACTCTTAGGGCCTTTTCACGGTCTTCTGTTGACTTTCTACCCTTTCATCCTTCATATTAGGTATTTGTAAACTATTGTCCAAATCTGGCTAGATGCCTGTTTTTTTTTTTTAAATAAAGTTTTACTGAAACACAAACACACCCATTTGTTTTTCTTGCCTGTGGCTTCTTTCCAGCTACAGTCACAGAGGTAAATAGCTAAAGGGTATGTGCAACCCACCGGCCTAAAATATGTACTTTCTGGCCCTTTAAAGAAAAGCTACCAACCCATTGTATATTATGTGGCTAATAACAGTATTCCTACTTCTTGACCTATGTATGGCATGCGCATGAAGAAGAATTAGGCAATATCCTTATAATACTCTCACTCTTTAATGTTAGAAAAGCATATTTAGGGAAATGTTTACCTTACTGGTTCCACCTTTGTTCTTTCAGCTCTCTGAACAGCTTCTATTTATTTCTGAACCTTTAACAGTTTGGTCCTCTTCATCTTCTAAAATCACCAGCCCTCTTTAAGGAGTGGAAGAGAGGGGAACCCGGGCTTTCCATCCAGCACTTGAACATATTTGTACAGAGGCTTGCTTGTACTCAACGCAGAAACACAAGGTGCCAAAAATATACATAAAAATGAGGCTTTGGTGTCATTTTATTTCTCCTCTGCTGAAGCCTTTCAAATTCATATTTGTTGTGGTCATAGCAGTATATTTCATGAAGAAGTGTTTGAGATGGACCATGAGCATCAACGAAGGGAAAAAGGAGGAGAAGCAGATTTCAGTTTTGATCTCCCCTGACCTGGTCACTGGAGTCTGTAAGCAGAGCAGCCACTCTTCAGAAGGCTGAGTAGTTAAGCTGTACTTGAGGAAGAACAGGAATAATACCTCTTCCCTGCTTTTCTGCCGCCTAAATACCCTGTGGAGAGAGAAGACTTCAATCCCTAGGCTTGTGAATTCCTTATCTTTCCCAAACGTTAAATTAATTTTTAAGGCTATTTATTCAAAGTTGATTTAACCACTAGAATGGGAGAGATCAGACAAATCAGCTGCAAGAAATGAAGTATGAGGGAACCCGAACTCTTTGACAAAGTATTCCTGGGAGTAAATGTGTTGAATGAAGCCAGCGGGTAGATGATAAGGGCCTTTACACTGTGGATGTAAGAAAGCAATTTATCAAGAGTACATGAACTCTCTGGTGACCACCAGTCAGGAAGAAACGAGAGTGGAGGAGGAGCCCTGAAAAAATACATTTGAAGTATTAAAAAAAAGTGTGTGCGTGCACTTTTAAATACCTGCATTATTATGCAGAAATATTAGTATATTTAAATTGGAGTTGCTTAAAGTACACTTGTACTGTTACCTATGCATACTGTTACGGGATAAGATTTTTGGGAGAACAATTGAGAAGTGGTTTTGAACTTGAAGAAAATCTTGGGTACTCTCAGGTGCAGTTATAACTTGAGCCTGGATACTATTGTTTGATACTCATTCACCTGACTCCTGAGATTAAATGACCATCTTTCAGGCTCAGATGTTTATCTTTAATCTCTAGAAGGGCAAATGTGTATAATTCTGACAGGAAATTCTAATGCCTTTTGTGTTCTGTTAAAGAGTTGAAAGCATGCTTATTTATTATCTCATTAATCTTTGTAGCATCTTTTTGAGGAGACAATGCTATCCTAATTTTTCACTTGAGAAACTGAGGCACAATGTAAGGGCATTATCTGCAGTAGGGTTCTGAGCAACTCAGATCTGGATGGGGATAGAACTTATGACCCTGTCTTGGCTTCCAGTTCTTCAATTTGAGGAGGAAAAGAGCCCAGTTGTTGAGGGTGCTGATTTCATGAAAAGTATTTACTCTGAGAATGGTCAGCCCCCAAATTTCAGCTAACAGTTAGTTGAAATACACAGAAATTCCCAGGTTTTTATTTTAGTTTTTTTTTTCCCCCCATTCTCATCTGATACAAACCTTTGTGAGGGGTGTTAATAAAGTGTCCAAAGTATGACTTGAATTTCTTTTTCTTGAGTAACTTCCAGAGACGACGTACCCGTGAACAAGAAAATATTTAAAAATTAGCACCAAGGGAGAAAAGGAGGATCAAAGTCATTGGATAATCTCTCTTATGTAATTCTACTTGAGTTAAATTCCTCACCTACCACAAAGATGTCATCTTTCCTTATTTCCTCTAAATTGAGCTTTTGCCCCCGTAGTGTAAGGAGGCCTGGTGACGCAATGGTTAAGTGCTCAGCTGCTAACCGAAAAGTTGGTGATTTGAACCCAGCAGTCACTTTGTGGGAGAAAAGACCTGGTGATAGGCATCTGTGAAGATTACAGCCTAGGAAAGCCTAAGGCACTTCTGCCCTGTCATATGGGGTTGCTGTGGGTCAGAGTCAGCTGCCCAGCACACGAAAGCAACAACAACCGCTATAGTCTAATGAACTCCCCTTTTCTCTTTAAGCCAGTCAGGTATTGTAATGTGTAAACCTTATCTGATAAGCTTACATTGATAGAGCCTGCTTTTATGGCTTGAATTTTAGATTGTATTTTTGGTGGAAGGAGGGGGGCACCTGGCAACTTGGGTTGCACCATAGTTCAATTAGCAGATTAATTAGTCAGGTTTTTAAAGCTGGCCGCAGTTATTTAAAGCATCCTCAGTGACAATTTTTCTGAATGTCGAATGTGTTTTGTATTTGCTGTAGTCTGCAATTTGTAAACATGGTGAATTAAAAAAAAAAAAAAGACAAAACAGGGAGGGGGGTGGGAAGAGAACTATTACATTGGAAAATCCTGCGTAAACATCTGTGGTCAGCATCCATAGCAGTGGAGCTCTGACAACTTTCAGTAACTTGTTTCTGTTTCTCCTGTGTCTGCTCTCCCTTTGTCTCTTTACTCTCGCCTCCTCTGGAACTTGGTGGGACCACACAGCCTTGGATAAGCTCAGCACGCAGCACCTCTACCACCCCACCCAAGTGGAGATCGTGCAGTCCAACGTGGTGTTCGACATCAGCAGCCTGATGCTCTACGGGACACAGGCGGTGCCCGTGCGGCTAAAGATCCTGCTGGACCGTCTCTTCAGTGTCCTGAAGCAGGAGGAGGTGCTGCACATACTGCATGGCCTGGGCTGGACTCTGCGGGACTACGTGCGGGGATACATCCTTCAGGTAGGGGGAGGACACCGAATGCTGGTGTCTGCAGCCAGCTCTGGGTGGGGTTGGGTGAGAGCCTTTGGAAAACCCAGTCTCCTTTCTGTCCCTTGCAGACACAGGCATGCACACCCTCCTTTGGTTAAGTAGTCATTTTGGCAGGCTTGTCAGGGAATTGAAGGAGGACAGGTGTCCCAGCAGTCTGGCATGGGGCCTCCATGGTGTGGATTAGGAGGGAAAAAGTGGCCTGTTGCTAAGTGTTATGAAGTTTGCACCTTTTTTAATTCAACTCTCTCCCCCTACAATGTGAGCTTTCTGGCTTCTCCAATGAGTCTTATTTTAGTCCTACTAAAAATGAGGGCTCTTTAAGGTGGGCGATTGGTATGTGAAGATCTGAGATTAAGCTTCATCTAAGTTTGTTAGAGCATTATCTCACCACTTTATTTGTAGACATGTTTTTCCTCGTTTTCCGTGTACCCTCACTATTTATTGCTTCTTCATCCAAATCAAAGGAAGAAAAAGTGTAACCAATATAAACTGCTTTTATAACCCATAAACCCTCACGTCACAGCCTTCAAAGTTCTACGTTACGAAGAGGCAGGTATGGTTATAGGTATGGCCTTCATAGCGCCTATTTGTCCAGCCTCGAGCCCCTTCTTTTTATCAGTGACACTTCTGATCTGGTAAGGGCTTTAAGACTTTCCCAGGGGGCCCAGCCTTCCCTAACCCCTCCTACGTTGTGTTGCCATTTTTGCAGTATGTCACAAATTGTTTTCCATTGTATCATTTGCTTCTGAAACGTTTTTATGGTCGCCTGTTTTTCTGCAACCCTTGAGGGGTAAATGCTGAGAACAGAATTTTGGGAAACCCCAAAATCTAAAAAGACTGTACCAGACAATGGGGAAATACCCCTTCCCACCAAAGGGTGTTACAATTTGAGAAGGTAGAATGTTAAGTAAATTGTGAAATTTGTTAAGGAGATAGTACCAGGAAAATTGACCAAAAAGTCATTGTTTTTGGCCATGCTAGCCTTGCACAGCACTGGTGGTCATCTCCTGAAGTTTATTTCCCCAAGACCACCCAGTGCTGTATAGAGGGCCTGCACCCCCAGGTTGGCGTGTGTTGTGTGGGGAGCCTCAAATCTCCCCTGCAGTTCTCTCTCCCCACCTCCCTTCTGCTTTAAACCCAGAATAAAAACACACACATTCCTGTCATTCTCTTGTGCAGCACCTCCAGAAAGTGCACCTGTGTTAACCAGGGTAGGAAAGCCGTGGAGGGATGGTGAGTAGAAATAGAGAAAGATAGGAGAGGTGGAATAACCTGTCTGCTCCATGACCACTTTATTTAGCATAGAATCATTTCTTAGTTTAGTGAGGTGTCAACTTGGAAGGCACAGGAAACTTGGCCCTCAGAAGATGACACGGTGATGGTAATAGTAATTACGTATTACATTTTCAGTTTACAGAGTACTTTCACAAGCATTATCTCATTTGCCTCAGGATTGGGGCATTTCAGTGGGGTGAGTGGGAAGATAAGTCCTGGGTGGTTAGGGTACATGGTAGGCGCACAAGGTCCATGAGGTAGGGGCTAGGAAAAATAAAGCAGGGAGCCAGTTTCACAATTTCTGCTTATGCTGACCCCGAGATGCATACAGCACCACGTTCTCTGTAGTCATGCCTGTAACATAATTATTAACGTCCATTTTGGGTGGACTTTACCCTACACAATGAAACAAACCTCTTGCAGATTTTCAAATGGGATTGTTGGCTTGGTTAAACACACTTTCCTTCATGAAAAACTGACAAGTCTTTTTGCACCAGTTCATTTCCATCTTTACTACCTATAATATGATGCTTAGTTCCATCATCAATGTCGTATTGCACTTCCGTGTGTACATTTTTATCTAAGGTACCTAAAGCATATGTATTGTCTTTTTCTGTCCAAACAGATATGTGCATGACTATGCTAAGTTGCTATCTTAACCTAGCTCACTGTCCCATTTTGACAGCAGTAAACATAGAACCTGCCGGATTTTCTGTGTTTAGGATCCTGTTTTTGCTTTGACCAGTACCTCCTCTTTATTTTATTTGAAATAATATTTGTTAATTTTTCCCCAAAATTTCAACATCTCTGCAAGGCAAGTATAGAAAATGTACTGCTTTAAAAGGTACTCCATTCATCATTTTCTTATTTCTTTTTGTATGAGGGCCCAAGATTTAAAGATATAAAATTGCAAGGAAAAACAAGTATGAAAGGAAAATTCAGCAAAACCACAAACTAAAATTATACAATCTGTCACGTAGGGGTGAGAGATTGCATAAAAAGCACATTGACATTTATCATGATAGTTAAATTATAAATAATTTTGACAAAGTCTTAAATTAAAAAATGTTGTTTGTAATTTGTTTCTCCATTCAGAGCCTAAAATTGACATTTTGAAAAAAATCATAGCTAAGTTTTACATTAGAGGAATTCTAGGTTTAGTTTGTCTTGTTTTATTGATTGGATTGATGTAATATAGCTTTTATTTAAGTGATTTCGTTTTGTCATTCAGCATTTATCATCCACTTGCTCCTTGTGAAAACAGTTCTTTGCTTAGAAAAACAGCAAGAGGTTGAAGGACACAAGACATGTAGTGGAGAAAATGCCTGTTAAAAAAAAAAAAAAGGAAAAACAAACCAAAGGAGTGCTGCTATAGAAATAAACCCTTATTTTCTAAAGCAGTATTATTAGATTATTGGTTACTATTTAAAAAAAAAATATATAGGTATGTGTGAATGACTTTGAATATAATTATAGATAGCATTTTCATACAAGTAGACTATAAAATGTGCACCTGGAGGTTGTGGAACCCTATGATGCACTATTAGTGCACCAGTCATTTTATCTGGCCAAAACTCAATTGTCTTGTAGCCCTCAAGGCATCAATTTTAGCATTATTGCTCTCAACAACAGTATATTGAATATTATGTCAGTTAAAGGAGAATAATTATCGAGGCAAGTTAGGGTGGCTGTTAGTCTTACCACATATTGACTTGGTTAGCAGTTGGCTATAGATTGTGTTACTGGGCAAATGAAGATGTACAGTGAGTTGAACTGGTCAAGCTAGAATATCAATTGAACTCTCTCTGGGCCCAAACCTGCATCCTTAATGTACACACAGCTACCCCTGGCTTCAGAGACAGTTTTGAATGTGGAAGAATAGCAGGTGTCTGATCTGATTTTGAATTGGGGAGGGGGGAGGGGAAGCAGGCCATTTAAAATGATCATTTGAAAGGACGTATGAAGAAGATATTATTAAAAGGAAAAGGGAGGTGATTGTAGTTCCTCAGATTCATTTAAAAGACTACGTATCAGACACGTATCCTGTAGTGTTGTAATAAAAAATTACTTTTCACTCATGTGATTATCTCTGTAATTCATAAGCTAGCCAGCTAGGTAGAAAATGCATGGCATCATTTGGACTAGGATCATTGTAAGAGTCCACGTGATATTTTAAAGGTAAAGAATCTGATATTCCCCTGTGTATTTATTAAGATATTCACTCATAAGTACAGAAAATGTGAGGTAAATGTTAAATATTATTCCCCCCCCAAAAAAGAGGAAATATTCAATTAGATGCTAAAATCTAAACATAATAGAACAGAAGATGCTTTTTTCTGCTAACAAACAATTCTGATCTCAAGCCTGTGCCTCCTAGTACCTATATTGACGGTAAATTAAAGCACCCTACTGTCCTTTCCCCGTTTTCCCTGTCTTTGACTTAGGAAATAACAATATAGATGATTATCCTTGTTGAATTTAATCATTTAATAGTCAAGTTTTCACACAGCCTCTGTTTAATTTGAACATGTAAATGGATTGGCTGGGCTCGTATACTAGCCATTCTGAGGAACTCTTCTCCTTTGTAATTGGTCCCAGCCAGCATTCAGAGAACCATATCAGACATTCTGCATAATTAGCTGAGGTGTCAGCAGGCTTGTGAGAGGCAAATTTTTAGTCGTCTATGTTTTAAAACAATCAGAATGACTAGAATAATCAGTCTCTCAAAGAGCATTCCCGAGAGAATTTTGGGGGCCCTGAGTCTTGGGTGAGGAGCCCGCGTTATATCTGAGATAAGCTACATGCCGGACCCTCCACTTAGAACTTCAGTCTACATGTTAGCATAATAAAGTCTCTGGGAATTTCTGGAGAATATGGACTGTGGGAGTAGATAAGTAGCTTTCACCAACCTCTGCCACTTCTTAGTTTGCTCCTCTCAAGCCAGCTAAAAGTCTTCGGTTCCTAACCGCACTCAGCTCTTTGCCAAATTTTGGCCTTTGCAGGAAAGACTTTTTCTGCCTGGAATATCCTACTCCTCTTTCTACAAGGGAAACCCTGGTGGCGTAGTGGTTAAATGCTACAGCTGCTAACCAAGAGGTCAGCAGTTCAAATCTGCCAGGCGCTCCTTGAAAACTATGGGGCAGTTCTACTCTGCCCTGTAGGGTCGCTATGAGTCAGAATCAACTCGATGGCAGTGTGTTTGGTTTTTGGTTTTGACTTTCTACAAAGGTAAATTCTTGTCCTTCAGGTTTTGACTAAAGTCCAGCTTTCTCACGGAGGCCTCCCCTAACCAGCTTAACACATATTTTCTGATGCGAATCTATTTCATGACTTTAGTTTCCTTGAAGCTCTTATCACAATTTAAAATCAATCAATTAAGTCAAATGTCAGATGTTTTCCCTGGCTGCCTCACTAGAGAATGCCAGAAAGGCAGGCACTGAATAAATATTTGTTAAATGAATGGATAAAGAAACCTGTTTAACTTGTTGTAGCCTGATGTTTCACCGTGAACTCAGGGGACATCCACTAAACTCAGTTGGCCAAAGGGTCCTTGGTCTGTCTTCAGGCTTTCTAGGAAGTAATTCCTGTAGCAGCAGCTAAGTTGTTTAGGGAAGTAAGAAGAGTTGAAAAGCTCCCATGCCTCCTAGTTACTGGTCTGTGTTAAGAAAATGTTTTGTGGTATCCATGTGGTGGAAAACATCAATATTAAGGAAACACTGGTTCTTAAACTGCCCTTCGCAGAGCAGATTCACATATGTCAGCTCTTACACCGTCTTCTTGTAGATATTGTCAATGAATTAACATTTGGGTAGCTGAGGCTCAAAGGGGTTAAGGGACTTTCTCAGGATCACAGGAGCTACTAGTTGGCACAGTTGGTGCATCAAAGCTTCCCAAGGACAGGAGCTACCTACTTCTTGTTCCCCACTATAACTTAGTAACCAGTACTCGCTTAGAAAATGTTGGCAGGAGAGAGGGAGGAAATTTTGACCTCTAATTTAAACTTGGGTCCCTGACTTTATAGGCAGTATGTATGTTGGGTTTCTGTTTTTTGAAGACTACAATGGCTGTCTTTTCAGAATGTAACATATGATATTCTTGTAGCATTAGAATGGCTTTGCTTGGGGATAGAGAGAGCACCCTAGAGTCTTGAGCTGACAGAGTCACCTAAGCTCCCTCTTGTATTCAGTAGGCGTTCATATACACATCTGCCCTTAGAGAATGTTAGATGAAATTGGTTCCTCTTTTTGGCTCCTTTTCTTGGCTATTTGCGTCTATTCCCTTACAAGTTTCCAAGAGCAAAACTTGTTTTCTGCATTTGCTATTTATCATTAATACTTCAGTGTAAATTCAGTTCTTTGACTTACCTTTCCCAGGAATACAGCCCTTTTGTACTTGAGTATTTGTTAAAATAATAACCGTAGACTTTTTTACCTACATAATTAAATTCTAACCTTATCGTATAGAAGGAGTAGAACATTTGCAGTAGCTCTTCTTTGGGTCCTAAGAAACATATCAAGTTGGATGGTATCCCTAACTGGAAGATGGGTAAAGGAACACTGGCTAGTGAGTGAGAAGATTGAGTTAAAGTTTCAGTTCTACCATTGATACTTTGCCATTCTAAGCTATAGTTTCTTCATCTTTAAAGTCAAAGTAACCATTTATGTCCCTCTGGCTCTTCCCAGTGGCTAAAAAGAAGACATGAAGTAATATAGATGAAAAAAATATATATATAGATGAAAGCATTTTGCAATTCTTACTCAATAAGTTGATATCTTTCACTTATACCTATCTGTACACAAAGCTACCTCTGACCAATTATAAGAGGGAAATACCAGATGCAAAACATGTTATGTCTAAAGATGTGAAATACTTAGAAAAAGATAAGAAGTAAGTTTTAGGCTTTGGTCAGTATCAGCAAGGTAAATGCCAGTTATTTTAGCAAGTAGACCCTATGTTTTAGCAAGTAAAACCTAGTTGCCTATACAATTATAGTTTATTTCTCACTCTCAGCAAAACCCGAGATGATTTGGGGACAGAAGATTTAGGGCTTCTGCCATATTATGGCTCTGTTATTCTGTAGTGTTTGGATTCCTCATCTGGGTGCAGTCAGAAAGTTGAGGTTCTCTGATGGAGGTTTTCATGGGCCAGTCCTGCAAGTGGGGTAGGTCATTTCTTCCTACATGCCACTCATCAAAACTTACATCTAAATGGGGCCATGTGAGTCAGCAGAGCTAAGACACGTAATCCCTGGCTAGGCAGCCATTCCCAGTAGCTGTTTGCACCATGGAAGATGAACACAAGTCTCTGCTACACTCAGGTATGATAGAACAGCCATAATCTATATTCTTTTTACACAGTTGAACTAATAAAGCTTATTGTGGCAGAGTTATGTGGTCAGGGTAGGTTCACGAGTTTCAATCCTAACCCCAATTTTTACTGTAAGATAAAACCTGTTGCCGTCGATTCAATTCCAACTCATAGCAACCCTATAGGGCAGGGTAGAACTGCCCTATAGGGTTTCCAACAAGTGGCTGGTGATTCAAACTGTCAGCCTTTTAGTTAGCAGCTGTAGCTCTTAACCACTGTGCCACCAGGGCTCCCAGATGTGTCAGATAGGCCTGTGTTTTTACCTACTTAAGCTTCTGTTCTCTCATATGCAAAAGAGGGATAACAGTAGTACCTCAGGGTTGTGAAGATAAGAGGATGTACATAGAGCACTTAATAGTGCCACTTGGTGTAAGCATCCATTAAATGTTAACCATTACCATAGTGATGAAGATGATAATGATTTACTAACTACCTGGTCATTTTAGAATTTTGTTCTAAAAAGCTGCCTTAAATTCTGGATTTTTATGTTTCACTATGCCTCAGCAGATTGCCTTCCGTCAAGTCAGGAAAGACTGCTACTATTCAATACACACAAAAACATATGCACACATATATGGGCATATGTGTGTACCTGATTACAAATGGGAGACAGGAGTATAAGACCAGGGACTTTTGAGTGGGACAGACTTGAGTGTGAATCTTAGTGTCACTTATTGATACCTTTTTTAAGTGGCATAGTGGTTAAGAGCTCAGCTCCTCACTGAAAGGTCAGCAGTTCGAATCCATTAGCCGCTCCTTACAAACCCTGTGGGGCAGTTCTACTCTGTCCTAGAGGGTCGCTGTGAGTTAGAATCGACTCAAGGGCAGCGAGTTTAGTTTGGTTTAGATCACTTAACATATTTGAACATCAGTTTCTTCATCTATAAATTGGAGCAATTATTGGGACCTATCCAATAGGATGGAAACCCTGGTGGTGTAGTGGTTAAGTGCTACGGCTGCTAACCAAAAGGTCGGCAGTTCGAATCCACCAGGCGCTCCTTGGAAACTCTATGGGGCAGCTCTACTCTGTCCTATAGGGTCACTGTGAGTCAGAATCGACTCAGCAGCAGTGGGTTCAGTGGGTATCCAATAGGATTGTTGAAAGATTAAGTGAAGTTATATTTATAAACCGCTTAGTACACTGGTTAGCTCGTAGCATCCTTATTAATGTTAACCATTACTACATTGTATGAGTGTACACGCACACATGTTCTTTGTGTTTGTTTTTTAAGCAGTGACTTACTGAATAAATGACACTATCACTTTTACCGCCTTTCCATTCCCCTCTTTCATCAACTTCTATCCTCATCCAAGCCCATGGCACAGAATGAATGAGTACTTACTGAATTTGTGAAAATGATTAGAGTATCTAGGCTTTTAGCATGTTGTACAAAATAAAACCTATTTAAAATAGGCAACCTTTTCTGTATTATCTGACCTTTCAGATTTTTGGGAAATTTCAGGAGCCAGAAAGAAGAGTGGACCGAGGTATAAATTCATTTAGGCAGTCTCTCAAATAGTAAATTTTATTGATTAATTACTCCATGCTGGGTGCATAAGAACAGGGCTCTCAGGAAGCACACACTCTTTAACAGGTAAGGCCCCTATAGCAGGTGAGTTGTATGATCAAAAATACAAGAATGTACAGATGACCCATAGCATTGACACAGAGGAGGACATGACCACTGACATGTTTGGGGGATTATCTGACCCAGACTAAACACTGTGTTATCAGCCCTATGATATAAGGTACAATGTATCCTTTCATCATGTCAGACTTTCTCAGGAGAAGAGGATTACTTTGGTGAATGGTCAAGATTCCCCGTCTTTGCCAGGGATATACAAAAAGTAGATGGTTCAGGGCACTGTTTAGTGTTCTGTGTCTGTTTTCCAGTGTTCGGACCACGCGACAAACATCATCCCAGCAATCCTCCTAACCTCCCTATTAGAGAGGTAGTTTCAGAGAGTATCATCCTGGGTTTAAAAGTTTCTGTGGCTAAAGACCTTGTGCAGGGTCAAAGCTGTAAGTGGAACACAGGGATTTTGAATCCCTTGCCAAAGCTCTATTTGGGCAGTAATGAAAATAAACACCTTATATCCAAGGACATGGCTTGATGTTTTGTGCTCAGAGTTAAAGTAAATACAGGCCTCCCCTTACCTTGCAAAGTAGAAATAGATAGCTCACCAGATTCCAGGAAGGACTGCAGGGACTCCTGGAATAAGGGTTTGTGCTTGTGGGACTTTCCCCATGAGGAGCAGAAATGAGCCCACAATTCAGTGGCCAGTCACCATTTGATAAGAACCAGTTCACGTTTGCTTGGCGTGGATATTCTCTGTGCTGGCACCAATGAAACCTTGACATTTCCAAAACAGACTCTAAACATGCTCTGTGTTGAATTCAAAATGAAAAAATCTTGAGCTTTGGGTTCAGACCTCAATTCTAGCACCAATTACCTCTCTAGCTTTGTGTATAGAACATAATTTCTATGAACATCATTTTCCTGATGTACCTTCTGAACGGAGTTTTGAAAATAAAGGGAATTTGTTAAAATCTGTGATACATAGCGTAACTCAGTAAACTGTAACTCCTTCAGTGGAATGACCTCCAATCTCTGCTCACCCTTCAAGTTCTAGAGCAACAGGATCTTTATGATTTTTTAACTGTGACCTTTTCTAATATTTCCTTGATTTTTCAGAAGGGGCAGGTGGAGGATGAGAGAGGCCTGCAGAGGAATGGAAATCTTTCTAACTGTAGCAAAAAGGCATAGGAAGTTTCTCAAGACCCAGCCCTAGTCTATCATCTGTTTCTTTCAGTGACCTATGTTTCAAGAACTACTGTGCAAAATCAAGAAAGGCTATGAAAAGTAGAAAGTGAGATGAAGATCTGCCTGGGTTTCTGGAAACTTTTGCTAAATTCTTGCAGATGGGACAAACATACATAAAGATAAATTATTTGGTTTATGTATGGTATCCGTATATGTAATTCCGACAGCAGTTGGAAAATAGAAAGTGGGCCAATACATTTGCTAGTAGAATCAAAGTGACCACTGCCAAATTGAATTACTCTAGGAAGATGTGTTGAAAGAGGAGAATCTTAACGAAAAAGGGAGATGTTACTTAATAGAAAGGATGGAACAAGCATTTCCATACAGGAAAAATGCTGTGTTGAAAAGAGGTATGAATGAGTTTCTGGTGGGGAGTTGAATTTTAGTTAAGTGAGCAGCTTTAAGCTGTGGTGTTGGTGAGTCTGTTTATGCCCAGCCCAGGCCTGTTGATCAAAATCTTTTCTTGATTCACCTGGTATTTGCCTATCACCACCCCTTTGTAGTGAAGCCTCGATGATTCCTGGTCAGTATACCTCATGCACAGTCACTGTCTTGACAGTGGAGGCTTGCATGTTGCTATGATGCTGAACAGGTTTCAGCAGAGCTTCCACATTAAGACACACTAGAAAGAAAGGCGTGGCAATCTACTTCTGAAAATCAGGCAGTGAAAATTCTGTTGAGCACAGTGATCCAGTCTTCAACTAGTCATGGCAATGACACAGAACCAGTCAGTGTTTTGTTCCTTTGTGCGTGGGGGCAGCTAACAACAGCAACCACCTCTTTCAAAGGGGAGTGACTAGTGATTCTGATGGTTCACAAACTCTGCATTTGTTGCAAACACTAACCTTCAGACACAGAAAGGCAAGTAACTAGCTACCACCTCCATGAACAATTGTTTCAGAAACTCACCATTGAGGTCTTGTTACTATCTAGGACATATTTGCATGTGTTGGTGGCAACTGAGTAACCTATATTCCTTTTTTTCTTCTTCTTCTTCTTTCTCTTCTCAGTCAAGGAAGACTTGGAATGGGTGACTTGGAATGTAAATGGTATAGAGCTAGGTTTGTGTTTCAACAGTGGAATGTCCTGCATAGGTACAATAGACCATAATGCCTAAGACCCCCAAAATAAGAGACAAGATAATGGCAGATATACATTATCTTTTTTAGCACTCATGTTCTATTTACTGTGTGTTTCTCACTTGTCGCTCCCAGAATACCATTTCTCAGACACTTTCGGAACCAAAGTTGCTCTTGGTAAGGAAATGCTTTAACCTGGTTCTCTTGTTCTCATGTAATTTTCCCTCTTTAACAAAGCCATAATAATAGCATCAGAGGCAGCTTTCTAGTTAGTATGAGTAATGTGGTTACTGTATTTTCTATTTTTAATATGTTTTTCCTGCTGTGGATTATTTTTTTCTTCTTTTTGGTCTTAAAAAGAGCAGTTGAGTAAATGTGGTAATTCTAAGGCTGTAGTGCATACTGCATCCTCTCTGGGATGCATTTCTGAAGGAAGGCTCTGTGCACAACAGGAGTTTTTTTCAGATTCCTTAGTGGAGTAAATAGGAGAATGTGTGGAACACAGGCCACTGGAAATACTGGCGTATGGTCAGGCTAGGCCAGGCTTCAGAGAAATTGACATTTAAACAATAAAGTATCTATCCCATAGGTTTTGCCTCTAGAGTACTCCTTAAAATTAAGATTTTATTTTATTGTGTTTTGATAAGACACAAAATTAGGTGGCTAGGGAAGTGCTTTAAATTGGTTCATCCATTTGCCTCTTTTTAAGCATGTACGCATGTCTAGGAATTTTAAATTAACAACACACAGAAAACCTTAAATTCTCCTTGAAAGAGTAATTAAGAGCTACTTGTCTCTGTGTCCTGTCATCTTTGCCAGAATTAGGGTTCGTGTTGAGTATATTCTATCGAGTCAGTCATCATTCCATCAGCAGCAGCGATTGCTTTTCCACGTATTGACATGCTTTGGGAATGTCTGCCTTGCAGTAGCCATGGGCTTATGCCAGATGTTGAGATCCATAGGGGCAGTGCTGGGAGCTTTTCCATTCTGAATCCGGGTTCCAATTCATGATAGCTGAGCCAGAGAAACTGGGTTGAATCTGTGGCCAAAACCACGGTAAAAAAAAAACTTTTTCTCTCTTTCCCTTTTTGTAGTGCTTTATTGCTTTAAAATATGACTGTCTCTGTCCATTGATCCTCCAGTGACTTTACGTTGGATTCAAATTGTGGTCTCTTAGGTGAAAAGGTCAGTGTGTTATTCATTCAGCGACACATCGATGGAGATTAACTGAGAGCAGTACAAGACATTTGGATCCTGCCAGACCTAGGGCACCTGAAGGAAGTTTATTTCTTTTTTCCTAGGCCCTCACATGCCTGCTGTGGAGGAGGATGGCCCTGTCTTCTGGGAGTGGGAGAGGGTTTTGATTGGCTGTTAACTGCCTCAAATCTGAGGCCATAGGCATAAGTGAGAACCCCTGAGAATCAAACATGTCATCTGTGTAGCATCACCTGATTTAGTGCTTTTCCTCAAGTCTCCAGTGTCTCAGGGGGCCTTTTTCCGTTGCAGGACTGATCTTTCAATGAGGTGCTAGTGTCTGTCCTGAGCAATAACAAGGAAAAACCATGAAGTGTGAAGGACGCTTATTAGGGGGGTAAATGTCATTAACGCCTTTGTCGCCTTCTCTGCAATCTGAATGCTCTTGTCAAGAGAGCTGACTTAGTGAAGCCTCCTTGAAAACCATATAAATGGAATTTAAGATGCTGAAGTTTTACATTTTAATTAAGCAAGTCCATTAGCTCCCTTTGCTTATTGATTTTGTAGCCAATTACACATGTGTGTCTTATAAGGACAGTCCTCTAAAGCTATTCAAACACTGGTTTAAAAATTATTTTAAGGGTTTGAGCAATAGTTGGCTCACTGTAAATCAAAGTTTTAGGTAATTTTTGGTGGTTGTGGGGTAGTTCTACTTTTCTGTTCTATCTTTACAGATATAGAGACCCATATACTCAGGTACACAATCACAGTATGCATGTTTTCATATGTGATTTGAGAAAACAAAGCATTTTCAGTCACTTAGTCTAGATTAATGAAAAGTCTGAAGCATAGAATGTTTAAATGATGATTTTATTATTTTCAGTACATAAACAGAAATCTCTCTCCAGCTGTGCATTCCCCTCATGTAAAATTCTAGTACTTCCCTTTTTAAAAAAAGTTCGTATACAAAGATTTGCTCCTGTAAACCTCTACTGCATGTGTGAGAACTTCAGATTAATTTCTAGTTACTCTGTGTTGTGTCTTTGAGTTACAAAATAAAAAAATTCATAAAAACACATTAAATAGTTGTATGGTGGGAGGATTAGGTACAGAAAAAAATTTTCAACATACTATGCATATTGAATTTTAATAAAGAAAAATGAATTGTGACATCTAGTTAAAACACTGGGGAGGTAAATTCTGAAAACTTAGACATGTTAGAGATGATGAGTGAAAATTAGTTACATGGCACTCATTATTACTAATGTAATATGTTCTCTTTAATGTACAGTCTTTGCTTCAAATTTAATTCAACCCCCTCCCCTTTTAAAAATTCTCATTAGGGCACAGGTTTCTTTATTATTATCTATTCATTTATTTCATTTCTGTTTTGAGGTTTCAGGAAAAATTATTCATTCAGCAAATATTTACTTGAGTGTATGCTATGGGGCTTGCTGTGTGCTGGGTTCTGGATTACAAGTGGTAAACAGATACACACCATGCATTCAATAAACCAAAAACCAAACCCACTGCAGTCGAGTGAATTCTGATTCAAAGGGACCCTATAAGACAGAATAGAACTACCCTACAGGGTTTCCAAGGCTGTAATTGTTACAGAAGCAGACTGCCACATCTTTTCTCCAGTGGAGTGGATGGTGGGTTTGAACCAACCACATTTTGGTTAGCAGTTGAGTGCTTAACCCCTGCACCACCAAGGCTCTTTTTGTACTCTATTAGGTATTAGGTCTTTGAATTTAGTGGAGATGGGGGAGACAATATCTTGGTGGCTCACACTAAGCTAAAGGAAATCAGAGGTCCTTAGAGTACATATTCTAATGAATATATAAGCGTGACCTATAATGCGTACAATAATGAGTGATAAGTAGACTCCTTGGACATATTTCTACCTAACTGGGAAAGTTCATGCTTTAAAGAATTTTAAACATTGCCCAGAACTCTTAGTTGTAATATGTTTAAAACTCGGTGATTAAAAGACTGAGTAAACAACAGTGATTTTCAACCCAGCCCCCACTCGAGTTAAAAACATTTTTTAGTCTGAATTAGTGAGAATTTGCTGTTGATTATGGAAAATGCACCTATTTATTAGATCTCAGAAGTTAAGCAGCAAGAAATGCATTTCATTCCATTTCCTTAACTCATAAATGCTTTGATAAGTTAATGAAAATGTATTTTAAAATTCCCTTTTAGTAGAACCCAAAGATGATTGTTTTAGCCTTATCAGGGACATTTTTAAAACTGTGAAGTCACTCACTGAGAACAAGATGATCTCCAAGGAATTAAGATTGCCAAATCCATGTGGAGAGGATGGGCCGTTTAAAATGTAGATGTTTTATATTAAATTGTGGTACCTGTTACAATAAGGGGAGCCTTGGTGGCACAGTGGTTAAGAGCTCTACTGCTAACCAAAAGGTTGGCAGTTAGAATCCACCAGCTGCTTCCTGGAAACCCTATGGGGCAGTTCTCCTCTGTCCTATAGGGTCACTATGTGTCAGAATTGAATCGATTATAACAGGTTTTTTTTTTTTTTTTTTTAATTATGATAAGGAGTATCAAGTTTGTTAGTTCTCTTCACTTAGTACGTAGAATTTTAGTTCTTCGGATTGATTATTGGACCCAAAAGTAATAAAAAAAAAGTAATATATGTGTTTAATTAAGAAGGTGATAGTCTTCTAGTGCCAGTAGGTTCTTCGTAAGGAAAGTGTTCGGTGGGATTGAAAGAAGAACCATCTGACAGCACCATCTGCTTTGTCCTTTTTTTCTACCTTACACCTGGAGCCAGGCTGTTAACATAAATTATGATTTCTAAGGTTCACATTTTGGGGTAACTTTGACAAAAAGATGTCTGGAGTACCCAAATTATCAAAGATAGTAAAACGTTTTCACAAATGATTTTCAAGGCACCAGATGGAAGGAAGCTTTACTGCACTGTATTTCCCATATAGAAAAGTATCTGGGGCCCATAAGAGGTAACACCCTTGGAAGGGGAATACTTCTTTAAAAGGAACTTTATAAAAGAATGCCATAATATAGGGTTTTTATGTATGATTTATTCATTTGAGAATACTGCCTTGAAGGCCCAAACAGCATCCTAGGTGTAAATTGTGGTTTCCCAGACCTGAGGAGTGTCTGATAGTTTAAATTTCACACGCTTTTTTAGATTTGCCCATGCCACAAGTCAAATATGTCTTTCTATGAGTCTTGTTGCCATTTATTTTAGTCCAGGTTTGGCATTTGTTAACATTGTTGCATTGGGTTTCTTTATGAAAGATAACATACCTTCTCTCACACGTTACTCTATATTGATACAAAATCAAGGTGGTAAAATAGAAACACCAGTGTTATTTGATGGCAAAGTAAAGGCGTTAAATTTTTCTAGTGCTCTCACTTTCCTTTTTAAAGGTTTATATTTAATAGTTTCGCTTAGTAAATATTGTCTAAATACTGAGGATTGCTGGGTGGATCATGGCTCTTTGGTTGTTCTCCACTAATTTATAGAAATAATACTTGTGAAAGAGTAATATGCCTGTGTTTAATGCAAAAAAGACTTTTAAAAACACTTCACAAAGTATTTTTGCAAATACTACTGTAGTGCTTTGAGTGAGATGCAAGGAAATTGAATATACTGAGGAGTTGGATAGCATCAGACTATAGTGGAAAGATAATCCTATAATCATGGCATATATCCTTTTTTGGAAATGATATTCACAAAATTAAAGCATATTTTCCCACAGAATAATTGTATAGATGATAAATACGTGTAAACCTGTCTGGTGTTTTTCAAACTGCCCACCTTTTGGTTAAGAGAAAAGTTCTTTACTGCTATGCCACCAGGGCTCCAATTCTGTCTAAACTTCTTTGTGTTAAATCCTGAACCTCTGAAATGGATGAGGAGTGTTTCCATGCTTAGAATAAGTTCTAAAAGATGTCATACAATTTTCACTTTACAGGATTTGTAAGCAGATAGAAGTTAGTGAGCTTGATAGATGCCAGTAGGTTAAATTTTTTATATATAGCACAGAGATGGATATTTTGAATGTTTAATGTTGATTAAAAAAAAAGTATACCTACTAAATAGAAGGAACACCCCCTGTTTGGCTAAACTAACCTTGAAAAGCTTATATATCAGTAGGTAAAACAGGCAAGCAATGTAAACAGATGGATTGCTTTTGTTAGTAAAAATTTGGTTTAGGACAATAACCAAAATTTGGCTTAGAAAATTTTTCCAAATATTTCTCTTATCTTAGTTCCTTCCCAAATATATTTAGGGGAAAGAATCAAATATGAAGAGTCATCTGAAAGATGATTACATTTTCTTTTCTCATTTAAAATAGAGTGTTAGCTTGAGTAAGAATTCTAATAAGTATTTGTGAGATATAAACAGAGCTTTATTTAGTGTTATAGTTAGTACAGACAGGGCTTAAAATACAAGACTGAGGGAATGAGGGGAACTTTTTTTTCTCCTTGCTAACTAGGCTTTGCAGTTCATGTTTTTGAAAAGAAAGGATACAAATGAACATAGAAACAAGAGACCATATTTTTGTAAATTTTAAATTGGGGGGTTAGAAACATGTATGTAGGTAAAATAAAAATTCATACACCCCAGCTCTTTAGTGGTTTTCTTTTAAGAAAATCTTCTGCAGCAAAGAATTTTGTAGAACCTCACAACAAGAAAGTTTACATTGTGTATTTTAGATGACTTTTATTAAATTTCATCAGTATCTTATACATTTTCACAGTATTACTTGCCTTTAACAAAGTCAGTAAGACTGATACATAGAATAGTACACAGAAGCATAGGGAGAGAGATGTAGAAAGGTGGAATGGAATCAGAGCACCAAGGGCATTGACTGCCAGCTTATGGAGTTTTATTTCATTGGAAGTTGAACACATGATGTTTTTTAGTAATAAGTATATCATTTATCTATTGCTGCATGACAAACCTCCTAAAATTTAGTGGCTTAAACCAACCACTGTTTTATTATTGTCATAAATCTGTGAGTTAACTGGGTAAGTTCTGTAGTCAGCTGGCACATGGAAGAGGATGGGGGGAGTGCTTTGTCTAGGACGGCCTAGTTTATACATTGGTTGTTGGATTGGTGTGGCTGGCTGTTGGCTGGGGCAGTTGAGGTAGTAGCAGGGGACATGTTGCTCATTGTTATGGATTGAATTGTGTCCCCCAGAAGTGTGTGTCAACTTGGCTAGGCCAGGATTCTGGCCTGTCATCTGATGCGCTACCTCTGTGTGTTGTAAATCCTGCCTCTGTGATGTTAATGAGGCAGGATTAGGAGCAGTTATGTTAATAAGGCAGGACTCAATCTACAAGATTAGGTTGTGTCTTAAATCAGTTTCTTGAGAGAAGCTAGCAGAGAGATGAGGGGACCTCTTTACCACCAAGGAAGAAGAACCAAGAGCGCACATCTTTTGGACCTGGGGTCCTGCGCTGAGAAGCGCCTAGTCCAGGGGAGGATTGATGACAAAGATCTTCTTTCTGAGCCGACAGAGAGAGAAAGCCATCCTCTGGAGTTGATATCCTGAATGTGAATTTCTCTTTGTTAAAACCATCCACTTGTAATATTTCTGTTATAGCAGCACTGGATAACTAGGACACTCATCATTCAG
The DNA here is from genome assembly GCF_024166365.1 of Elephas maximus indicus. Classification (NCBI taxonomy): domain Eukaryota; kingdom Metazoa; phylum Chordata; class Mammalia; order Proboscidea; family Elephantidae; genus Elephas; species Elephas maximus. The sequence goes on along the minus strand of NC_064827.1, from coordinate 26,500,117 downwards.
CAAGTTGGTCTTGTCACATGTAGATAGTTTCAGGGTTCTGAAGAGCAGCAAGAGAGGGCAAGACCAAATGGGCAAGAACTTTTGAAATGTCTGCTTGCTTCTTATTTGCTGATACCCCATTGGCCAAAGCAGGTCACATAGCCAAGCCCAGAGCCAGAGTAGGAGATGACTGACTACTCAGACACACAGGTAGAAGGATGCATGAGCAACTTGGGGACCATTACTGCAACAATCGTCTACCCAATTGATGCCTTAGGAAGCTTCATTTGGTGGTGGTGTCTGTGCGGAGCTAGGGAGGAAGAAGTCTTGAGCCAGGCTGTCTAGTTTGGAGGCCGTCACAGCAGCTCACATTACAGGGAATTAAGCCCTGTATTAAGGGTTGTTGCAGGGAGAGTAAACATCCATCAGTGTTAAGGAAACCCACTTGCTGACTAGATGCAGTTGATGAGGGGGAAAAATGGTCCTTACTCATAAATTACTTCTGGGCTTCAAGAGTGGGTATGTGAGAGCCTAGAGAACTAGTAAGGTTTAGATGTAACTGTTTGCCACGAATTTAGGACATCCATGGAACTTCTTAAACCTTTATCCAAAAACATTCGTATGAAGTGAGTTTGCATCTTTGAAATTCCAGTTTTTTTCACCTAGTGTTTTGAAATTCATGGTCTCATCCCAGCGCTCTGTTTACCATCAGCGTTGTAAAGATGAAAAAGTGACAAAAAGTCTTTCATCTTCTCTACTGAAACACTTGGGCAATTTTGCCATAAATAAAAAGCCTGAAAGTTTGAATTTTCTAGTTTCGTTTAGCAGAACTCTGCAGGTACTTAGAATTTTTGAGAATTTAGTATGTACAGGTGTTTCTGTGAGATTAGTTTTATATTTAGAAACATCAACTGTTAAGAAAAGTTAAAAATTTGGGGATACCAACAATTTTTTTGTAAAACTTTTATTCTCCAGGATTCAGAGCCAGAGTTTCAAAGTTTTGCTTCTTTTTTCAGCTGTTCGCTTTTGATTTTGAAGTTTAGCCCCTCCAAATTGTGAACGCTTTCTGAAGATACCATGCCTAGGTTATTTATGAAAGTATAGAGAAGCCATCTTCCTGTTAAATAAACAGATAATTTGTTTGATCATTGTTGCCCTGTACTTACTATGCACAGATAGAAAACCATTGTGTGGCTTTCTTACAAAAGAAAATAGAGGTATTTGAAGAAAAAGCAACCTAATACATTACTTGCTTCTGAAAGAAAAACATGCGATCTATCATTTAAGATTAGGGAACATAATGTAAACTGTTATGCATAAACAAATGGCATATTTCAGTTCTAATGAAGGAAGAGACATGGAGTTTTATAAATTCTAATGTATTTTTATAAATTTCTCATTTATGATTAAAATAATGTATACAAATGAGTACCAATCAGATTAAAATTAGGTTACATAGTTAGACGTTCCATTCCTGCATTTTTATTGTGTGATTTTTCTCATGCGAGGTCAGTGCTCAATTAATATAAAACCAAAACAGGATGACTTCCACAATTTTAGATTAGGAAGAAAATTCTCTTCTCCTAGAGTGGATGGCCTTTCCCAGTCACTAGATGATAAATAGAGTTACCAGAACTCCTTAGTTGGCCTGTTGGGGACCATAGCATTTGGATCTCACACATACTGATTGATTCATAGAATATGGCAACTTATTGAGTAGTTAGGGCAAGTTTTATTATTGCTTTATGGAGAAGTAAACCAATACTTGATAGTAAAACTAGTACTCGAATTTGATTCTTCTGGTATGACATCTAGAGTTTTTTGCACTATATAATATTTTCTCTTTGAAATAAATAATAATTGGCATAGTATAGGACTCTTTTAAAAAGCATTTACAAAAGTACTGATATATTTGATGTTCACAATCAAAGTCTACCTAGGATAGAGTTCATTGTTTTTAAAAAACGTGTTTTAGAAGGCAGGCTTATAATTTCTATAGTTAAATTGAAATCTCCTGTATTATTCATAAACATGACTGTCTCAAAAGTTGATTTTGAGACCACATTTCTCTCTAATAAAATTCACTTCTATAAAATTTTCCCATCTGCTGTAGGAAGGACTATAAAATATACATTTAACCTCTAGTAATATTTATTCTGCCTTTTTCTGCTCATTGTTAGCTTTTGTAAGATTTCTGAATGGTTTGCTGTTTAGTTTCAATATGTTTTGTTTTAGTATATGATTTAGAAATAGCAGTAATGTTGAAAAATGTAGTGTTTGTTTCAAGTTTATAAACTAGAGATGGAGGGAATGAGATTGTGGATGTGCCCTGTAATATAAATAGGCAGATTTTTATTCCTATCCAGATTTAGTTTTAAGAATATGAGTATTTGATTCATCCTGATTTTCATCTTAGCAGATATTGGTACAGGTTTAACTAAAAGTAATTTATCTCTAAATTTTCTTATATTTTGTCTTGTATAATCTGTCTTGTTTTCCATTGGCTTTGATTCAAAATTATTTCACTTTTCAATGCTTTATTTCTTAGATATAATTTTGTTATACATCAATACACGGTTTCTTAAGAACACAAAAAAGAGTTGCAGTGGTTAGAATCGAATTTACTATAAACACATAATAATTTGGACTTTTAAGGAAAAAAAACCTGTGTGCCTGCAACTTAATCTTGTATTCGTTCCCAGAAGCTGTGCAGGGTGTTCTTGTCCAAGGCAGAAACCATGTATTTCATTTGTCATATCTAATGTTTTCATATCTAGAAATCATGCTCCATGTTATGTTTTACAAGACTTCATAAAAATAAGTGATTCAAATAAAATGTATAGTTTTTTTTTTTTAATCTGTTATAGCAAAATTATCTTTCTCTTGTATTTCCCACCCCCAATGGGTACAGATGGGATTACAAAGTTTAAATGAGTATTTCCAAATGAAGTCTACATTTTAAAGCTAGACAGTCATCTGTTATTCAGAAGAAGCTAGTGGCATGCGCATAAATGCTGTTTTACAACAGCTCTCTGAAGGAAAAACCCTCTTTGGCAGTGTTTGCTGATTCCTATTGTGTAAATATCCCACCCTGGCTGATTTCAGCCCACCAGCATGAATCACTGAACTAGGAGTTGGGAAAAGATGAATAGTATCCTCTGTTATATAGTGTTTTCACCATGCAGATACCAGTAGAGGTAAATAACTTCAAGAGCATAGGTAATAGTAAAATATTATCAGTAATTAGAAGTGATGAATTTTGTGTATTACCTTTGTTTTTATTATCACTTCTTTAAGTTTATACAGTTTAATTTTTAAGCTTACAAAAATTCCTGAACCTTCAACCATTAGCTTTTGTGGGCTGGTACGAACTGGCTCCGGCACATGGGTGTAAGAAGTCATTTCCTGTGACTGGTAGACAGGAAAGATAAGTTGTGATTGACTCCCACAGTGGAGGAGGGCGTCTTGTGTCCAGGTGCCCAGGGAGGAAAAGCAACCATTTTGTCTTTTCAACTCCAAATACCAAATACCACCTGGTCTCATAAATGCTGATGTTTACATTAATATAAGGCCTCAAATGGGAAGAAGTAGAGCCTTTTTAATACAAGAGCAGAGAAAAATTTTAAGATTTTATTACAAGATTTATTCTTAATTCTTTTTTCCATTTGTGTGTTTTTTAGTTATTGCATACCTCTCAGTTGAATATTAAAAGAAAAATATTTCTGTATTTGCCAGGGGCAGATTCTATAGTTAGTATCTCCAAAAGCCACCCTAATAGCAAAGATAATCCATTTAAATTAGATTTCCTTGACAGGATATATAGATACTATATGTGTAATGTGAAATTTTAGATGTGTTGTTATAAAGGAAAATAAACTGGAATCTCTTAAAATTGTAAATACATGCATTACTACTGAGAAAATAAATTCAACATTGTACAGTTTAAGAATCTGATGTAACTAATGTCAGGATTTTAAAATGTATTTCTGTCGAACTTTCTTATTATTAAAAAAGAGGAACTTTCTGTTTTGCTGTTGGCAGCCTATTGGTGGTATTACTCAAACATTTTGAATAAATTATATATATAAAAAATATAATTGATTTCTTTGGGGGAGTGCAAGAGATCTCTAGACAAATTTATTTAGATGGGCTGACAGAACTGCTAGTGTGCATGGTTAAAAAGAAAAATTGGACATATTTTGTTTGTAACCCTTTGAGTATTAATTCTGACCAGATCACACTGTAAATAATGTTAACTGTCATAAAATAAACACAGCCGGGGTTTGCACCATATGTTTTATAATTATTTTGTGGCTTCTTTTTTTTTGTTTGTTTTTACTGAAATGGAACCTACTGATAGCTCTGTGAAGTTATGTTTATATAAAAGTAAATTATACTTGTACTTTAGCAAACTTGGCTTCACAAACCAATGTCTCCAGGCAGTTTTTGTATTAAAAAAATTAAATGAAAGAAAAGCTGCTGTCTCTCTCTCTTTTCTTTCTTTGCTCTTCCCCCAGAAACGTGGTCTCAAGCAGAAATCTGCTATAATGTCTTTGTGCTGGTTTCTTGTTTTTGCACGTGGGAAGGAGCTGCGTTTGGAATGAATGCCACACAGAGGTGGGAATCGCCTAACCACGGAACTCGCAGAGGGTGTTCGGCTTAAGTAGCCCTGGAGTGGCCTTTCAGACTGAGGCTACTGTGGTCTCCTAGTTTGTTTTTTATCTTCCTGCTTGCAAGTGTTTAATGCTGTGTCAGAAGTACAAACTCCTTTAGAACATTTAGGTAATTTTAAAAACTGTTATTATTTTCGTAATCACCACTCTCCTCTTGATCTCAGGGGAGGCTGGGCACCCTTGATGGTCTTTAATAGAGCATTGGAAACTGATAATGCCAATAGGAGGTGGGTAAGAAGTTCATAATGTGCCAGCCTCCCCCTGCCCCTTCCCTGCTCATTGCTAAATGTGTCTCTTGGCAGATCTGACAGTATCCATAATTATCAGGCACCAGGAGCCCTGACTGCAGCAGAGCTGCGTCTGCACGACACCTCTCTGGCTCTTGCTCTCCTTCGTCTTCTCACGCCTAGGCTTGCTGGCTCACTCACGTCACAGCCACGGCCTGCCGTTGGTGAACTCATTTCTCTCGTTGTCAGATTCTCAGGCCCCAGAAGTTCTGCCCACACAACTTACAACATACACCATGATGTGTGGTGCACCTTCACACAGTAGGCGTTTCATAAACTTTTGTGAATGAATGAGAAAAATCAACGCAGATGTTTCTCTTGGCATTACAGTTTCCATTTCCCTTACAGAAGTGCCTTTCCTACTCTCAACGGAGATACTTAGTGCAGTATGTTTTCTGTAAAAGCTCGTCTTGATCAATGCCTTCTCTTCTAGACAGAGGTGGTTCAGTTTTTATAGATTCCTGCAGGAAAGGCATGAACAGATTTTCCCCAGATTTCTGGAGGGAGCACAGCCTTGACGACACCCTGATTCAGACTTCTGGCTTCCAGAACTGTGAGAGTAAATTTCTGTTGTTTTCAACCACTGCAGTTTTGGTAATTTGTCATGGCAGCCATAAGAAACTTACAGAGGCCTCTTTCCACGTTGGTGTATATAGATCTCATCCATTCTTTTTACCATCACATAGTTTTCCACTGTGTGAATGCACCATAATTTATTTAAAATCATCCTTTATTGAAAGATACTTGAGCTGTTTCCATCATTTTGGCTTCATGAGCATTGTTTTAGGGAATATCCTTGTACATATGTAACATTGTATATGAGTATTTTTGTAGAATAGATTTTTAGAAATGGATTTGCTAGGTCAATAAGTGGGTATTTGTAAAAAGAATTATAGTTTGAATAGACAATTCATGCACCTAGATACACCAGCTACCCAGCTGCTCAGTTACCCACCTTTGATGCAACCCCTTTCATTAGTGTCTTGTATGTCCTGTCAGAGATATTTTCTTCCTTTTTTTTTTTTTTCTTTTCCACTCAGTATATATTGGAGGGAAGGTAAAAGTAGCTGCACTTATTGCTGTTATTTATTGAGTATGACCTATGTGTCCTCCAAAATTTTGTGCTAATTTATATGACATTATTAAACATGACTTTTTTTTTTTTTTTTAATGAGACTGGCTCTCTTTATTAACTTGAATATCACTTTTTCTCTTAATTTTCTTTCCTTCTCTTAATAGCTGTTATTATCCTACTGGCAGAAAAATATGTATACTCAGGAATTTTTCAGTTTTTATAGAAAACATAAGAATTTGTTGAGGAGAGTTTCAGCTAAATCTATATTGAGCTCCCCAGGCTTTGCAGAGCAACTGAAGTTGAGAAAAACTCCGACTGTTGATTTCCTTAATAATAATACATGAGGTAGCTTCCTTAGAGTCTACTTAGTTTATGGTCTGTAGTCATGGTAGAATAGCATTAATAGTAATTCAAATCAAGCTCTCAGAAAAAATTATGTAGCTTTTCTTTAAAATGCATCATTATTATTAAGAACCACAATTCACCTTGTGGTTATCTCAGTCTTTCTCCACCTGTTATCTGAGCTCCGGGATGACGTTGCCTTACTTGGCGAGGCGGTGTTCCAGCGTCTCATCTCTCCCACCTTAATTTGGAGCGATGCGTTGTATTTGGGTGACAGGCAGTTGTTCGTGCTTGAATAACTCAGGATTTGAATTCTACAGTTTGTGGCATCCATGTAATGCTTAGCAGTAGGTACAGCTGTTAACTATTCGCTTATAAATAATCTTTTTCCCCTCTCAACCTGTCTCCCAGGTAGTGTACCTGTCACCATTAATAACTCTTCCGCAGCTCCCCGATGATTTGACCCATCAGTTGTCATTCACAGAGAAGTAGTGCTCTGGCCTGCTGTTGAAGCTTATGCAGCTTGCTTGAGCTGTTCAGTCTCCCCAGCAGCTGTATTTTTTTGAGTCTCCTGACTTGCTGGAAGTTGGGTTGATGGGCTTCCCAGGAGGGCAGCCGAACACCTTCTCATAGAATTTAAGAAAGGTGGTATCGTGTTGTGGGCTATAGATGATAAGACCTCCCACTTAGACCCCACAACAGGGCCAGAGGGAAAGATGGGGGAGAGTGGGGGTGGGGTGGGCATTGGGTAAGGACCAACAGCAAACACAGCATTCCTTTCTCTTTGATGCTACACCTGCGTGTAACTATTATGGCATCATCATTATCCTCTGATGTTTGCAAACTTGGGTTGGTCTATTTGAACTCATTAGTGGATCCATCTGGTGTGGCATGCTGCCTCTATCTAAAGCTTAAGCTTGAGTTGCTGTAATTCAGGAGAAGGGAAGTCCTTGGGTAGTTCTGCAGCTCCTCTGTTTGCACATGTGCTCACTTGCCACCACCGTCTCTGCCTGAAATGTGCTGCTCCCAACGTGTCTCCAGGATAATTCCTGCCTGCCTTTAGGTCTAAACATTTTTCTGGGGAGGGGGGAGGTGGTGGGGGTTGTCAATACCATTCCAACTCATGGGACTCCACGTGTTGTAGAGTAGAACTGTGCTCCATAGGGTTTTCATAGCTTTGATCTTTCAGAAGCAGGTTGCCAGGCCTTTCTTCTGAGGTGCCTCTGGGTGGTTCAAATCACCAGCCTTTTGGTTGTAGCCCAGCACTTAACCATTTGTGCCACCCGGGACTCATCTTAGCCATCACTTTTCCAGGAAGCAGCTTCTGCTATCCCTATTCTGTGCTGGCTGTAGCCCCTAAGTGTCTTCATGGCAATTTGTATTTATCTTTTAATTTACTATATGATAATTACCTGCTTGCTCTGTTTCTTCTACTAGATTGTAAGTTCTTTAATGAATGGGTACCTAGTCTTGCTTGTTATCTCTACATTCCGGGCACATAATAGAACCTCAATAAATACATGTTGAGAGAATGAAAGTGACTTTATTTTTTATGAACTTGCTTTCCATTGATATACTGTGGTACAAAGGGGAGTCCAGGCAATAAGTTATGGGGGTGTACTATCTACCATATACTCTGTTGATACCACAGCTACAGCTAGGAAAACATGTCCATTGCTTGATTGCCCTTTTAATGAGTGACAATGTCACACATTTTTTGAGAAAATGTCTTGTCAACCCAGAATTTCTCCAGACACAGCTCAGGAAATGGCAGAGAATAAGGTGTCACAAGCTGGGCTTTGAACCAGTTCTTCTGGTTCAGTCATGGCTGAGGGATTGACACCAGATCAGACCTGAATTTTTTAAATTTGGGTGAACCTAAGTCATAACCAGCATGGGAAAAACTATGAGTCGAAGCCCTCCTAGAAATTTAATCTTAGAAAACAAGGGCAGCATACATGTTGCATAGCAACCAAATCTCTTGCCCATTGAACTCTGTGCACAGATTTGGAAATAGTAGTGTCCCGCTCCAACCTTGCCTGTTTGGCTCTCCTCAGTCCTGGCAGTAATACAGTCTCACATCAGGCTCTTAAAATGGCTCACTGCATCTCTTCTGAGTCTCCTATTCCAGCGCTTCAACCCATAAATTTTCCCATTTTGGTTATGGTTCTGGATCACCCAGACTTTAAAAATTTAGGTTTGTTCCAGTTTCTCCTCATCAGCCATGACTGAACCATTTCGCCCTGGACACAAGGCAAAAAAAAAAAAAGGCATTATCTAGGAAGTAATTCCAGCCTTTGTGAACACAGACTATGTTTTTAAAATAAACCTTTCAAAGAGGTAAATCAGTTAAGCATTATGTTGGTTAGATTTTCATTTGGAAATAAATTTATCTTCCAAATGAATGATCTTTACTGTTCTCATCTCACTGAGTGTAATGAATTAGAAAATGATCAAATTTCTGATATGCAGAACAATGCTATAATACATATCTGTACAGTCAAACGTACATATGTACACATACATACACACAGATATTCGTACACATTAAAAATTAAACATGAGTGCTGCCAAAAGATCCAAAAAGTGAAAATTTTTAAATTTTAAGAATGCTCAGGAACAAACAAAAACTCAGAATTAAGCCTTTTAATTTACTTTTCTAAGAGCAAGGACGACTATGCATATAGGAACTTATGTGTACTATCTGGTAGATAAATATTAAGGTAAATAAAAAGAGGTTTAGTCATAAGATCATGAATAGATAGACCCTTAATACTGGTATATAGATTGCATTTTTAAAATAAATAATGTATTTTATAAAGGAATAAATGCATGCCTTTAGTTAAGAAATCTAATTATACACAGGAGCTATAGAGTTGAAAGTAAGTCTTTGATATTGGGCTATATCAATTCTGGAAAGAGTCTATGCATACAAAACACACATATCCTTCCGTTTGTTTAATAAAAATGGTGAAGGAGGATACAGGGAGCACATTAGTCTGCACTTTTCATTTTTTACTTAATATATCTTGTAAACAATTTTGTATCAGCACATAAAGAGGTACCTCATTCACTTTTAACAGCTGCATTTTGTGGACGGATCACAATGTGTATGCGCTTGTTTCCTCACACTGATAGGCTAGCTGTTGAAACAGATTTTTGGTCTTCGGCATTCGGGCGGGTGATAGGAATAAATGGTAGCCTGTTGTCTTCATTTGTGCTTCTCTTAATTTTGAGTGAAATTCACTATCTTTTTTATGATTCTCAGTCATTTTTTCCCACTTTTCCAAAGTATATTTTCAGGTCCTTTATGTGTGTCTAATTGCATTGAACATCTTTATTCATTTTAATACCTTTTTATATCTTAAGTTTAAGGTTGCAAATATTTGTTCTTAGTTGGTTTTCGGCTCTATACGTTTTGCTTTTGTTTTTGCCATGCCCATTGTGTTTGTGTGTGTTTGGTATCACACGGTTTCTATTAACTTTTGATTAGCTCGTGATTCTCAAATCTGTCTAAGAAAGATCTTCCAGTCTTCAAGACGACAGCAACAGTTTATTCCATCTACTAGTAATTATAGTGTGTTTGTCTTCATTGAGCCTCAGTCTTATTGAATAAATTTTTTCAACAAGGATTTTCATATTTCTTGAAGAAGTGAAAATGTGTTGTACGGATCTTATCATTAATAAGTTTTTTTCATTCATCTCTGTTTTCATCCAGTGGGATGTTATTTTAATGATATTTGATTACGTAAAAGTATATGAAGAACCTTCAGTAGACTATTATACATGGAAATAGCAGAGTCCTAATTTTTTTTTTATTTAGTAAATATGTTAGTTAATGTCAACTTAAAATCTTTTTAGGCACAATAGCGAACATATGTTTAAAATAAGAAATCACTTTAAAACAGAAATTTACTGGAGTCCTGGAGATTTACATGGTTTTCTTCTGAAATCTCCTGTGGGGAACTTAGCAGAAATGACTACATAAAATTTTTCTTGGTTGCAACCTGGCTTCCCCTCCCCACCTAGAACATTCTGTGGCTCCCTGGAACTCCTAAGGGCCTGGGCAAATGAGGGACCTGAAGCATAATTCTCATTAGCTCCTTAGTAAATCTGCCTCTGGGTGTCTGGCAGTAGAATTCGCAGTAAGTCATTAACACCCATAGGAATCAGTCCCAGGACTAACAGCCTCTAAGGGCTTATCATAAACTGTTCCTCCCAGCTTCCTTGTCATTTTACTTAATATCATCATCTTTATTATGACTCACATCTCTTAACATGCTCAAGTGTTTCCAATTGATAAAGAGGAAAGATAGCCTTTAAAAAAAAAAAAAGGAACAGCTTAATTCACAGCACAACCCTATTTGGTGGTGTTTTGTATGATTGTTGCCGCTAGGTACCTTCGAGTCGGTTCTGACTCGTAGTGACCCTTTACGACAAAGTAGAACTGTCCCATAAGGTTTCCAAGGAGCACCTGGTAGATTCGAACTGCCAGCCTTTTGGTTAGTGGCCAAACTCTTAACCACTGTGCCACCAGGGCTCCTTTGTATAATTAAACCCCAAAACCAAACCCATTGCCGTTGAATTGATTCTGACTCATGGAGACCCTATAGGACAGAGTAGAACTGCCCCATAGGGTTTCCAAGGAGTGGCTGGTGGATTCAAACTGCCAACCTTTTGGTTACCAGCTGTAGCTCTGAACCACTGTGCCACTAGGGCTCCTTTGTATGATTAGGTGAAGTTAAAATCTCCTACGGTTGTAAAATAGTGCAGTTGTTAAAAGATTCTTATAATCTTTTTTTGTATCCTTTTACTTAAAATTTTATATAATTCTTATCGTTTGTCGTATTTTGTATTTTACAGGATTCAGTCTAACAGTTGTGTTCCAGAGCGACTTTATAACTCCATGCTCAGTCTTTTTTTTTTTTAAACCCTTTCAATGTTGTATTTGTGAGTGGAGCCATTCTACTCGTGACTCCTTTGCAAATACACAAATAAACACTGATTAAAAGAGAAAAGAAAAATAGATACCCATGTTCCCTCTTACCACCTCTCCTTCCACGTTTCTTTTTTTACATTATTCAGTCTCTTGATCAAGTGGATAAATAAATGATCACTTGAGAGTGTGGTGGAAGTGAATTCTTGGGGGCATCTTGCTTTCTTTATGGGGTTTAGACTTACTTTTATTTCCTCTTCTGGTTTTAGGCTTGATAAGTGACTTAATACTTTTCCGGGCAGTTAGAGGTTAAAAGAGAGTTGGTGGTTTCGACTTTTGGCATTTTTCAGCTGCTCCTCAGGAGAATATAAAGTGCCTGTGGAGCGGGTCCAAACCAGTGGATGTTTAAAAGGGAGAGGAAAAAAAACCAACTGAAGAACATTCTTATGTGACTTGGTTGCCTTCTGTTGCATTAAATAGATGGAAAGGGGAGTAAGTGTTGGTGCTTTATAGTTTTTAACATTAAAACTCTAAAAAAAAAAAAATCCCAAACCCTAAAAAACATGAAATGACCTTCAGGCCTATTGGCTCCCACTGTTTAGTTTATCAAGTCTCTGTCGCACCCTCCCCCATCCCTGTAAAAAATCCAGAGTGTAGTGTGAAAAGCTTCAGAAAGTCTCCTTCATGCCAGTTCAGCCTTTTAGTCGCTTGCCAGCACCTTCATCTCTTCATATGTTTCTAGCTAAGGTCTAACATGGAAGAAAAACCCGACAGCAATGGAGACCAGATGCCGGTATTTCTTCTCTGTCACTTGGCTGCTGAGCAGATGGAATTTATATCAATCGGGCATGCTAGGAGGAAGAGGCCGTGGCAGCCAACATGTGGAACTGGGGCTGAGTGACATTTTTGCTAATGTTTTGTCCTTGTAGAACATTATGCTTCCTCTTTGCTTATGAGCTGTGGTTTTCCTGACTCAGACAAGGTTCCAGCTCCAGCTGGAATGGCTGTCGCTCTTCCCCTCTCCCCCGGTCCCCCTTTTGGGGAGTGCTGGGAGCTATGGAGGAGTAGTGGGGCCTGCACAATGGAGCTCTTTATAAAAATACCTGACATCTGCATGCAATGCACCCAAATCGTCTTAGCTCAAGCCGAGGAATGCGCCGGGCATTACTAGTCACTTTTTGTCTTGTACTGTGCGCTTGTTTGATTTATATAATGAGTGAATGCCTCTGGCAAAAGAGGACATGGAGCATGTTATTGGAAGGAGGGAGCTTTTTAATTTTTTTCCAAGAAGCATTGTCACAGACAGGCCTAAAATATGAGTATTTAAAAGCAATTGCAGCCGTCACATGGATTTCTTGGCTGTGGTTTAAAAATTACTACCCCAGCTCTTCCACACACACTTTTTAAGATAAGATCAGAAAACTGAAAGACCCAACTTTCCATGATACGTAGTTTTAATGTTGGTGACTACTTTTGGTAGGAAGCAGCACTTAAAGAGTCTCCTGTTAAAAAAACTCTAGAAGAAAAACATAAAATACATTTTTTTAAATGCATAGAGACACACACATAAAAAAGAGCAGTTGGTCAGTCTCTAGTTCTTGTTCCATCTCATAGAAAAGTACACTCTTTTCATATTATAGGAAATATGTATATATACACAAATCTTTGTATTTTACTCTGACAACATGTGAATCATTCACATTTTACCTATTTAGGGCAAGTAAATAAAAAAAAATACTGCTATGTTAATACAGGATTTCATAACGCACTGAAGAGGTCATGAAATTTGCTGCTTATGTTGCAGAATTAATAAGTACTTCCCCACTCCTGCTTAATCAAATCCCTTATTTCTCAGTGGAAAGTTGAGGTGAGGTTTTGATTGGATTGCCAAAGGACTTGGGGAAAGACACCGTGCAAGTGAGTTTGGCTACTTTTGCCACTTCCTTTTGAAGAGCTGCTTTTGGCAGACTTTCCTGGTCTCTCCCAAATACACTGGCCATATATATCATACCTTGAGGCTTCTAGAAAATTCTAGGGTGGCATGGCCATGTCTTTACCTTCAGGAAACCTAAACCCTGAAACTTTGGCACTTTGTTTTAAATTATTCTCCTACCAAAGGAGTTCCTCTTGTGCCTCACTTCTTGGGGTAACAATGGGACTCATGGATATCCTGGGATTGAAGTAAACCAGTGGAGATAAGTAGAGCTCTATTTGGGATGTACAAATCCCCAAGTATCTGAAGAGAGTCCCAGGTCAGTCTTGCTTGGAGAAAATTCTTCAAGAGAGATTTTTCTTGGACCTCTGTATTTCTTTGCTGGTTTGTTACCAATGCTTGTGCCATATTGGGCACGGGATTTCTTAGCTATAGAGTCTTTTGAGTAGCCAAGTGTAAGGAAATTATAGAATGCAGCGTGTGTACCTATGATTTATGCATGTAGAATGGAATTTGGAGGCACAAAATACAAGTATTCTTTAGTATGCAAACTTGAGCTTTCTCAGGAATGAAATCGCTTCAGATAAGTTACTTAGATCAGGCAACTTGGAGGAAAAGAACCTCTTTCTCTAAACTCTCTTACGTGCTATCATCATATCCCTTGGTCTCTAAGCTCTCATCATCTGAACTCATAGTCCAAACATAGGAACTAGATAGATCTGGATAGTAAGAGATGTCTGGACAGACAGCCACATGTGCTCTTCCAGAAGAATGGCAATCTTCTGCTCTCGCTTTAGGTCGATCTGCCAATTCCTGGGAAACCCTGGTGGCGTAGGGGTGAAGTGCTACAGCTGCTAACCAAAAGGTCGGCAGTTCGAATCCACCAGGCGCTCCTTGGAAACCCTATGGGGCAGTTCTACTCTGTTCTCTAGGGTCGCTATGAGTTGGAATCGACTCAACGGCACCAGGTTTGGTTTTGGTTTTACCAATTCCTACATTGTTCAATTTTGTACTTAAACTTCATGCTTTTGCTTTTTGAATCTGTGGCTTCGTTTTTGTTCATTAGCTTCTTCCTTGGTTCTCTCCTCCTTCCCTCAAAATTTGTTCACATAATAAAGCACAAATCGTCTGTGTTTCCTTTCCTGTATTATTATCAGGAATTCTTCAAGGCCAAGGAGTTCAAGTGTCTTTTGGAGGTGGAATATGGGGGCAGTGCTAAGGAGTCTGCCAGGGTTGTTAGACTTTTGGCTCAAAGTTCCTCCAAGAAGCATGGCACCTCCTGGAACTCACCCATGTGAGCATATATTAAAAAAAAATTAAAAAAAAAAAGCATATATTACTGGAGGGCAAAGGAGCAGAGGTCCTGTGGAAGTCAGAATACAGTAGCCATAGTCCGTAGGTGTCTGTGTTATACTTTCTCAAGGAAGGTTCTGAAGTATAATATGGTTTGGACTTTGGATTCTTGGCCCTGCCATGTTTGGTCCCAGGAACTTTTGGCAGTAGCCCCTGCCAACCTGGTCTGCTGTCTCATGGATATAGTCATCTGTCCTCCACTGCAGTGCAGTCCTTTAACTATACTCAAGGAAGCAAGGGATTATGTGTACTCAGGGAAGTCTTGGGATTCCACGTGAAAGTTTAATTCTGTCCTACCAGCTGTATGCCTTTGAGTAAGTTACTTCACCACAGTGAAGCTTACTTTTCTCTTCTGTAAAATAGAAATAATATCTACCTTACAAAATTGCTCCAAAATAATGAAAATAATGGTAGTCCAGTACCTGGCATATAATAAACCCCCCACAAATGGCAGCTGTTACTGTTTTCGTTGGTTGCTAACAGCCATGGCTGCCTTGACTGGTCTTCTCCATTCCCAGCTCTAACTAGAATGAGCTACGTTTTGAGTCCAACCCCTTCAATTAGATCTCATTGTCCACCCTCCCCCCACTCCCACCAAGTACTGTTCCCTGTTGCCATCAAAAGGGACACAGCCTTTACTTTTTGGAAACTAAACATTCCAAGAGGAAGTCACTTAAGACTGCTACCAAGAATGATTTGCACCAAAAGCTCCAAGCCCAAATTTTAACCCATGAGAAAGGTCGAGTTACTGTATCTTGGGACTTTACGCTGGAGTCTTTGGAGTCCATTTCTTTGGCCCTTGACCCCTTCAGCAAGGCTCTGCCTCTTTTCAGCTCTAGAGGAGTGACTTCCTCCTGGGAGAATCACACCATGGTAGACCACCTATGCCTCTTTTCTTGGCGTAATAAAGCTCTGGGATTTATTTTTAAAATTAATGTCATGCCTCTGAGAGACAAAGAGCTCCTAGTCACTATTTCTGTTACAATTTAATGACAGATGAGAGGAGGGCTAGTGAAAGGAGCATTCATCCTTATTTAAAAGAAATTGGAGCAGAGCTCGTGCCTTAAAATTAAGCCGACATATTCTGGCAAGCGTGGCATCACTTCTCAGTATGTGGACATGCTGATGGTGTGTCTTGGGTTTTTCCCCGTTTGACCCACCAAACTCTATGATAGAGACACTTGCCTTTCTGGTTCTGTTGAAATATGACTTCTGCACCTTTATATCTAAATTCTCATGTAATAGAGATTTTAAAGAGAATAAGGTAAATAGGGAAACCCTGGTGGTGTAGTATTTAAGTGCTACAGCTGCTAACCAAGAGGTCGGCAGTTCAAATCCACCTGGCCCTCTTGGAAACTCTATTGGGCAGTTCTACTCTGTCCTATAGGGTCACTATGAGTCGGAATCGACTCGACGGCACTGGGTTTGGTTTTTTGGTTTTTTTGAAGGTAAATAGTAGCAAAGTCGGCCATTGCCTTTATATAAAAATGAAATAATTTCTAATTTTAAATTTAGTTTTCATGATAACATTTCATAAAGAATTCAAGCTACACAGAAGTAAATATAGTAGAAATTGAATACTTCCATCTATTGTCCCCGTCTTCTGAATTTCACTCTTAAGAAGTAATTTTGGGGGCCTGTTAACCAATGTAGTAGTGTTCCCTCCAGATAGTAAGTTTTTAAAAAGATTGGGTAGAAACCCTAACATGAGATATTTGTGCCAAATGCCATTTGGTGCCTACAGTCTCAGGTATGGTTGAGAATTACACAATTATCATAATTAATGAGCATAGAAAAGTAATACTCTCTGACTCCCCCACCCCCTTTAACATAAAAATTTATATGGTTGCATCAGACCTACACTATACTTTGTTTATATAAACATCCAAAAATTAAATAAATGAGATGATTGTTTGGTCTCCTCTAAGACTTGTAGGAAGGAAATATACTGAGGTACTTTGTACTACTACAAATAAAAATACACATTGCATCTCAGAGATTAGGTCAGCTGTGTATATTTTTTAAATTTTTCAAAAAATTTTTTGGTGAGAGTGAAATCAACTTGTTAGTCAAAATCCCAGTATGTAGGAATTTTTTTCTTCTTTTCTCCCCCTCTTTCTGGCATACAATAAAATTTAAAACACATAAAAAAATACTCTTGGGCGAATCTGGACTGAAATTTCTGGCAGAGATGTACTTAATATGAGATATCACAAAAACCTTAATACAATAGGTAAATACTACAGTAAATGCGAGTATTTCAGTGTATATTAGCGTACCCTTGCTTTCTGTTTTGCTAAGATCGACTACCATGTAATTGCCTTGCCTACGTTAAAATAAGAAAGAAATTACCTTATAGGGGTATGTTAAACTGCAGTTTCACAGCTGTGAGCCCAGCCAGGTTGCCCTCCTCTAGCCTCCTTCACTCCTTAGCACACAGATCCTTATACATAACAGTAAACAACCCTCAATAAATCTGAATCTTATCTCAATCTAAAGACATCACCATCATTATGGGGGGAATGTCCCTAGTCGGCGAACCCTCAGTCAGCTTAGAACAACACAGCCGTATCCAAACTTTTTGGTGCTGTCTGGACATTGTTACTTCGTGTGTTGCTGCTGCATTCCTGGGGGCCATTTATAGAGTGGTTTCTCAAACATTGGTTGTGTCACAGTGCAACTGACCATTTTAAAGCACTTTTGTTAGTTTTCTTCCACATCAAAGAAAACAGAAACATCTAATTATCATTGCCCTCATTTAGAATTAGAATCACCTGGATGTCTTTCTGTTTAGGGGTAAGTAGAAAAGTTGTGTTTCGCCTAACAAATTTAGCATTTAAACCATCTGAGTGAACGCTATGTATTTTTCCCCGTTTTTTAAAGTAAAGTATAGTTACAGAGTCTTTTTCAAATTACTTCGGTCATAGGATTAAAACAGAGAAAGAACACTTATTTTTAACCGGTCTTGTTTTTGCTTCTTTTGTATACTAAGAGTGTGTGTATGAGAAAGAGGTTACTTTCAGGTATAAATAAAGAATTTTTGAGTTCTCACTTTGTATCCTGGGGTTCTCAGGGCTACATAGGTGTGTATTGTGGACACTGATGATAAATAAGTAATGTTTATCTTAGTTTATGAAAGAAGATCTCATTGCGTTGTCTTGAGACCTGAGTAATTGCTACTCATTGTAAAATAACTTTTGTGGGAAACAGGGCTGGTGTGTTTAGAGTGTTTTAAGTTCCCTATAATTTTGGGGCATCTGAGCACTTAACTTGCAAAAGGACCTCGTAGTACAGTTCCCCCGAGGTGGCATTGCCCACACCAGCCCTGCCTTGGTAGGAAATTTTTTTAAAACAAGAACTGTACAAAGAAAGTGCATGTTAATGTGACTGAATATTCATTAGGACCCTGTGGCCTGGGGCTGGAAGCACAGAAAAGCTGTGTGTTTACCAGGCCACCCGAAAGGCAAGAGGGCATGAGGCACTTATAAACAGTGGCGCAGCACAAGCAGTGTTGTCTTTGAAAAGTTTTCATTTTCCCTTGAATCAGCTACAGTCTCTTACTTAAGGTCACTGCAGTTTGCAATCTTTGGCAGTAGGCTTCTTCCTTTTTTGGTAGTGGCAGTCTGCCTTTTTTTTTTTTTTCTTTTGGAAGTGTTTTCCTCTCAAACTGCCATTATCTTCCAAACCTGTTTCATGTTATCATTTTCAGATGCCTCTTCTCTGAGTTTCTTAGAAAAAAATGTGATGATATATATATATATGAAATTTTTTAAAGCATGGAATTGAAAGTCATATGGTTATAATTTGAGAATGTCAAGTTTGATTTTTTTTTTCAGAGTTTTGGAAAAAAAAAAGCTGTACCTTTTTCTCTGGGCAGTGAACTCGCTGCAGAGACATCAAAGAGAATGTGTACTGGATCAAGGTGATTTTTTTTCGACCACATCATTGCCAGCTGTGGTGTTTATGATTAGAGGCAGGCGTTCCAGACACCTCCGAGTCCTCACTAAGCGTCAGATCTTTAACGGGATCCATCCCAACTGAGTGACACTAAACAGACAGCCAGAGGGGAGTTGGTGGGATAGAACCAGGAGGGGTCTGGGAGTAAGGGAGGCTTTGGTGCCTGGTGCACTCACCAGCCAAGCTTTATAACAAACTCTGCTAATGCCAGGCTGCAGGCTGCCCAGAGGCCCTGTAGCATGCCTTTCAGCGCAGCTTTCATTAGCCAAGGGGATGACTAGAGCCCAGCAAACACAGTCATTGATCCTCTCTCACCAGGAGCAGAGATGTGCAGTGTTCAGGTCACAGCCCAGTCGGCTCTGAAGCAGCTCCATTTTACACTGCTGACAGCCACATACTGCTGGCTTCCAAGAGCTGACACAGTTCCTGCTCAGATCGCGAAGCTGTGCCCCACACCATGAGCTACACTGAATTCCCTCTGGATGTGCCCCCCACTTGAAATATTAACACTTGTTTACTGGTCCTGTTGACATAAGAATTCTGCAAATAGCCAACAGGACTGATAGCAGCACAGGAAAAGAGGTTCTCTTTTTCCACCTTCTGTTTCCTTCTGGGCCAGTGTAACTGCTGGGCAGTTGCTAGTTTCAAAAACCAAAATACACTGCTGAAATCAAGAATCAACCTAGCGGGTTTGGAGTTGAATATTTGGGGATTAACAATCTCAAGCTGATAGGGTTTGTCCCAGTTATGGCCATTAGCAGTGAAAAAGAAAGTAGTTTGACTGATAACAATTATTTCTCTTCAGTGCAGAAGAATTTTTTTTTATTATTTTTTTTTTCCCCAAATCACCATGAGATGGATCACTGCTAACAGCTCTTTGTGTCTGTACAAATTAAGATACTTCAGAAGAAAAATGTTATGACAACAATTTTTTAAAAAATATTGCTTGCCTGTTGGTGGGAGGACAGTGAGATCTGTATGCCAGCTCAAAACATCAAAAGGTAAGCAGAGAGGAAAGGAAGTTTATGAATTTCATTTCAAAGAGAGACAGATAACAGATTGCTAGTTCAGAACTGCTTTTAAGAAGAACCTCTCCTTGATTACCGGTCTTTTTTTTTTTTTTTTTAAAGAATTCTCTAAACAATTAGATGTCAAGGCAAGTTGAAGACTAGATGATGAAAGTATATGAGATTCTGGCTTTGGCTCATCATTTTGCTCTTCCTGTTCTGCAGATCTGTGTCCTCTTTCCTTTCATCCTCCCAGTGGACTTTTAGCTCCTCAGATCATGGCCAGTGGTGTCTGGCAGCTGTCCTCCTTGGATGGTTGAAGGCACAGTGGTTCTTTGTACAGGAGGAGTGTGACAATTACCCTGATAGCTAGTAATTCTCAGGCTTTGTGATCTAGCAGCAATAGAGGTAGCTCATCACTTGAACACCAGACAGCTCTTGAGTAATAGGGGGACCTACTATGCTGGCTGGTGGTGCTTTGCTGAAGGCTTGGACCAAGAATGTAATTGGGACTCTTACCTTAGTGGGATCTCAGTGATTTCAGGTTTCCACTGGAAAACTGTGCTATCCTACAGATTGGTGATTCTTACTTCCCTCCTGAAAGCATTGTTAGCTTTGGGCCTTTGTAGATACTAACCTTTTATCTCGTGTGTCATAAACACTAGTGTGTGATGGAATAATAGCCTAACATTTTGAACCCTATAAGTTCCATAAGCCCAAGGAAGGTTTTCTCAAGAAACTTAGGTTATGTTTCTCAGTCTTCACCTCTAACTCCAGTCACTGATAAATCTGTATTGCCTTTTCCTCTTCTCAGTCACCTAAAGTCTTCAACCCACTGTTCTTTCCCACTGCCGAATCTTACACAACTCTGAATAACACTAGCATCTCTCAAAGGAGATTCTAGTTTTCTCTGTGGTTTTCTCCCTCTATTTCATTGCACTTGAGAAATCTCTTATTAGGAACCTTTTCTCAAGTCTTAACACCCACCTCCTCATAAGACTTCTGTTCTTTAATAAGATTCTAAAATTTTAAGGGGGAAGCAATAATAACCAAATAACCCTCGCATTTATTCACATAAACACGTTATTTCATCATTCAATTTATTTTTTAAGAAGTATATGTTATATGAAGTAAGTTAATTATGTTCTCTACCATTGCTGTTCTTCCCCAGGCAAATATATGCCCTAATTGATGTTTGGGATGATTTTTTTTCTTTGATTAAAAAAAAAGTAATAATGTTATGTTTTCATATAAAAGTTTTCTTAATAGCTTTACGAAAACCCTCAACACTTCAAAGCTTTGATGTGTATTTAAGTTATGCAGTGTTGCTGTACTACCATTGCAAATAAATGTATAAAGTAAAACAACAAAGTGGTTTTATCTGATGTGCCTTTGTCATCGTGCAATGAGGTAGTTCCGCCAGTTGTTTATTTAATTACATTGTTGCCCAGCAAGGTTCTACTTTATTGTTTTCTTGAACTTTGATAGTCTTCAGGACTGTTCTGTGTCAGCATTACCCATTTTACAGCTTGAGTAGCTGAGGCAGAAAAAGGATTTCATTAGTTTGTGTGTCGTTGGTCAGAGGATGATTACTCATGATGCTTTCAGTGTCTCCAGTAACAACTTTTTAAATTGTGTGGAGTTTTATTTACCACCTGTTGAAGTAGCATATTTTTAAAAGTGCTCAGTTCTATTTGAGAGCATGAAGGTTACATCAGCAGTTTGATGATCCAAATGCCCTTTTAAGTATTCCATTTTCCCACCACTTCAAGGAAGTAGAAAATGTCTAAATATTAAAGAGGATAATGTTTGTCAAATTTTCTTTTATAAAAAACTGTGTGGGTGTGTGTGTATGTATGTAGGTAGGACGATAAATTAATTGGTTGATTTACACAGAAATAAATGCAAGTGCCACGTTAATCTTTGATTCTCTTATAAATATTTGCATTGGTATCATAAATATCATTGCAACAATGAGATTTTTATTGAGAGCACAGCTGATGGAATTTAAAATGTGTATTTTAGTAGGTTGTTGGCTGGCATAGGCACACAAGTACACAAATGCTTTAGTATGGTTGTCTTATGTTTGTTTAGGTAAAATAGTATTTGTATAATACAAGAAGAAATACCTTTGTTTATTTTAGCCGCAAGAGGACTTGATATTTTTGCTTCTGAAGGTAAGTAAAGAATAAACTTACTATTACCCTTTATTAGCATTCTGAGAAAGCTTTTTTAATAAATAAAAGCTGAGGTGCTCTTTAGCTCCTAGTTTTGCCCTTCCTTTCCACTGGCATTGGTGGAGCAAATGGGCATTTCCTGATAGCCCTAAGTATAAGGTCTGAAAAAGTCTTTTAATGAGATCTTCATACTTGGTGGAAACCCTGGTGGTGTAGTGGTTAAGTGCTGCAGCTGCTAACCAAGAGGTCAGCAGTTCAGATCCACCAAGGACTTATTGGAAACTCTATGCAGCAGTTTTACTCTGTCCTATAGCTTCGCTGTGAGTTCGAATTGACTCTATGACAGTGGGTTTTTCGGTAGTGGGTTGTACTTGGTATCAACTGGAAGGAAATGTGTTGCTTTTTGCCCCGGTCTTTGTAGATCTCCACAACCACTGTCCAGATTAAAGATAAAGCTAAGCACACTTGCTTGATGAAATTCTCTGTCTCCTCGATTTAACACCAAGCACCACCTTTGGCCATAAATCACCTGAGGATTTTAGCCATCACCCGTTGAAAACATTTAGTAACGTGTGTCTACCGTCTACCAGTCACTATTGAGTCAGTTCCAACTCATGGCGACCGCATATGTGTCAGAATTGAACTGTGCTCCATAGGGTTTTCGATAGCTGATTTTTCTGAAGTAGATTGCCACGCCTCTCTTCCGAGGCATCTCTGGGTGGACTTGAACCGCCAGATTAGCAGCCCAGTGCATTGACCATTTACACCACCCAGGAACTCTGATAATATGTTGTTGTTAGGTGCCGTCAAGTCAGTCGCGACTCATAGTGACCTGTGTACAAGAGAAGGAAGCCCTGCTGAGTCCTGCAGTATACTCACAATCATTGCTATGTTTAAGCCTATTGTTGCAGCCTCTGTGTCAGTCCATCTTGTTGGTAATATGTGGAGATCGATTTATTTTCCCTTGGAATTTTGTGTATATACCTTCCCCAGCCTGTGACATTCCACAGTATGAAGAGGAAGAAAATGATTCAAAATCTGTGAAGAATAAACACCTATTGATTTCTGGCCTAGCAAAAGCTATTAACCAAGTTTTAGACCTTGTATTTTAAGAGCTCTGTGGGGAGTCAGTGAATTTCCCTGACTTAGTGGCATGATACACCAAATTTAAGAATAACTAAGAGCAAAGAGGGTTTATGGAAGGAGGTCAGATACCTCTGGGAAAAGTTTTTCCAACATCTCATAGCTGTGCTTCCTGCCTTTTTATTTCCTAATTTTGTCACACAGTGGTGCTATGTGGATCTTCTTGCACCCCTTTTATAACCAACTAGGAGACTTCCCTGTT
Source organism: Elephas maximus indicus (assembly GCF_024166365.1). Lineage (NCBI taxonomy): Eukaryota > Metazoa > Chordata > Mammalia > Proboscidea > Elephantidae > Elephas > Elephas maximus. The sequence goes on along the minus strand of NC_064827.1, from coordinate 26,477,053 downwards.
AATAGGTGGTGTGCACCTCTAGGAAAATCACCAGCTAGGCAGAAAGGAAGCCAGGATGAAGGCCTAGCAGGAGGCTTTCCACCCAATAAGGAGGTTGGACTTTTTCTCCTCAGTAAAGATGATTGATGACCTTTGGAAAAAAAAAGGGGGGGGGCACTGAGGCCAGCTTGAGTGTGTGGCTGGCGCTTCGTTAATTAGCAGAGGTCTCCCTGACCTTGGCAGTGTGATGTGACTCATAGGCTTGCAGGGATGAATTGTTCCCGAACAGTTCCTCCAAACAAGCCTTTTGAGTCATTTGTTAGATACTGGAGGAAAAAGATGGTCTAACCCACGTAAGACCTAAAAACAGACTTGAATATTCAAAAATACTCCACACTCAAATTCACCTTAATTTCAGAACCCGAAATCTGGACTGTAAGAAAGGCGCCAGCAGGTCATGGCAGGTTTAAAACTCAGCCCAGTCACCTCTGTTTCTTAGAGATGCGTAAAGACCTCTACATATTTCTCCTTCAGTAGTTACGTGATATCACTTTGAGCTTTGGATGTTCTCTTAAAATAGCCAGAAACACTGCTTTCTTTGGCCAGAATACAATTTTCTTGTTTTCTTGAATAGAAATATTGGCAGGTTTTGGAACTTCGTTTTTTAGTAAGGAACCCAAAAGACCCATAGAAGCCTACAGAATGCTTCTTCTCCCAGGTTAGTGACTTTAACATATTCTCATTTTAAATTGTCATCCCATGTGCTCTAATAGTTGAAATTCTATTCCTTTTACTCTGTCATCCTGATTTTCTGTAACTGGGGTAGACACCCACAGAGCAGTCTGTTTCTAAATACTGTTTCAGAAAACTTTGTGAGCTTCTTTGGATTGTCATACCGGTGCCATCAGTGAAATGTATTGAGCAGCTTACCATGTACAAGGTCCTTGCTACTAAAGATTAGAGACATTGACGTGCTTCCTGCCCTCAAGAACTGTCAAGCAGCCATCCTGGGAAAAATGGTTATAGGACATTTGCCAAAATGACACATCAACAAGTCAAAATTTATATGTTAGAATCTGAGGACGTAAGTGTGGAGGTGAGCTAGAACGGAAGATACCAGCGCCAGATGTCTTCCTTTGAAACACAGCTTCCTGAAGGAGGTGAACTCTGTGCTAGATATTAAAGGTGCTGATGGAGGAGAATTTGTGAAGATGAAGGGGGCATCCTAGTTGCAGAGTTGAAGATGTGCAAAGCATGTGCAGGTATGAGAAGTAAACTCCATGGGAAGAAGGCAGAATACCCTGGATGAAAGAAAAGCTGCTTTTTGAGAAATTACTTTTTTGAGGGGGATCTAGTGTAGTATGTTTAAACTTAGACCCCTGGGTGGTGAAGAACCAATAAGAGTTTGGAGCTGTGGAATGATAATGGTAATCATGTATTACATTCATAGAGGTGTGGTGAAATTAGGGGAATTTTTTTCAGTAATCTAAGCCAGTACCTACATGGCAGAAATAAAACAGAAAAAGGATAGTTGTTTGAAAGACTTGTAGTGAGAGAATAAACAAGAATTGTGTCATTTTGTAATGAACGTCAGTGTAAGAGATGTAAGAAACATCTTTTTTTGCTTTGCATTATGAATTGCAAAATGTTGATGAGTTAGCCTACAGTTGTCCAAGTCTGTGGCAGGAATACTACAAACTAAAGCCTATTTAGGAGTTGACTGGTGGGTTGGAAGATATTATGATGATCAAATCCAAGATGTCTTCTACTAGATGACAGCACCTGTTGAACAGGAAGAGAAGTAAGCACCATTTTAGATTCTACAACTGAATGTAAAAATTTGTTTATGTGCTGAATTTTGGGCAAAAGAGCAGTGTAAAGCTTTGTTGTGTAGTACTTAAATATTACATTGGTGTCATGTCTTCAGTTTTATCTTCTAACTATATTTTGAATTGCTCAGGGGCAGGGAAACTATTTCTTACTCATCTTGATAACTTCCATGCCTTGTAAAATGCCTGATATATAATCATTTCTCAGTGACTAAGAATGTTTATAGAATTTGCATTCTCGTTGGTGGTGAAGTATTATAATGATGAAGTACTGTCATGGTTGTTATTGTGTAAGTGTTTCTCTACTTTAGAAAGTGCTCATTAGTTCAGCCTCTTTGAGCAAATAGGAGAATATCTTCAATTGTCTTTGGGGTTATACTAATGCTACATGTAACTTAGGTTTTTTTGTTTACTCCATAAGTACTTGTTGTGGGCCTACAACGAGCAAGTTGTTGAATAGGAAGCGAAGATGAAGGAAAAAGACACCCTGCCCTCAAGAGGCTTATAGACTAGAGGGAGAGGTGTCTCTATAAATAAATGCAATGCTAGGTAAAAAGAAACAAGTACAACGTACGGTATCTGGATAAGTGCTATGGAGGTTCTTCACGGGAGAAAGGTTCCTTCTAATCCGGAAGGCAAGGGGAGCTTTATATAGAAGAAGCTACTTCTTTGTATCTGGGCCGGCAAGGGTAGCTAGGAGTTCTCCTAGCCAGATGGCAGGGTCAGGAAATCATGAGACGTACATAGGAAATAGCAGGTAGTCAGTTTGGCATGAGCATGGGATCAAGATTCGTCATAGGAAAGAAGTGAGTTCAGTCCAGAACGTTCCTTGATAAATGATGATGACCTCCTGAAGGTCCTTTGAGGTCTCATCCAAAGCTTAGTGGGTGGTCTGCACCTTCTCTTATATATTTCTGTGACTTTTCAAAAACATTTCACACACGTAAGAAGTTTGTGTAATTCAGCATGTGTTTTTAAACCTACACTCGACTGTTAAAAAGGTTAAAAAAATTTTTTTTCTGTAGTTTTCCTTTAAGTTTTAATGGGGAAAGTTTGTGATCAATTTTTAAAAGCTTTCGTGGACCAGTAACTATGCCAGTGTTTTCAACTGGCTTTTTTCTGTCCGCATTTTACTAAGTCTTTGGAATAAAAGTGAAAATTGCTACCAGAAAGCCACAATTACACTGTTTATGTTGGGAAGTGTCTGGTTGCAGTACTTCAGAATTCTGAAAGAGATTGTAAATGTGGTTAATGAGACTTCGTGTACCTGTGACCACCCTACAAACCTGCTAAAAGGAGACCATGGCCTCTCAGCTTAAGAAATGACCGTTCTGCTTGGGGTGTCAGTGCTGTTTCGGTGCTCAGAGGTGATTCCAACTACCTGATTGAAATTCTTAGCACTGCAATTATAGGGTGAGTTTTTTTTTTTTCTGCTCTGTCCTACAGGGTCGCTATAAGTCAGAATAGACTTGACTAAGCAGATTTGGTTTTTAAGGGAGGAGAATATATATGATTTTTTTGTCTGTAGTGTAACTTTTACTGATACCAGACTTAGAACTTTTAAGTCCACAGAGAAGACTTTTAAAAAGAGAATCAGAAAACACTACTTCCTTTCATGAACAGCTTTAAGAGTTTCAAGCTTAAAATCATCTCTCTTTAAATCCTGGCCCACATATTCTTTTCCCCTCTTCTCCCCTCCCTCTAGGCAGTTTTCTCTAGGTCTTGGTTGGCTTTGAAGAGTTAAGACAGCCTACCTTCTATAAATCAGGAGACAGCTTCATTATCAAAGTTATGTGTTTTCACCTTAATAGATAGCCAGTCCTGGTGCTGGTGCCAGGCCCTGCCTTATCATGTAACCATCAGCACTGCATACTGGAATGTTCTTTGTTTGGATTATTTACTCCTTCTATAAACAAAGATTAGAGTAAAAAATGTCTGCACGGGGGCCCCTGCAGTGCTGACTGTTACTAGAAAATCACAGTTCCATGGTGTAGGATATAATTTGCTGCTCTGTGTCCAGATACTATAATGATACCTGCATTCAGCGCCTTGGGCTTTACCCACATTATCTCATTTCATCTTCACAATAGCCCTAGAAGATAAATTCTGTTCTTCGCGTTCTATACATGAGGAAACTGAGACTGAGAGATTATATGAATTGCTCCAATTTATGTAGTTCCTAAGTGGCAGAGAATTGGGCTTCGGACTTCAGCATTCAACTCCAAAACCCCTGTTGCCCTCCAGTTCTGACTCATAGTGACCCTATAGGACAGGGTAGTACTGTCCCATAGGATTTCCAAAGCCGTGATCTTTGTGGAAGCAGACTGCCAAATCTTTCTCCCACAGAGCAGCTGAGCACTTTGACTACTGTGCCCCCAGAGTGCTCTGTTTTTACCCTTCATCCTCTAAAACCCATTGCAGTCGAGTCGATTCTGACTCATAGCCACCTTATAGGACAGAGTAGAACTGTTCCATAGGGTTTCCAAGGAGTGACTGGTGGATTTGAACTGCCAACCTTTTGGTTAGCAGCCGAAAGCTTAACCATTGTGCCACCAGGGCTCCAAAGAAAGTTATAAGGGTGGTACTTTTTAAAATGATGTTGCCTGGATTTTGAACTACTTGTAACCATTAGATGATTCTATAGTTTTTCACTGGTGGTGCTTGATCCATTTGGGAAAACTTGTTTAGAATTGAAAGTTTTATTTATTTGCCATGAAGTCAGTTCCAACTCATGGTGACCCCATGTGTCAGAGTAGAGGTCTGCTCCATAGGGTCTTCAATTGCTGATTTTTCAGAAGTCAATCTCCAGGCCTTTCTTCTGAAACACCTATAGGTGGACTCGGACCCTCAGCCTTTCGATTTACAGACAAGCGCATTAACTATATAAAAATGATCTAGAGATTATCAAATTGATACAAATCTTGACCATACCTCCAGTATTTGGGTGGTCTGCATCTTTCTCACAGCTTACAGGGCTCTTTTTAAGAATTTACTTTTCATTCTGAATCAAATCGAAGAAAGAGGCAAAATTACCACTGACCAAGCCATTTCGGGAGAAAAATATATCACAGAAGTTCATCAAGCATCTTGTATAGCTTGGAATAGGTACAACTATGAAAAAAACAAATAATTCTTACAGAATATTTGGACATGATACATATCATTCATAATTAAAGCAGTTATTTCTATAACCTTTAAGAAACTTGGTTCTCCCTAAATTGTACAGATACCGATTTTTTTTTTTTTAAGATAATTACTTTTTATCTTCGTATGCATTTTCATGTGCAGTGCAGGCAAATACCCTCATACTGTAGATGAGGAAACCAAGACCTAGAGAACTAAGTGATGTTGCCAAGATGACATCTCATAAACAGCACCTTTTCTTTGTAACAGAGCATGTGTTACCACTTGTCTGTTTTCCTCATGGATCCTAAGATTTGCTTGTAGGTGCTGGGCGTGTTTACAAGGTCGGGGTGTCCTCATTCCTTGACTAGAGTGAGTGTGCTTTCTGATGCCCTGCAAGGTTGTTTTCTTATTGAATTGTATTTGCTGGATGAAACCCCTTGAACTTAATAGCTATCACGATAAATACGCTTAATGGGCTTATTGGCATGTTAAAAATTGTATAGTGTTGGCACATGAAGAGTTCCACATAATTGCTAAATAATGGCACTTAAGATATTTAGAAAGGCACTATCGATTGGTAGTTTGTGTATCCATATATATTTATAACATTCTAGTGACAAATAAAAACTTGAATAAATAATGTCTGGTCTACAGATATCAGTGATAGTAAATAGTTGCCAGGTATGATTAGATATTCTTTATTTAGGCCAGCTCTCCCAGATTATCATTCATCAGATTTTTTATGAGGGGCTTCTTGACCCCAGTTTATTAGTCTCTTTAATTTGTCATGTTACCATCAGACTTAGAAACCTAGTTCTCAGGTAAGCCATATTGGGTGATGTTGACAGGTACATACTTTTCCCTTTTCCACTGCCTTTGCCCTGTATATTTTTAATTTCTGGTTAAAAAAAAAAAAATGTCCTTTAGAAAAACAAAAATGGACAGAAAGTTCTTAGAACAAAAAGTAGGCACTGGGTTGTGACATTTGTGGTGTAGTTTGAAGCTGACCCCTGGGGGAAGGGATGTTTTGGTTCCTTTTGTGACCCCCTGAAAACATCCTGTTCCTAACCATACCTAGTGCTGCATAGAAATTGTGTTTGTTGTAATGTTTTGGGACAAAAATATGAGAGGAAAATCCTATACATTTTAAGATTTTTCTTCCTCTTCATGCTCTCTTTTCTGCTTTTCCTCCATATACTCTGGATAGCCAACACTGGACAATTCTACTTCTTCATAAAGAAATTTATCGTGAGGCAAGAGATCATTCATTAAACTGTCATGACAGTTCTCAACTGTACTTTTGCAAAGTCTTGTTGGGAAGCTTTCATTGATTAAATCCCATTCTCATAAATCTAGAGCGTATTAGAATATGCTTGCTATAGCTCTTACTTTAGGTCAGTTTGTGAGGCCACATGAAACCACCTTATGATATTTATGTGTTTGTTTTGCCCTCTGTGGGATTAACCCCAGCTCACTTTCATTAAGTGAGAGCCTGGAATACCGATTTACAGCCTTCCCTTTCAGCTGAATGGATCTTACTACTGATAGAAATCTTAGAATCTTATGAAATGGAGCAGCAGTATGTGTCTCCTGCAATTCTGGCTGAGGCTTTGGCTTAAATTTCCTACTTGATTCTGTGGTCTCTCAGACCTGTGGAAAGACTTGATTCTAAATCTTAGCAGACAGAAAGCCAAATGTCAGAAAGACATTCTTCAAGTGAGAGCTTTATCCCAAAGAAAAGTAAGAGGAAGAAAAAACTCAAAACAGAGTGGAAAAATGTATCTAAGCCAGGGCTCCCATGGATCTTCCACAAAGCATCTATTCTGTGAGATATTGATGTATGTTACGCTGATAAGGGTACGAAGGTCAAATGAGTTTGGGAAAGCTTGGGCTAAAAAAAGTTAGCCCACCACCTTTTTGTTTTTAAATTAAAGAATCCTTCAGAACTTTTAGTATGTTGATAAGCATTGTATACCACCAAAAGGAGTATAGAACATGTTACATTTCCCAAACTTATTTGTTCGTGAAGCCCTTTTTTCATGGGACTGACATTTTATAAAATAACATTTTAGAAAATGTAGAGCCGAATACTTCCCTTACAAGTAAGAAACATATTTTCAATATATAAGAAAATGGCAAAGTATCTTGATATTCCTCAGTTTTGCTCACTTTTTCACTATTCTTTAGCAATTCAACCAATGTATCAGAGGCTGTAGTTTTTGAAGAGTATGTACAACAGTTCATGAGAGTTCTGGTCTCCCTACCAGAGGTCTGGCCCACACAGATCTGAGCTTCCTGCCATTCCTTTGAGTACTAATTACACTCAGCACAGGAAGGAAAAAAAAAAAAAAAAAACCAAACCCGTTCCGTCCAGTTGATTCTGACTCATAGCTACCTTATAGGGCAGAGTAGAACTGCCCCATGGGGTTTCCAAGGAGTGGCTGATAGATTTGAACTGCTGACCTTTTTTTGGTTAGCAGCCATAGCTGTTAACCAATGCACCACCAGGGCTCCTTCAGCACAGAGTAAGGATAATAAACCCACTTAGCCACTCACTGTGCCCCTCATGGGATAAACTTCTCCATCAAACCAAATATGGAGAAAGTATGTATAGGGCGCTTATTTATGCTTATCGTTTGATGCATTTGGTGGTTCATTGGTAGAATTCTCACCTTCCTTTGCTGGAGACCCAGGTTCAGTTCCAGGCCAATGCCCCTCATACACAGCCACCACCCATCTGTCAGTGGAAGTTTGTGTGTTGCTATGATGCTGAACAAGTTTCAGTGGAGCTTTCAGACTAAGACGAGCTAGCAAGAAAGGCCTGATGATCCACTTCTGAAAACCAGCCAACGAAACCCCTTTGGAGCACAACAGTCCAGTGTGCAACTGATTATAAGAGTGACACAGGGATCAAGCAATGATTAATTCAATTGTAGATGAAGTCACCATGAGTCGAGGCCAACTTGATGACAGCTAACAACAACAACAACTTGTGCTTATTAGATTTTGTGTGCACCTGAGGATAAGTGAACTCTGAAGAGATACCGTCAGCTTATGAAGACTTCGAAACATTGGGTCATAGTTCTAAAAATAGGTGTTAGGCTATAAGAACCTGTTCTTTCTTGACCTTGATCAAGTCATTTCACTTTTGTGAATCTAAGATTTTATTTACCTTCCACTCACTGTTGCACACCTGACCATCTATCTTCATCTCACTGAGTGTTTGTGAGGATAAAAGGTATGAAAAGTGTTGACAGCTGTAAGCTTTAAGGACATTACGTAAAAAAGCATGATATCATCATTATCATGGTTCAAGAGATGTGTTGAGGAGTAGTTTTCATCACTGACTCATGATGTCCAAGTTATTTCTCTTGTTCCCTAAAAAATTTTTGGCGAAAGGAATACGCCTTGCTCATTCATATGAATGATAAAGATTCCTTCTAGTCCAGTGTTTGGAAGGCTAGTGAGATTTCTGTTAAACACGCACAGAGTAAGGAGCATGTTGTGGAATGACAGTAGCAAACATTGTAGAGCATTTATCCCATCCTAAGTACTTTACTTACATTTACTCATTTCATCCCCACAACAACTCTGTGTCGTATGATTGCTAACTTTATTCCACAGATGAGGAAACTGAGGTAGAGATCATCTGAGTAACTTGTCCAAGGTCACACAGGTGGCAAGTGGCAAAGCAGGGATTTGAACTCAGGCAGGCTTTTAACCATCTTCTACCGCCTTGTGGTTTATACCAGGATATTGGAAGTTATACCACCGTGTAGATAACAGGTTCAAATACTGATGGTCAGTTATTAGATATAGGACTTTGGACAACCCAACAACTGTCTGCCTGTCTCCTACATGTGAAAGTATGTTATTAGATCTAAAGCACCGAATAGATGTTAAGTCATAGTGTGAAACAGACTTAAAATAGAAGTGACGAGTGTGTCCTGATTTGCGACCAGGTATCCTCTTTTAAAATATGTATTTAAAATGATTAAGTAATGGTAATACATTATTTTTCTCTCCACCAGGCCCCCTCTCCCTGCAAAACCAAGTTATTTGACCAGAATTTATGAGCATAAGTAAAGGATGACTTGGCATAACTCAGACCTATAATTGTAACCTGGTGGTCAGAGACAAAGTAGACTTTTAAAACTTTCCAGTCTCACAGGAAGTATACATATTTTAAGTGAGTGAAAGATGTATTTTATTGTGTATATTTTTGATATACCTGTTTGGGTTTTGAACCTTAGAAAAATCAAAGAAATATAATGCTTGTTCTTGCCATCTGTGAGTTTTCATCTGAGTACAGAGAAAGTCATGCACATGTAGAAAGTTAAATGTGTAGGTATGAAATAAGAATACAGGAAGTGGCCAAAAGTCAAGTGAATTGGATATTCATGAAATGTTCAGGGTTTGGGGGCAGATGGGGTTACTGTGGACTGGAGCAGGGTGATGAACACATCAGACTTGTATTGAGTCTTGGTGAATGAGTAGGTTTCTGAGCTGGGAGGTGGGCAGGAGAAAGAATGTAGTGGAAACACAGGTACAGAGCCTCAGTCTCATAGGTGTTAACTGGGTGGCTGGATTGGAGAATGAAGACAGTGTAGTTAGGGAGACCAATTGGAAGGCTGTTTAAGGTATTGGGGAAGGAGCTGCATTTGATGGCAGTACAAATGGAAGGGAAAGGGATGGTTTTGAGATATGTCAGAGGAACAATTGATGGGACTTTGTGTGATAAATTAAAAATTTTGGGTCTTTTTACACATTAATATAATTAATTAGTAATTAATAAAATTAATAATTCCCAAATGTAAGCTATGGAATCAGACTGCCTGAGTTGAGCACTAACATATACATGACTTCTGTAAAGTTACTTGACCTCTCTGAGCCTCAGGGACCAGAGAGAGAGACTTGCAAATTGGTACTACAGCTCCAGCTATGGACCCAGGTTTCCTAACCGTCAGTGAAGTACTCGTTCCCCACACCAGGCATCAAAGCTCAAGATAGGAGAGAATTTTTTTTTAAGCCATTTTCATGTTCATGGCTATGACTGGCTGAACTATTTCCTCTATATAACTCTTCTTTTGAGGGTCTATAATACATCCTGAATTAATGGTGGTTGTTTTAGCCAAGACTCTTCCCCTGGCAATTTGCTGCTCCATCCTCAACTTAAATGTCATTTCCCCTGAGTGTTTCTTCTTAAAGCAGCCAGTCTAAATGAGGTCTCCCTAGTCCTTCCTGACATTTTTTACACTCTGTAATCCTTGATTTGTATATCTGTTTGTTTAATATCCATTCTCCCTACCAGACTATAGGCTGCAGAAGAGCAGAGATCATTTCCATTGGATTATGTTTTATCATTTTTATGTATTTGGCTTCCAGGACACAGTGTGGCTTATCATAGGCAATCAATAAATATTTCCCTAATGAATTAGGGAATATGTAATATTCAGGTAGATGTCAAAGGGCATGGTCTTTGGTTTTGTTGATAACGCTGACTTTGTTGTTGTTAGTTGCTGTCAAGTTGATTCTGACTCATGGCGCACCCATGTATGACAGAATCAAACATTGTCTGGTCCTGTGCCATCTTCACGATTGTTGGTATGCTCAAGTTCATTGTTACTGGCACTGATTATTTTAAATGCCTTTCAACCTAGGGGTTTATCTTCTAACACTGTATTGGACAATATTCTGTTGTGATCCTTAGGGTTTTCATTGGCTCATTTTTGAAGTAGATCGCCAGGCCTTTCTTCCTCATCTTTGTTTGCAAGCTCTGCTGAAACCTGTCCACCATGGGTGACCTTGCTGGTATTGAAATAACAGTGGCATAGCTTCCAGCATCATAGCAACACGCAGTCCACCGCAGTATGATAAAATGACAGACATGGTGGTTACTTTGACTAGCATCATTAAAACACTCAGTGCTACACTTTCATCATCTTTAAAATGCACAGAACAGTAACTGCATCCATTTGATTGAGATATTTTCAGGATAAATGAGATGTTGAATAATATTCTTTCAAGTATCTAAAAATTAGGCCAGGGTTCTAAGCTGGGCACACAGGGAACTCCCTCTCTCACTCTTTGAGATGACTAGGAAACCCTTTTCTGATGATGTAATTCCAAAGACATCTGCTGAGAGCCTGCATTGGGGACATAGCCCTGCAGTGGCTGTGTGTGAAATGGTGGTACCCTAACGATCATCTAGGGGGAGGGACTCCCTGAACACCTTGCTTCCCGACCGGAGAATGCCAGCCTCTGAGAAGCACTGGGCCACAACCTGATCTGTGGAATCATTCTGCTGTCTTCAGGGAACGGGCATCGTACTCATTTAACGCCATGATCATATGATGGCAATACTGCAGAAAGGCCGCTGTTGCTGATAGGAGGATGGAAATAACATCCATTTGGCAAGAAAATGTTGTTAGGTGCCATTGAGTCAGTTTCAGCTAATACAGGCCACATGTGACACAGGAGAACTACTACATAGGGTTTTCTAGGCTGTAATCTTTACAGGAGCAGACCCCCAGGTCTTTCTCCTGTGGCGCCGCAGAGGGGGTTTGAACTACCAACCTTTGGTTTAGCGGCCGATATTAACCCTGCAAATTTACCATTCAAGGTGACAGCTTTGCTGGGCATCTGGAAAAATACAGCATCAGTTTGAGTGATCATCAATTTCTTTGATTCTAAAGTGCCTGGTAGGATCTTTTCCGTTGTTGAGGCAGCCCCCTCCCCATCTTTGGAAAGGCCATGGATCTCCTACTCCTGATAACGGAAGCGGGGAAAAATGCACCTGGCACTGTTGTTACCATAAAGATTTAGATGATGAAAATTCTTGTAAATATTTAAAGAAACGGCTGAGCATTGCTTAATCATCTTATTGATAACCTTAGATTTAAAACTGAAATGTCTGTTCTTAGGAATGAGGCAGGTTAAACTGCCTTAAAAATAAAGTGCCTCACAGTTGTATCATAAAATCTCAACTACATTAAGGTAATTGTGCCTAAGCACAATTTAGAGCCCTTTTGAATGTTTGTTGTAGACGTAATAATGATGCTATTTTTAATAGTCGAATGCTAGTTCTCAAGAAATAAACCTATATTCTTTACATAGATTCATTTGGGAGGAAGTGCTGTCTCTGAATACTTTCTCTTAGCACGAAAATGACAAATTATGGGCTCTGGCATCATTATATTAAAAAAAAAAGACAGAAAGGTTCTGTAGTAGGAGCTTACGTAGTCCAGAGTAGTATAATCTTGCCTGAATCAAAGACGCTTCTAGTGCTGGTTGGTCTGTTTTTTTATCTTCTTGGGACTGTGATTTAAATGCAGGTTTCCAGGCCCCACCCAGCAAGCTCCAGCTAGCCTATTTAGAACCTTTGTGGAAAGTAGGAAGAAAGTGCCCTTCTGCGGCAGATGCAGCCAAAACAAGAGCACGTGCCTTGGCCCTGGTGATTCAGGCCTGAGTCAGAATCCGTGTCACCTGCCACTTTGGCTGAGCACTGTAGCGCAGCGCACATGGTGGGGACTCTTTCTTCCAGGTTTTACTGAATCAGCCTGAACAAGGTGCTGGCACAGTTAACAGGTTCCCTGAGCCACTTTTCCATACGTGGTCTGGTTAAATCCAGAGTGGTGTCTTGGCCTTCAGAGTCAAAAACCCTCAGTGCTGAAGGCATGCCTTTTAGGGTAAGAAGGGACCCATGGTATGGGCCAGAAGAGCAAGTTCACTTTATCTTGAATTTAATCATTATTCAGGAACCTTTGCTGCTGGTATTTCTCTTCTCGTGCTCTCTCATGCCGGCCCAGGGAAACAGGTTAAACTACAATTATCCTTTTTTTTAGTGTCTGCTAATAGTTTAGATAAGAGTTGATGTTCCGTCTCTGCCTTATTTAGGCCCTAATCATTTCCCCCTCCCTTGAGAATTCTGTAGCAGCATCGTTACTGATCTTTTAGCCTCTAGTCTGCCCTCTCCAGCAATTCATGAAAGGTCACATTTGCTCATGACACTTAGTGGCTTTCTCCTCTGTTGAGGAAAAGCCCACCCTCCTCAACATGGTGTACCTTGATCAAATTCAGATCCCTCAAAGTGAAAACCAAAGCCCTGTGTAGGATTTACAAGGCCCAAGTGACCTGCCTCCCTCCCTTTTCTCTGAGCACATCCCCTTTTCTGTCTCCCTCCCTCATTTGACTTTAGCCACATTGGCTTTCTTGCCCTTCCCTTTCTCTGGAATGCTTGACTCAGACTTTGACTCAGAAGTCTCCTCAATGATTCTTTCCTTGGCTATTGTATCTGAAATTTTAGCCGCCTCCACCTAACATTTCATATCCTCCTTCGCTACTTTACTTTTTTCCCTTTTTTTGAATATACTACTATCTCATTTTACTTGGTTCCACCATCAATGTCCATGGAAGCAGAAGTCGAGAAATCAAACGACGTATTGTATTCAGCAATCTGCTGCAAAAGACCTCTTTAAAGTGTTAAAAAGCAAAGATGCCACTTTGAGGACTAAGGTGTTCCTTGCCCAAGCCATAGTGTTTCCAGTCACATCATATGCATTTGAAAGCTGAACAATGAATAAAGAAGACCGAAGAGAATTGGAGCATTTGAATTACAGTATTGGCGAAGACTACCGAATGTACCATGGCCTGCCAAAAGAACAAATCTGTTTTGGAAAAACAGCCAGAATACTCCATAGAAGCAAGGGTAGCGAGACTTCATTCACATGCTTTGGACACGTTATCAGGAGGGTCCGATCTCTAGAGAAGAACATCATGCTTCGTAAAGTAGAGGATCAGCAAAAAAGAGGAAAACTCTCAACAAGATAGGTCGACACAGTGGCTGCAACAATGGACTCAAATCAAACAAAGCAACAATTGTGAGGATGGCACATGACCAGGCAGCATTTCATTCTGTTGTACATTAGCGTCACTATGAGTCAGAACTAACTCAACAGCACCTAATGCAACAACTATCTCACATAGTCCACATTTTATTTAGTTTATCTTTTGTTCATCCTTCCACCAGCGTTTGTGGTGTAAGCTCCAGGAGGGCGGAGATTTGTGTGGTTTGCTCACAGTTGTGTCTCCAGGGTCTAGAACAGCCAAGCACGTAGCATGCAGCCGATAATAATTAGTTGAATGAAGGACTGAGCGAATGCAGCCACGTTTCTGAATGCACTTTTACTGTATCTGCATGTGCTCCTCTTTCCAGTATGCTTGCTTTCCCCCATCTTTTGTGCCTTCTTGCTTGCTGCTACCTCTACCTAGATCTCCATCTTCACCTGCACATCCATTCAGCCTCAGCCCAGAAGTCGCCTCTTGGGGCTTCCTTTGTACAGGCCCAGTACCCTTCACCAACAGTATCAACCACATTGCCTTGTTTCTACCCTCTTGTCTGGCTCTTCTATTAAGCCCTTTAAGCTCTACCCTTATAGCTGTGTATTCACAAGCCCTAGCGCAGTATAGAAGTTTCTGAAATTTTATTAACTGAAGAAAGTTAGGAAGGAGGCCGCAACAGATCTAGATGATTACTTAAGGATTTTGTTCATCCATATAGTCTTAACTTAGCACAGCTGCTAACTGAAAGGTTGGCAATTCAAACCCACCCAGCTGCTCCACAGAAGAAAGGCCTTACAAACTGCTTCTGTAAAAAGTGTTGCTGTTATGTCCCGTTGAGTCATTTCCAACTCCTGGTGACCCTATATGACAGAGTAGAACTGCCCTGTAAGATTTTCTAGGCTAAAATCCTTACAGGATCGGATCGCTAGGTCTTTTCTCCCATGGAACCACTGGGTGAGTTAGAATTGCCGACCATTTTCTTAGCAGCCAAGCGCTTACCTATTGTACCACCAGAGCTCCTACATCCAAGAAAACCCTATGGAGCATTTCTACTCTGTAACGCATGAGGTCACCATGAGTCAAGAGCCAACTCAACACAGCTAACAACAACAGCAGCATGTGGTGCCTTACTCCTGGTAGGTGCTGAATAAAGCTCTGAATGAACCAGCAAGCGCTTTGCCTCCCCTTATACATCCCGAAGGCTACCTAGAAGTTAAAAATATCTTTGTTTTAACATTGCACTTTGAAGAGGTCTTCTGAATATATGGAAACCCTGACAGTGTAATGGTTAAGAGCTAGGGCTGCTAACCAAAGGATCAGCAGTTCAGATTCACCAGGCACTCCTTGGAAACCCTATGGGGCTGATCTACCCTGTCCTATAGGGTCACTATGAGTTGGAATCGACTCAACAGCAATGGGTTTGGTTTTTTTGTTTTCTCAATATATGGCTTTAACTTTACGGTGTTGAATGGAACTGGATATGGTCAGATTAGGCAGAACCTTTTTCTGACTCTAAAGCCTATCAGGATGCACTGCTTAGGACATGGGTATTCAGAGGGGCCTCAGTTTGTTTGTGTTTTCTGAGAAGCACAGACCGGTGGTTTTGCTTTATCAGTGTTGTTGGTCATGACTGCTTTCTCTGCATGCATACTTTGTTTCTTTGAAACAGAACTTAAATGGAAGCAAAATGGTTTAATCACTCAACTACAATTTTCTCCATGAAATTTTTAAATAAAAATGAAATAGAATAAAAGTAAAAAAAAAAAAAGTACAGGAGCATTAAATCT